>NC_064817.1:6706879-6793285 GCF_023721935.1 Panthera uncia | reverse complement strand
AGCCAATAAAAAGTGTTTAGGTTATTTTTTTTAAGATGTTTTTATTGTTTCTAAGGAGACCAACTTTCTGCAAAGGACCAGTAATCAACTCTGTCATTGTGGCTCCTAAGTGGCAACAGCCAACCCTTAAACAAATGACAGTTTTTGTGCTCCCGTAAAACGTCATGGACGCAGAAATTTGAATTTCATATACTCTTCGTGGGTCACAAAATTTTACCTTTTCATTTTTTCAAACAATTTGAAAATGTCAAAACCATTCTGAGCTGGCAAGCCATACGCAAACAGGTGGCAGGCGGGATTTGGTCTGCGGGCTGTACCGTGCCGTCCCCTGCTCTGGGAGATTCAGATTTCCCCAACTTGAAAGCTTTTCTTTTGAGCAGAAATAATTAACTACTACTGTCAGTCTGTTTTCCGATATTTCCATGATCTTTTCACCATCTAATTCTTTTTTTTTTTTAAGTTTATTTATCATTTTTGAGAGAGAGAAAGAGAGAGAGAGAGAACACAAGCAAAGGAGGGGCAGAGAGAGAGGGAGACACAGATTCTGAAGCAGGCTCCAGGCTCAAGCTGTCAGTGTAGAACCCGACGCGGGGCTTGAACCCATGAACTATGAGATCATGACCTGGGCCGAAGTCCGCCGCTCAACCAACTGAGCCACCCAGGCGCCCCTTCACCATCTAATTCTGGACTGACAGCTGGTTGCCTCTTATGTGCTGTGTGGAGGCCGATTCCAGAGCCTGGATAGGGGCAAATGAGCAGAGAAAGGCAGCAAAAGAGCTGCCAAATTGGACCTTCACGGCCCTTCCACTTACGCCATAATCCTAGGAAATGCTTCCTGTGTGTTCCGCTGATAAAAGTTACAATCGTTTTATCTGAAATACTTCTCTATGGGCACAAATTTTGCAATGGGAATTTCTACATTTCAGATTTTCAGAGGTTCCTAGTAATCCAGCTTCCTTCACCTCAGTATTGATTCTCAAAAGTGACACATGTGGTTACGGATCCATTGCTCACCTCTCTTATTACCGGCAGAAATAAGGCCAGGGGATGAGGAGTTGTTGGATCTGCTAAAATTAGAACTAGGTGAATCTAACTCTACTGAGATATTTACCTATCTCCATTAAAATCTGAAAGCTCTTCTAGACCATAAATGGTATTTAAAAATTGCTCTCTGTGTATTATTGACTACCAGATTAGAATATAAACCCCGAACTCTGGACGATGGAATTTATAACTATATGGAGCAGGTTCTGTGGAATTAATATAGAACTATCAAATAAAACCTGACAAGGTAAATACAGTATCGCGTATCAAAATGGCTCAAATTGTAGTCCACGGAACACTAGACTTAAATTTGTATGTAGATGGAGTTTTATTATGTTTTTGAAGTTCCCTGGGCGGCCTGTCTTGCCAGGGCATTTGGAAATGTTAGCTATCATAACCAATGAAAAAAGGCATTAAAAAATAAAACCAGCATAAATCACACGTATCCGCGGTCCGTCATGAGTTGAACCTTAAACTCCTGCGATGTAATTAAAACATCTTAAGTGTTTCGTTACGTATATAAAGAGTTTTTGCCTTCACGCAGGTGGCATGTGTTAATACGGGTGTGTTTTCGTATTAAGGATTGTGATTAAAGTTTCTTAGAAGAAAATGTATGGATTGTGGCACTCAACGTGTTCATATCCTGATGGTGCTGGAGCGGTGGTGTTGGATGTCAGGGCTACAAACACGGTTCCTGAATGTCGCTCTGAATATTATGGCATGAAACAAGCCAGATCTGTGTTTGCCTTGAAAGGCATCCAGACTTAATATTATACTTTAAAGACATTTTCAAGCATTGACTTCGGAATAAGAGCAAACATTCTTTAAGGCCTGGATAAACCCGAAAGGAATTACTGAAATCTCCTGTTTCAGGCATACATTTTAATAGTAGCACTCAATGACAAGTCATTAATTCCCTGCAACCTGATTCTTAGGTACGGGTCTCCAAAGGCTAAAATTAGCAGTATTTTTGTCTGCTTACCTTGCTATTCGATTAGGGATCAGCGTATGTGGAAATACAAAGCTCATCTGTTAAGTTGCATTGACTATTCTCGGCTGGTGTCCATATCCGATGCCTACAGGCTCGTATTGAGATTGGTGTGAAATCCGCTATCCTGCCCTGGACTGTTAAAGCATCAGCTCCGACAACCCTCATTGAAAACTACGTGACATGGGGGGCGCCTGGGTGGCTCCGTCGGTTAAGCATCCGACTCTGGCTCAGGTCATGATCTTGCGGTTCGTGGGTTCGAGCCCCTGGGGTCGGGCTCTGTGCTGACAGCTCGGAGCGAAGAGCCTGCTTCAGATTCCATGTCTCCCTCTCTTTCTGCCCCTCCCCTGCTCACACTCTGTCTCTCTGTCTCTCTGTCTCTCTGTCTCTCTCAAACAGTAGAAAAAAAAGTTATGGGAAAAATTAGCATCCTTTCCGGTCATCAGTCCAATCATTGGCTTAATATTAAGACACCAAATCCGCCTTGCAGAAGGACCATCGTGTATCTTTACTTTTAGGAGGACCGTCTTGAATTATTTATGTGTTACATGTATAAAACACATACCAGACTCCAAAGACTTAGTAAAAAGAAATGAAAATAATGTAAAATAGCTCATCAGTTTTTCTTTAAGATTTTATTTTTAAGTCATCTCTACAACCATGGTGGGGCTTGAACTCACAACCCCAAGATCAAGAGTCTCCTGTTCCACTGACTGAGCCAGCCAGCGCCCCCAGCTCATCAGTTTTTTTTAATATTCATCACAGGTTGAAATAATATTTTGGTTGTTGAATTAGGTAAAATATAGTCTTAAAATTAATTTTAACTGATTCTTTTTACTTTTGTTTTTTAACATGACTATTAGAAAATTTTAAATGTGATTCACATTTGTGGCGGACATTGTATTTCCAGTGACTCCTGGTTTTGAGCCTGGAATTCGGAAGATATGTGACCTCTAGAAAAAAGAAAAATGGAGGAAGAGAAAACAATCTCTTCTTGTATTTGCACATGTCTTTCAAAAGGAAAAAAATCTTTTTTATTTTTATTTATTTTTGACAGAGAGAGACAGAACATGAGCGGGGGAGGGGCAGAAAGAGAGGGAGACACGGAATCCGAAGCAGGCTCCAGGCTCCGAGCTGTCAGCACAGGGCCCGATGCGGGGCTTGAACTCACAGACCGCGAGATCACGACCTGAGCCGAAGTCGGAGGCTCAACCGACTGAGCCACCCAGGCGCCCCAAAATCCTTTTTTACTAATGTGGCTATTACTCATAAGAAGGTATACTCATAAATAATGGATTAGGGGGCTCCTGGGTGGTGCAGTCAGTTAAGTGTCCGACTTTGGCTCAGGTCATGATCTCATGGTTCGGTTCATGAGTTCGAGCCCCGCATCAGGCTCTGTGCTGACAGCTCAGAGCCTGGAGCCCGCTTCGGATTCTGTGTCTCCCTCTCTCTCTCTCTCTCTCTGCCCCTTCCCCTCCCGTGCTCTGTCTCTCAAAAATAAATGAACATTAAAAAAATTTTTTAAAAATAATACACTAGGATTATTTTCCCAGTAAACTTTCAGTTGAGTTCTCCCGGAAGAAGAGCATGGCTCGCAATCCACGTTGGAAGGTGACCCAGGAGGCATCTGTAGGGCAGAGGGGAAGCGGGACCAAGAAGGGAAGGAAGCGGAAAGAGGGTGTGGACTGGAGCAGGTTGTTGCTGTGGGCCACTGGGCCCCTCTCGCTGGGGCTCTCTGGAAGATGTTACGGGGCACGACTCAGAGCGCTCCCACCTGGGAGATGAGGGAAACTGGGCTTTTCATCCACCCACTGCCCCTAGAGGCATCAGCTTCCCCTTGTTCTCCCCAGCACCCCAGCCTGCTCTGCCTGGGGCCAGATAAAACCCCAGTGCGGAGAAGAACAGGACAAGAATAGGTGCTCGCAGCCTAAAGTCACCAGGAAGCCTGAGGCACGGGGTTGGTCCCCTTGTGGTGCCTGCTACCGACACCAAACTGAACGCGTTTCGATGGTTCCTGGTGTACGTGTTCATTTTCTCCCCTGACCTAGACAGTAGCCCAGATTGTGGATGGGAAGACTGAGCCCGAGAGTCCCTTGTCCAGGAGAATTCAGGTGGGAGGGCAGCCCCCCCCCCCCCCGTCTCCTCACTCTGCATGTGTGGTCACTCCGGCCTGCCTCCTTCGGTCTCCACAAAGCTCAGCACCGTAAGGAGATGTAAATATGTTGACGTTTTCGAGGTGAGAACAGGAAACTAAAACTATTTTTTTGGTACTCTGTAGAATTCCTTAGATATCCACAGGGAAGTGGATACTTACATACGCTTAGTCCCCCGACCCTTATGCCAAAAAATATTATCTCTCTTCTGCACAAAGCACAGCCAAAATTAGGAGGTTATAGGACCTGCTGACCGCCACACAGGATGTTAGCGATACAGTTAAGTTCTAGAAAACTCCACAGAAGTCCCTGTGGTGGAAGCTTCTGGATGCATGGTTCGCTGAGCGCTGGATTTTGTTACCTTCCCATTACCCGGGCTTTCTTCGCAAGTGTTGTCAGTCCCTTTGGTACTTCTTGGAAACAAGTGTCTCCCGGCTTCACTTCCCTTTATTATGCTTGTAAGTGACTCGGTAATTCTTTGTGGACTTCAGTAACACTTGTACTATTTAAATGTGAATAACCCCAAAGGATCTAGATAGGTCAGTGTGTTTAAACCACAGGCTTTAGTCTACACATTAGTTGATTAAAAACAGATTTTTATACATGATGTATGCTCAATAAAGGGAGGGGAAGCAAGCAGATGTTTGTAAAATCTAAATGTGTTAGATTATATTTATTCGGCTCTCTTTTGCTGACTCGCTTTAGAAAACTCATACCTGTGATAGCTGAACTGTAAACAGTTAGGTGATGTCTTTCCCTAGAAATTTCCTGCTCTGAAGGGTCAGCCAAAAAGACAAGTAAAAAGATTCCCTAAGATTAACATACCAAAAGAAGTTGACAAATACACCATAAAGTAGTCATATCTAGATCAAGGACGACACTGAATAATGGAGTGTCTCAAAATTATACTCTGGTCTCCGACCATAAAATGATTGGTGGCATCTTTCTCCTTTAAAATATTTCTATTTGAGACTCTGAGTGTTTGACAGTTCGTGTTGGTCTTCCAGTCCGGATGAAATATGTACAGAACCTCCCTCTGAGTTCCGAACACATGAGAATTACAGATAAAATATTTTCAAATGGATTTTTTTTTTAATTTTTTTTTTCAACGTTTTTTATTTATTTTTGGGACAGAGAGAGAGACAGAGCATGAACGGGGGAGGGGCAGAGAGAGAGGGAGACACAGAATCAGAAACAGGCTCCAGGCTCCGAGCCATCAGCCCAGAGCCTGACGCGGGGCTCGAACTCACGGACCGCGAGATCGTGACCTGGCTGAAGTCGGACGCTTAACCGACTGCGCCACCCAGGCGCCCCTCAAATGGATTTTAAAGCCAGTAACCGGGGCACCCGGGTGGCTCAGTCGGTTGAACGTCCGACTCCGGCTCAGGTCATGATCTCACAGTTCGTGGGTTCAAGCCCCGCGTCGGGCTCTGTGCTCATGGCTCAGAGCCCGGAGCCTGCTTCAGATTCTGTGTCTCTCTCTCTCTCTCTCTCTCTCTGCCCCTTCCCCGCTTGCGCTCTGTCTCTCTGTCTCTCTCAAAAATAAATAAATAAATAAATAAATAAATAGACTAATAACCGTGTATAAACATATGAGGAGAATCTCCGAGGACTGGAAATGAAAGGAAATGTAGAATGGTGAGGGAAGGCTGAAACTGGGCTGCTCATGAGAAGTGGGGACGAGACAGCAGTGGGGACCTGAGGGGCACACGGCGGAGACAATCCTGCACGGGACAGGAGACCCAGGACTCCCCAGGTACATCCTGGACTCGTCGCTCCCACCTTCTCTGGAATTGGATCCAGATAGAATTCTCAGGGAAGGAAACAGAGGCACCGAGTCATACCAGGATCTGTGCCTCTCTGACACACGGGGGTCTCGTGGGAGGGTCCTCACCAGGGAAACAACCTCGAGCCCCGTCATCAAGAGTTCGGGTTCTTGGGAAGTGTTGCACGCAGGAAAATATGGAATTGCTTTTTTTTTAATTTTCGAATAGGCTGAGGAATAAATAAGAATGTTTCGTTCTCTTGAAATTATGAAGGAGGGAATTGCATCCTGGGAACAGGAAGAGAAAGTAATTCAAGAAGAGGGAGCTGTGATAAAGAATCCGCGGGAAATGAAAAAGGTGGTCCTTGGAATAAAAAGAATCAGGCAATAGGATAAAGACCGGATTAATAGGCTTAACTTGCTTAAGAATGACCAGAGAGATTTCTGCTTCTGACTTACACATCTTAGCCGTTAAATAAAAGTGATTATTTTCCTGAATACACCTTCCTAAATCTAAACTTTTGGAAAGTAGGAGAAGTAAACGCTCTGAGAAAGCAATTTCACCGTGTAATGAGCTATTACCACCTTTATGAAGTTGTTAATTTTCATAATCCGCCCCCCATACTCTTTTCAAATCCTTTCTCTCAGATGGCATTACAAATCCTCGATCTGTTTTCTTTTTCACAAAATTTCCTTCTGCCCCATATGTCCGCTGAATTTGTGAACTGGCTGACTTTTGAAACACATAGTCGCCCTAATCCTTTGCCCTGATCTGGGTCCGTGACATTGTTCTAACCCCTGCCCGTGGAACGCGCTTCCCCGCACACACCTTCGCGTCCATCCCATCTTCCCAAGAAATCCCCTCTTGTTCGCCAGACACTCCCTCGCCCATCCTTCCACCCGCGCCCATCCTTCCCGACTCAGCGGAAAGACTGTGTCCTCCGGGAAACCTTCTCCAGGTGGCCCCGACTCTGCCCCTTGGCTCGCTTAGAGCATCTCTCACCCAGTGGCAGTGCTATCTCCTTGTGGACGGGGAGTGGGAGTCTCTATTTTTGCTTCCCCAGTATCTCTCAGAGTCTGGCTTTTAGCAGAAACTCCGTAAGTACTTGTAGGAGTGGATAAATGAATGGATGGCATAAACGAAGAATGAGAAGTGGGTTATTGTGGTTGAAAATGAGGTTTAATAGTCATTGCAGGGGGCTTTAACTTTGATGTTCTCAAGGAATAGGGAATAATTCTAGATTCGTAAGCAGGATAGTGATGTGAAAAATGTGGCCTTCAAAGAAATTTGATCTGGCATTGATAGGTTGATAGGCAAAGAAAAGAAGTGTGTGCAATAAAACGTACCGTGAGTGAGTAAATGTGTATGGCGAGGACCTCTTATATCTCATAAATGCCTATAAATAGTCATAATGTCAGCGATAGCCGGATAATTCAAACCTTCCTCTGAGGGGCTGACCTCAGCCTGCCCGTAAGATGGTAAATCCTAAAAATCCAATAATGGTTGATTTGCTGTGGGAATATACTCCTTATATTATTGCTATTTCTGATTCAGGTAAAGAAGTAGAAATCCAATTACCTCCTTTCTCCCTAGTTCGTGACCTATAACTCATTATTCAGGTACATGTGCCGGAGTTCGTACGAGAAGCAGGAACAAAAAGAATGAAATTTGAACCTTTTTTGAAGGTTCTTTTAAATGCAGCTTCTCAAAGCCAAGCTTAAATCTATAAATCCTTAAAGCTGCGTCGATTTCATTGAGGTTTCTGAAAAATGGATCGGCTCTTCCTGAGTATGAGTAATTTTGTGTATGCTGAAGTATTAAAAGTATGCCGCATAATATTTTTCTTCTCTTTTTGAACAGCAAAACTTAGAGAGTAACCTCACCAACCTTATTAAGAGGAACACGGAACTGGAGACCCTCTTGGCTAAACTCATCCAAACCTGCCAGCACGTGGAGGTGAGTGTCTCTGTGCGCTGTGTTTCATGTGAGAACCGCCAGACCGCTGGGCTGGTTTATCCCCTCGGCTTTTGCATTTTTAAGATGGCAGCCTTCTTAAAATTAGATCGTTTGGAGAAGCCAAATAGAAGAGATGCACAAAATCGAAGGAAATAGAACCTCGGAGAATCCCTCCCCACGCACTGCTTTGTTTTGCCCCCACTGCTGTCTCTGCCTCTGTGCTCCCACGACCTTCCCCCTGTGTCTCTGTGTCTATGACCAAACCTCCTTACAGGGACACCAGTCGTCGGACTGGGGCCATCCTACCCCAGCACGAATTCACTTCAACTTGATTACGTCTGCAAAGACCCTACTTCCAGATAAGGTCATATTCGCAGATACCGGGAGTTAGGACTTGGATGTAATTTTTCCGGGGCGGGGGGCGGGGAGAGAACATGATTCAACCCACCGCGCTATGAAATGCATCTTCGCTGTCACATATGTTTCCATGAAATTGACCACTTGTTGGGATTAAGTCAAGAGTGTGCTTAGAATGGATTCACTTGTGGCAAGGGTGTCTCCAGGGAACGTTTTGAGCCTTGTTGATTAAACAACATGGTAAATAACAGTGAACAAGCATAATGTTTTCATTATTGTAGGGTAAAGTGAATATGTGTTATAGGAATAAATGGATGAACAAAATGGAATGATCCACGTGCTATATTTTATTTTTATGATGTGACGGCATTTGACGTTTAGGACAATCAGAAAGAATAATTTCTCTCCAGTAAAAAAAAAGAAATTACCTGTGTTTTACGGGGAAATCTTACAAAGCCTTTACAGATTGGGTGATCATTCCATTCAATTTCAGCTAGTGACTTCTTAAAGCACTCAGGGTCTGGTTTCCATTACGGCCGGTAGTGGTTTCAGAACAACGGTCTTGCTCCTAATGCAGTATTAGTATGGCTCGAATTTACAAAATGCTATCGTTATAACGTGTAAAACTGCTTTCTATGATGTTCAGCAATTTCGAATGATTGATAGAAATTTATAAGCAGATTTTGTTTTGAGGCCAAAAGATGAGATATTTAGTTGTGATAAAGGCTTTTGAAATAAAGCTACTTACTGGGGCGCCTGGGTGGCTCGGTCGGTTGAGTGTCCGGCTTCGGCTCAGGTCGTAATCTCCCGGTTGGTGGGTTCGAGCCTCGCATCAGACTCTTGGCTGACAGCACGGAGCCTGTATGTCTCCCTCTCTCTCTGCCCCTCCCCAGCTCGTGTGCTTTCTCTCTGAAAAATAAACATAAATAAATAAATAAATAAATAAATAAATAAACAAATAAATAAATAAAGTTACTACTGAATTGATTTTAGCAGGCTTGCAAGGAGACACATGTAGGCCATGAGAAGTTATGCTAGACAAGGAGTAAAGAATATTCATTCATTTTACTGTGTTTCTGAACAAAGCCTCCAAATGGAAAGAAATGCTTGCAGGTGAATAAATTTGGTATTTGGGAAATTTCTTCTAGACAAAAATGAAAGAAAATGAATTATGAGTAGAAAAGTGATGCTAGGAGTACCTATGTTTTTACATGTGTCTCTTATTCATAATTATCGATATTCTCAGAGTGTAACTTCCCAGCAGTTGAGCATCCAGTTCTCATACAATAACCAAATGGGTCCGTTGAGGATTTATCGAGGTCACTGATGAAGGACCGGCAAACAGTGGGGGTGGGGGTGGGGATGGGGTGGGAGTGCAGGAGGAAGGGCGCTAGAATCAGGTAGCTGAATGAAATGCAAAACTGGTTGGTGACGTAAAGGGCAGTAAAGTCATAACGTTTGGGCAAAATGAGTTACATATCATCAGTTTTCTCCAAGTGTCCAAGTTGACATTTAACTTTGCAGAGACTAAGCCTCGATTGAGAGTAAATAGAAAGCCGAACTCTGTGACATCCCAGCCTGAGGAGTTACATGACCCTTCCTCGGGCGGCCTTGGTGGAGGATGTTCTCCCACCGCCCCGGCAAGGGCGCACAGTCTTCTTGTTGCCTTATTTCCACGTGTTGGATAATTTAGCTTAACGTGACTTTCTGCTCTGTCCTGGACACCGTTGATCTATGAGTTGTGTTCACTACACAGATATTTCCGGGCGAGGGTGTAAATTTTTGCTTCCAGCCGGTGACTTCGGTTGGTTAAAGCGTCACGCTAGTCTGTTCGTTCCGTTCGTGTGTGGGGACTGTGCTGGGTGCCGAGGACCCACCATCTTGTCCAAGACAAAACAGTAACCACAATGCCAAATCAGAAACTAATTGCCGTAAGAGAGGTACGGACCCCGTACTTGGAATTTCAGAGAAGCAAGACGTTTCTTCCGGCTGGGTGTCCCAAAGGCAGTGCCTGCTGTGAGCCCGCCTCCAAGGGTAGGCGGCCTTGAAACCGAGGCGCGGGGATAGAATGAGAAAGAGTGTATGTGCGCACAGCAAGTAGTTCGTTCTGTAGACACACAAGGTGTGTCGGGGGGATCCGTAGGAGCCGGCTTTCGAGAGCTGAGAGCTAGGTGGGCTTTAATAATTGCATCCTTGTCTAGCTATATGTGCTCTTGAAAGTTTAATGAGGGATTGAGGAACACAGAGACTTGAGTAATTTTCACAGCGACACCTGGCATCCCTGATTCTTTTCAGGAAGTGGTATTTTTGGCTAATGGAAAGTTCGTATGGACCTCTTCGTGCAAAATGCACTAAGTGCACACCCAAGGGAAAACCTCACTGCGCACTACTGAACTCCAAAAAGCCAGTGGAGTTTGTCAGGCACTTTTAAATGCAGGCGGTGGAAAAGAATTTCCTGGTTCGCATCCTAGGTTCCTAGACTGTATTTCTTCCTTTTCCTCTTCCTGAAGGTGTCCTTGTTTTCGGGCATGAGCATTCCTAGGGAAAATAATCCCGTGACTCTCAATTGTTGTAAATCAAATCAACGAATTCCCACCAGATCCTGAGGAAATGCCACATCCTTATAAGTCCACACCTCCTTCCTGGGATTCACTTCTGCTTTTCTTTAGAATGAAAAGAGTTTGAAGGTCTCCCTCCCCCCACACATCCCCATTGTTTCATAACTTGTTTTTACAGCGAGGGTAAGCAAATGAAATGGCTCTTAGACAGTAAGTACCAAATCTTTCTTTTAATGTGAGTTTATTTTTGTTTATTTTGAGAGAGAGGCAGAGAGCGAGCAGGGGAGGGGCAGAGAGAGAGAGAGAGAGACAGAATCCCAAGCAGGCTCCGCGGGCAGCACGGAGCCTGACGCGGGGCTTGAAATCACGACCTGTGAGATCATGACCTGAGCCGAAATCAAGAGTCAGATGCTTAGCAGACTGAGCCACCCGGGCGCCCCAAATCTTTTTAAAACTAGAATGAAGGCCGAGGCGGTTCAGGCCTCAGGAGGGGAGAGATACTGAAAAGAACAGTATCGGGTAGACTCCCAAAACGTGTGTGTGTGATGTGGTGGCTGGGATTCTAAAAATGAGTGGGTTTTTAGCCACTGGGCTTTGGTTTCTTCAGGAGAGGAAGACATTAGAGAATTCTGTTGGGATGAGTGTAGCGTTAGTTCGTCTCAGCCTCCTCCCCGTTTTATTTTCAAAATCAGAGGGCCTAGTTTAGTTAAGCAAATACTGACATGTTTCAAATTCTCCACACATTCTGAGAATCAAGTCCTTTCACAGAGACTATAATACCTGGGCACAAAAGAGATGTTCCTTTGGGGGATTACAGGTGGCCAATGACTAAATCCACTGAGAGATGGTAAAGAAAGACTGGGCAAGGGTGACTAATTAATTGCCAGATCAGAGTGGAGAAGACAAAGGCTTTTTTTTTTTTTTTAAACAAATTCCTTTTGCCATTGTTTTTCACGCTGAGTTCTTAAACGATCTTTTTCTTTGATTTTAATGGAAACTTTGTTCTTTTGCTGGCTTTCTCTGAGTCTTGCCACTGCTAGATCACACATGAAGTGACAGACTTCTTGGGGGTGAACTAAGGGCAATTTCATTCCATTTTTGCCCAGATATTGGGCTCCGTGAATTGAGAGGGAGGAGGGTAATATGTTACAGTAGCTTGTAAGAAACGGTTAAAAACCTTGATTTGGGAAAGCAGGGGGTCTGTAAAAGACTTTTTCAGTCATTTACCACATCCTAAAAGCACTCAATTTGTAAGCTTTGAAATAAGAGGAAAAATTGCTGGGTTAAAAAGAAACATGAGATTTTTATGTTTATTTTTTTATTTTTTATTAAAAAAATTTTTTTAATGTGTATTCATTTTTGAGAGACAGAGCATGAGCAGGGGAGGGGCAGAGAGAGAGAGGGAGATACAGAATCCGAAGCAGGCTCCAGGCTCCCAGCTGTCAGCACAGAGCCCGACGTCGGGCTCGAACCCACGAACCGCAAGATCATGACCCGAGCCGAAGTCGGACGCTCAACCGACGGAGCCACCCAGGCGCCCCAGGTTTTATGTTTAAATTAACTTTATTATACAGTTTTACGCAAAAGCGCTCTCCCCCTCTCTCTGGAAACCTTGGCGATTGCTCTGTCCACAGCCATCGCATAAAGACCAGCATCTGAACGCCAAATGTGCTGTTTGTGTTTTGTGGACAGGTGTCTGACCTTGTAGGACATACGTCCCGCTGGGGGCCAACTTGAATGTGCAGAGTCATCATCTCTTGTCACTTGCAGAGGAGGGTTAGATTCCCACCCCATCTGAGCCCTCATGAGAATGCTCTCAAGGTATAATTGGAGTCAGATTCTGTCCTCCTGAAACCACATCATCCATGGGTTATGAGCCACTGTGGTCAAAGGCTGCTCTCCCACGTTCAAGTCTTAGGATTCCCAGGACAGACGAGAAGAAGATTGACTACTGCATGTGTATAATGGCTATGTATCCAGTTTGCTAAAATGGACAGCTCATGTACCAAACTTCACTTTTCTCAGCCGTGGAGATTGAGTGTATCGTTTATTAAAGTAGTATGTAACACATGCTTGAAACTCTTTCCTTAGATTCATTGTTCTTGTCTTTAAAAAAAAGTTTCATAAGGGGGGTTGGATCCTATTACCATCTTAGGTATATTCGTGAGGAATTGTGGGAAGACATCAGCAGTAAGTCTTCCAGTCTTGTTTTGGAATAAGAGATCAGTCTCAGGAATGACTGAATATAAGGCTTAGTTAGTTTGGTATTACTTTGAGAATGACATTCCCAAGTTTCAGCTTTGAAAGTTGTTTAAAAACATGATACTGGGGAGCCTGGGAGGCTCAGTCGGTTGAGCGTCCGACTTCGGCTCCGGTCATGATCTCGCGGTTTGTGGGTTCGACCCCACGTAGGGCTCTGTGCTGACAGCTCGGAGCCTGGAGCCTGCTTCGGATTCTGTGTCTGCCTCCCTCTCTGCCCCTCCCATGCTCATGCTCTCTGTTTCTTAATAATAAATAAATGTTTAAAAAAAATTTTAAAACATGATCCAAACCTCTCCTCACCTGCTATTCTTTCTACTTTGGATGGGATGAACTATTGTGTCATATTCAGAATCCTACCAGGTGGCTTGGATTGGAGTGTGAGTACATGTACGTGCCTCTGAAGATAGTTCCTCTGAACATATTTCAATTTAGTAATGCAGATTTCCAAAGCTAATACTTAAATGTGAAATAATTGGCCTTAATTGGGGCCCAGTGGATGAGCCGTGGGAAAGAGAGAGAATACATGTATCTTTATTTAAAATTTTTTAAGGGATATTTATTTATTTTGAGAGAGAGAGAGAGAGCCTGTGAGCATGCAGAAGAGGGGCAGAGAGAGAGGGAGAGAGAGAGAATCCCAAGCAGGCTCCACTGGGTCAGTGTGGAGCCCAATGCGGGGCTCAAACCCATGAGAACCGTGAGATTATGACCTGAGCCGAAGTCAGACGCTCAACCGACTGAGCCACCCAGGCACCCCAAGAATACATATATCCTAATGTGGTTTCTCCCCATAGTATAGGAATTCTTCATCGTGTCTCCCCTACACTATTCCACACACAACCTCCTTGCCTGGAGATCATTCATTCACTCATTCATTCATTTATTTTTGGAGAGAGAATGTGCATGCGCAGGGGAGAGGGGCAGAGAGGGAGAGAAAGAGAGAGAGAAAGCGAGAATCCCAAGCAGGTCCCACGCTTCAGTGCGGAGCCCAACTCGGAGCTCGATCCCACAACCCTGGGATCATGATCCGAGCCGAAATCAAGAGTCAGATGCTCAACCGACAGAGCCCCATTTGAAAAACAATTTAATTTTCTTTCTTGCCTTGAGATATTCAGATGGTGACTAGCGCAGTAAGGATGCTTCTGGCATGATGTAAAGAATAATAAGGATAGGTCGGGACAGATCTAAAACATGGCTGCTGTGGTTAGTTCTGACTCCAGCTTTCACGTGAGATGGTGGTAGTTGAATGGATCCAGTTGCGGGAGGGATGATCGCAGGTGAGAGGGTGACTGTCAGGTAGATTGTGTCTCGTGATTGTGCTTGTGCCTGCCCTTCAGAGAGATAAGCGGTCCCAACCGTCAATCTGTCATTTTGTAACTGAACTAGCCTCTTTTGTCTCTGGGTCTCAATATCTAGCTTAAATTATGTTTCTCAACAAATGAATATAAAATTGCTTTTCACGATAATCAAGCTGAAATCATCTCTGTACATAAGATAATTACAGAGTGGGAGAGAAATGGGACACATCATCTTTTGCCTTCATTTGATTCACTTCTGTTTTAAATTGCTAAATGTTATAGGGAAAACTGAAGAGCTCTGTTCTGATTTTGAAATTCGCCAGCAAAATAATTGAGTCATGCATATAAAATGTTCGTTAACAAGAGCACAATTGTAGCATTGATTATTTTCGTTTGAAACAGAAATATGAAATTTGAAATTCAGCTATTTAAAAAGCCCGAGGCTACCACTGCGTGTAAAAGGCTTTCAGTGAGGAGCAGCACAAATAAAGATTTTTACAACCAAGTGAGGTAACTTCCCGGCCTGGGAATTTATGATAGAGCTTTTACTATGCTTTTAAAAGTATTTTCACTAGATAGAACATCAGGTTTCTATATAGGAGGTGATGAAAACTATCCTAGTAGCCTAATTCTCTGACCAGGCAAGCTCGTTTGGGGCTGTGGTAAGTTCAAGAAAGCCTTCCATCTGTTTACGTAGGTTGGGAAGATGGCACCTTGTCCCTCCTTGCAGATGTTAGAAGGTGATTACTGTATCGAGTCTCACAGCTCCACAGCGACATGTGGCTGTCATGTAGAGAAGACAACAGTGGGAGGACTTACACAGATATACACCAAAACAAAAACGACCACTTACAAGGTCCCACCGTAACTTTCTGATTTTATTATCCCAAAGCCTGTTGAGGTGAATGTCCTTCAGATGACCATGGATATGTGACTTGAAGGCAGACGTAACAAGAATCAGCCAGTAAGACAAAAGGGGGGGCAGGGTGACTGAATCTAATTAAGTAGTAAAACAACTTGAGTGGTTACTGAACTTCAGCTACCCAAACCAGGTGATAGCGTTGAAAGAGATGATCAGAATCTTAGATTCCTAGGGGAGTTCTCCCGGCAAGAAACGATCCCATCTGCTGGGAATTGGAAACCCTGTCCAACTCACCATAACATCTTTGAGATGATCAGTTTGCTCCCTTTAGTAAAGAAAGTTCTTTTTCTCCTCCTCCCCAGAAAGATTGAGGAGTATGTGTAAAGACGAGGACCGAAACAGTATCTATAGAATCAATGTTTTGTACTACAATGTGGAGCAAAAAACATGTATTTTAAGGGTGTGTAGCGTTTAAGAGAAAATGGCATATTACAGAAATTTGACAGGCGAGCTTTGAAATTCCAATCCGAAACACGTAATTTCTTTTAGACCTGTGATTGTTCCGTTAAAAGTGTAAAATAGTTTGTTTGAAACCAGTGCTGGGAACGTTCAGGAGAAAACTGGAGTTTCACTACATTTGTAAGTTTAATTTATTAGATTTCTAAGAGCTACTTAAGGACGTGAGAAGGTTTACCTTGTTAGGGTTTTAATTTTACACCGTTAGGCATTTAAAGTGCTTATAAAGTAAGTTGAATATGTTACATTTATAAATGCAATTTAAAATGTTACAGGAATTTGGTGATAAAAATCAGAACAGCGGTTACCCATGGGCTTTCTGGGGTGAGATATTTTATGTCTTGGTCAAACTGGTGGCTGTGTTGGTTATCAAAATCCATTGACTTGTCCCTTAAGATTTATGCATTTTCCTGTAGGTAGATTTACTTCCATTAAAAAAAAAATGAGTACAGGAACTGAATCAACTAATTAATATATGGCATTGACTGTTTAATGGAGTTAGGTCTGTTCAAGATGAGTGAGTTAAACATTGATTCAGGATCCCCCCGAGAGTGATGATTCTTGGTTTTATAAAATTTGTTGGATTTATGAATAGAATAATGAGATTCACCATTTGAATTTAAAAGCCTAAGGAAAACACCATGACGATTTGTTGATACAGGTACAGTCCTTGGCCAAATATCCACGTGCTCTTCAAACACATGTCTTCCGTCTCCTGGTCGGTTGGACTCCTCAGGAAGCAGGACGCTATCCTTCTTTTCCTAGTATCTCCTGCGTCCAGCACACGGCACGTGGCCAGGGATGAGAAATCAGGACTCTCCTAGAGAGACCAGCTGCCTCCTTCTGCCCTCCCTCTGTCACTGGTGCATTTGTGTCGATCAGTGCATCAGATGAATTCTCATCCTGAAGGGCAGAAAAAGGGTCCTGCTTCTTTTTTTAAATTTTTTTGTTTATTTAGTTTTTGAGAGAGACAGAGCATGAGTGGGGGAGGGGCGGAGAGAGAGAGGGAGACGTAGAATCCGAAGCGGGCTCCAGACTCCGAGCTGTCGGCACAGAGCCCGACGCGGTGCTCGAACTCACAAACCATGAGATCATGACCTGAGCTGAAGTCGGAGACTCAACCTACTGAGCCACCCAGGTGCCCCGAAAAAGGATCCTTCTTGAGAAGACAGTATACAGGACAGGGTCTCTATGGTGGCACATCTCAGCAGCCGTAATTCCTGGAGGCAGTAGCCGGATGGCTGACGCACACTGTGAGCTCTTCCTGGCACAAGTGCCCTGTCACTGGCAGAGGGCTAGGAGGACGGAAGTCAAGGATGAGAGAACTGTCCATTGGGTCGTTGCTGAGCCCTTAAGGGAGGTCACAGTGGGTCTTCCCCGTCCCCTTGTTGCACAGCTATCTCCTTCCTTTTGATGTTCTGGGATACCCTCTCTATCCCTTCTGGTTTGTAAAAGAAAAAAAATGGCCAGACAGCCACTTTGAAACAAGTTGGGGGAAACACTTTTGAACACTTTCACACATGTGGGATGATGGCTAGTCAGCCTAGGTCTGAAGATGGCTTACAGGCTGACACTTTCTTTTTTTTTTTTTTTTTTACGTTTATTTATTTTGACAGAGAGAGCACGAGCAGGGGAGAGGCAGAGAGAGAATCGCAAGCAGGCTCCACACTGTCAGCGTGGAGACTGATGCGGGGCTCAAACTCACGAATCGTGAGATCATGACCTGAGCCAAAACCAACTCGGACGCATAAACGACTGAGCCACCCGGGTGCCCCTAGAATGACATTTTCAGTATTAGGCTCTCTTGATCTTCAAACACACATTTGAAGCGCGCACGCGCGCGCGCACACACACACACACACACACACCAGAACCTCAAAATCAGCAACTGACAAGCATCTGAATACTCTGGTCTTTCCTTTTCTCTTCCAGACCAGGTTAGATTCCTTCTCCGTGTCCTTTTGGCAAAGCCCAGCTTGTACAGTGACAGTGCTCTGTAGTTTGTGTCCCATCTCCCTCCTGCCACCCTCAGGACCTTCATGGGCACCAGCTCCCCAGTTTCAGAAAAAAACCTTAGGAGAGCAAGTAAGCAGGGACAGCTTCAGAGAGAGACGGTGACTCTCAGTTGTCGTAAATCAAATCAAGGAAGTCAATTCGAAGAAGGTCAAGAGAAGACCACCCCTCCCCAGAGTTAAGCCTCCAAATTCACCTTTTTGCCTTAGCCGGGCTCTGTGTGAGTGCGATGGGTCATCGCCAGCTCTCTGCGGCGGACCTCAGTGTGGCTTTTCTCAAGGGGCAGTAAGATATGTCTGGCTCCGGGGTTTCTGGTGCAGTTAATTCTGTGTGCAGCCGGCGTGTGTGCTAGTTGTTCTCTAAGGGAGTCCTCGTCTTTGGAGGGAAGAGTTTGGGCCCTTGTGCCACTTTGCACATCGTGGGCACCCAACAAGTCCCCAGGATGGCCACCCGGCCACCACTGACACCCTCCTCGTTCTGGGAGAGGTGGGAGTGTCGTCATTTCCTCTCGCGTACATTCCTCAGCTACCCAGACCGTTGCGGAGATCTCTGGAAAGCAGTAGCTTTAACCACCTAGCCTGGGAGCGGAGAGGGACCGCATGGAAAGTTGAGTTGGCTGGCAGAATCCTAAGAAGCACCGAATGAAGACTTGCGTGGTTCCTAGTTTTATAGAGAGAGCTCGCAAGGGCAGTGTTGGCGCGATCACGTTTGGTGCAAGATGTTTCTTCCTGCAGCATGCTACCTGAAAATAACGGCGCCGAAGTGACGATATCCGAGAGGAAGGTGGTGTTCTCTCATACCGGTGACATAGCCTCCGTCCCTTCTTAACGAAACGCTGACCTGGGTCGGGCTCTGGCTACTTAAACAAAGGTCTGCTTTAATTTTTGCAGAATAAAGTATTTTTGCCTTCTGTTTTTCATGAAATGGCCTTAAAGAATTCCTCTTGTTTGTGGTCTCGAAAAAATCAGAACTATGCCCGTGAGGCCCGCCTTGAAGGCTTCCATGAAACAATAAGAAGGCTTTGTTCTTGGTCATAAAATTAAAGCGAGCAGTGTTTCCATTACCTGGCAGGATGCCGCCTGCCCGCCACCCCCTGATCCTGACAAATGTAAACAGAGCATTCTGTTTCCCAGTTAGGAGGTGAGAAGACAGCATCTTTCAGATAATGGAGGGAGGGAGGCAGGGAGAGAGAGAGAGAGAGAGAGAGAGAGAGAGAGAGAGGCACTTCTTCATGTAATCCCTAACTTAAGTATTTTAAGATTCAGTTTTACTCTAGAAGACTGTACATATTAAGCTTAGAACTGGAGAGCCATTGTTTTAAAAAGACAATAATAATTTCACAGTGAGTTGGAATGATGGAAAATCCAAGGGTCTCTAGATAAAGAAATACATATATTTTAGTCTGACTCACTAGATTTCATGTGTTTTCTTTTCAGGCAACTTTGCCTGTCATTGCTCAGATTTAGACCCATTTGTGGTCAGTTGTAAATGAACACTTGTGGGTAGATTGTGGCCCGAAGGAAAAAACAACCGAGGTCAGGATAGACAGCACGGCCAGATGCAAACTCTGTTCAGCCCTGCAATTAGTCAGAAGTCGTTGGGGCTGTAGAACAAACTGGATGAGTGGGACACCAGTGCCCTCTGACCTCCTCTAGATCTCTTTCTTAAGAAACGTCCAGATCATCGTCCCCTCTGATGTAGGCACTTCTGTCTGTAATGGTCAGTGCCAGGCGCTTACAGCACTCACCAGTCCTATGTTTCCTGGCCCGAGAGCTTCTGGAAGCCCGTAACACTCTGCCTGGGGGCTCCCCCACCCAGGGTGCCCAGCCGTTAACTCCAGAGAATTACTGCCCAACCACCCCTGACAGCCTCCGACCAGCCACCCATGGGAGATATTAGGTAAATCCCACCCTTCCTCCCCATCAGCAGGACCGTTCTGAGTTTCCCAGTCTCCCACCGGGATTAATCTGCAGTCGGCCACCGTGGTCTCGGTCAGACACGTGCTTCTGGCTTCATGCCCTGTCTCACCTCCCCACCCCTACTGGTGTTCCCTGGCAGCTACTTATATTTCCATCCCTGTCCCCTGCCCTGCTTCCTGGAAGCAGCTCTTTGCCCCCCACCCCCACCCCACCCCAGCTCACGTGTTCGGTTTCCCTAAAGCCTCCTGTCTTTGACTTTATTTGACTAAATGTGAATATTATTAAACACTGGGCATCACAGATATTGAAAGAGCAGTCTGCCTGCTTCTGCCGGCATTCCGGAGTGATGACACCCAGGCAGGGCTTCATAGATGTTACTTGGGGACGCGTCAGAAAGACAGAACGAAGCTTAACATTTTCCAGTCGTGCGCCCAAGTGCGAGTCCTACCAGTGATACAGTCGAGTGTATTTCACGTACTGTGAGGGATGCTGAAGAGCAAGGTCCGATCCTCATCCTCCTTAACTTTGCGGGGCGCCAGATGGCATCTATCTTTGAGTAACTCAAGCCTGAATAGGACTTCAACCTTGTATTTTTCCAGTCCATCACTACTCGGGAATCACGGCACAACAACTAAAAAGAATGCCACTTAATGAGAAATGACATGTGAGACTGAAAATGAGTAATGTAAGGTCATGGGATAGAAGCTTCCTCTTTCCATTAGAAATGACTTCCCTTCCCCGAGACAGATCACCTCTGTCCTCCCCGGCACTCCATTAACTGTCCCGCGCTGTAAATAATTTTTTTAGCTTCTGACCACAATGCGATTTTTGCCAAATACATTAGTTGAAAATTACTTAATAGAAAGCACCGCTTTTCAGAAACTTTATGAAAAAGACTTGACAGGCCCAAGTGTCCATGACAGGTTAATAGATTTTTTTTTTCTTCGTTCTGTGTGCCCAACCCAAATGGAAGGGTGTGGAGCATTTATTTTATAACGTGTGTAATTAATAAGAGAGAGGAAGGGAGGAGTTTATTGTTTTTGAATGAATTATGAGCAACACCTTCCATTCCGCTTCTTCATTTTGGAACCGCTTTGAAGAAAACTGATATCTATCAAGCACCTACTATGTGCCAGAGAGCTTACGGATATTTTCATTGAAAGTATGCAAACGAGGAGACCTTCCTACACAGATTCAACACATTTTTCACACCAGCGGCTCTTTGATTACAAAGTCCATGCTCTTTTCCCCTTTGCTCGGGGTTGGCAAACTATGCCCCTTGGGCCAAGTCCGACTCGTCACCGGGTTTCACAAATAAGGTTCTGTTGGAACGCAGCCACACCCATCTGGTTCCGTATTGTCAGTGGCTGCTTTCACACTACAACAGCGGCATTGAGTAGTTACAACAGGGACCATATGGTCCGCAAAGCTGAAATATTTACCATCTAACCCTTTATAGCAAAGTCTCTCACCTCCTGCGGTACATCATGGAAGGCTCTCCTCTGTCCCCTCCCCATTGCATCAGGAAGGAGCCCTTAAGAGAATGCATTGGGGATTTGGAAAATAACTCCCCAAATTCTGGAGTTAGTCCTCATGTTATAGCTTCCAAAGCCATTGTTTTGGTGAAAGACGTAGACGGGAAAAAATTTGGATTCCTGCTATTAAGTCCCCCAGGTAATCACCACAGGCTGACCGGTCCTGGAACTCGTACTATGGCTCCTGTGTGGACATTGCAGATAAACAGAATCTCTTAACAATGGTGGTAGTTAACATTTATTGAGTAATTGCTACATGTGAAACATTTTTCAGTGACGTTTCACGTGCTAGTGCGTTTAGCTCTGAACCACAAGCTCCCCTAGGGTTTCTCTGCCTCGGCACTGGTGACTTTTGGAGCTGGACAATTCTCTGCTGTGGTGGGGGCTTTTCCAAGCATTGTTGGATGTTTGCTGGGTAGCGTCTCTGGCCTCCACCCACTAGATATGAGGCGTGGCCCCCAGCCCCCTCGTGATGACCAAGAATGTCTCCAGACGTTGCCAGCGGTCCCCCAGGAACACCTGGTCTACCCCGTAAGAGTCGATATTGAGGGACTTGAGAAATGGAGAGTTTAAGCAAATGCCTGAGAACATACAATTAGGAAGTAAGGAAGGCCTGGCATTCCACCCCAGGAAGACTTTCTAGGGACCCTGAGTTCTGAACTACTGCCTCCCTTAGCCCTGTTCACTCTAAATCTTCTCACCTTGTCTGACGATTTCGCTTTACTGAAAAACGAACAACGTTTCGGATGGGCGCGTTGTGTTTGCTCCTCTTGGGGGGCGGGGTGGGGGGCGGCAATCCCTTTGTGTGAAGCTTCAAGGTTTTAGGTATTAGGAGTGGTGTTCTTGCCGGGCAGTTTTATTGTATTGTTACAGTTGTGTTTCATTTATAAGAAGCCTTTTATTGCCCAGCTCACCACAGTGTGTTGCCATTTTTAATAGCGTCTCACTTCCTTATCCAACATTCAAGCTCCATTATCTTAGAAACCTCCAGAAAGGAGGATTTTATCGTGAGGTTCCTGGGAGCTGTTTTTTGATCCCGTAGCAAAAACATAGCAAGATCCCGTGTGGATAGTCCATCAATATGCAGAATTGGTCTCCTCTGGGCCCAAGCATTTCCCCGCACATCACTCCATGGTAAAGGCCGGACTATGGTTAGCACCGTATGAAGGGATTCCATCTTTTTATTTTTCTGAAAAGCATTTCTTGGGCTTTCGAAAGTTTTAGTCAGATGAATAGATTAAATATTACAAAATATTCTCCTGTACTCCGGTTTCTGCCCCAAAGACAGGGACCCTGGGAACTTGGCCACTCTTCCCCCTCTCATCTACTTGAGCTACGTCCACAAATATTTGACTTCGGTGTGAGAGAGTTTCAGGGTGAAGATTACATATAAACATATTAGATGAATTACAGTAATACGGTCTGCTCTTACTCAATTCTCCTTGGCTCAGTTTTATATACAAACTCAAGTGTTAGAGTCGCTTTCATTGTTCCTTCTGGCAGCTCCGTCTAACTTCTGCCCCAGGGTCTGGAATGTTCATCACAGCTGCCTTTGGCAATAAAACCCGAAGCACCCTCAGATCCTCGTATTTCCCTTTGCACCTGTGGGATTGTTATAGACGTTGTAGCATAGAACAGTATGAAATAATAGTGTTATTAAGACATAATCTTAACACCGACCCCTTTAAATTTGGATGCGGACTCAAAATTACATATTCTTTTTTTTTTTTTTTAAGTTTTTAATGTTTGTTTATGTTTGAGAGAGAGACAGAGTGTGAGCGGGGGAGGGGCAGAGAGAGGGAGACCCAGAATCGGAAGCAGGCTCCAGGCTCCGGAGCTGTCAGCACAGAGCCTGACACGGGGCTCAAACTCACGGACCGTGAGATCATGACCTGAGCCGAAGTTGGACGCTTACCGACTGAGCCACCCACGTGCTCCTCAAAATCACATATTCTTAGTAAGAGAGAAAAGCAACATAGCATAAAATAAAATAGGGTTTTAATCTTTCTCCAGGTCACCTTCATTTGAATCGTGGTACAGCTTTGCCTTTGCCATGAGGACCAATTCTAGGCACCCCTCCTTCCTCAACGCCCTGAAATAAAATGCCCTTTTTCCACCACATAAACCTCATCCTTTCCAAAACTTCCTCCACTGCATGCATCTGTGTACGAATAGAAAGTGACCTATCAAGGCAGCACATCCTTCTCACGAGAGGATGCAAAGGGTCTTTTCTCAAAATCTAGAGATGGCTAACTCATTTCAACAAAGCGTTTAAGATGAGAAAATGAGGATTTCTTTTATTTTTGAATGTTTCTTTATTTTTGAGAGCGAGAGAGACAGAGCACGGGCAGGGGAGGGGCAGAGGGCACTGGAGACCTAGAATCCGAAGCAGGCTCCAGGCTCTGAGCTGTCAGCGCAGAGCCCGACGTGGGGCTCGAACTCACGGACCGTGAGATCATGACCTGAGCCAAAGCCGGACTGAGCCACCCAGGCGCCCTAGAAAATGAGGATTTCTAAAATACATATTAGTCCAGTTTTACCCGTGAGAAGTGGCTAGATACTTTTCCCCATTGACGTTGTCTTCTAAGAGCGCCATAAAACATTTCTAAAGATGTTAAGGCCACATGTGTCTGCAATCTAATAAAACTTAACAGGGCGGGGGGGGGGGGACCTTTTTGCTGGCCATTGCTAACCACGTGCTCTGGAGAAAATAGCCAAGATTTATGTTATCATTAACCAAGCTGGGGAATGAGTACGTGTACCTGCACATCCAGCAAAGGCAGATGAGCTTGGCACCCGGTGGCAACTTCCACGGGACTACAACTGACTGCTGGTATCTGACAGGAGTGTTACTGCAGTCGAATGGCCCCCAGCTGAATTCGATCTCAGGGCTAGGAGGCCAAGACAGGAGTGGTGGCCTTCTGTGCTCAATTCATTGTTTGACTTTCCAATCTCTCCTTCACTAGGCTGTCGAGGGTGAGATAGTTGTAGTTGGTCGAAGAGAAGAAGCAAAAGCGCCCTAGGAATAAGAGAGAGTGGGGTGCCAGCTCTACAAGCCAGACTGTTCTTTTGTGTCTTCTGTAATCTCCCCTCTCACTCTACCCTTCCTGCTCCTAAAATACTCGTGACGATTATGGACACACGCGGTAGTAGGGAAATACAATTGATTCTCATTAAGTGTGGCAGTTATGTTCTATAAAGTCGCCAGGAACACTGAATTGGCCAATACTGAACCATCGCTCTTAGGGGAGAAAACACACACACACACACACACACACACACACACACTAACCCCTTGCATAGATGATATGATCTTAAATCCTGAAAGCAAGTCTCCTGGTAGATTCTATTGTCTTTATTTTATGAAAGAGAAAAAGAGCTTCCAAAGTGTTAACTGACTTGCCTGAGGCTGGCCCACTGACGGGTGCCAGAATTGGGACTCCAAGCCCATCCATCTGGCCCCAGAGCCAGACCTTCTTACACCACACTGCCCTACCCTTATTGTCTCCACCCTCGGACTATGGAAGAGCTAAAACAAGAAGGCTGAGCGTGTCCTTGTTCAACCTCAGCTGGGTGCTGGCAGGGTGACTTAGATTTTTTTCGGGCTCTGAGCGTGCCCGACGTGCATGTGAAAAGGCCACAAGTATTGATTTCGGGTTACAAGTGGAGTTGTTAATTTTAGCGAGCGTACAGATCGCAAATACGGAAGCTGTGAATACTGAAGTTGCACTGTAGAGCTTGTGAGGAGGTCCCTGTTAAAAGCAGAGTTGGGAGTGCCTGCAAACACCTTTTCTATATTTTATGGCTGGTTCCTTTGCACCCCTTCGAAGACTTCTCAGAGAATTCTTGACTGACCTTCAATAAAACGGGCCCTACTCTCAGGCACGGGCAATCACATCACCCTCTTTAATTTCCTCTATGTACTAGTCATGAGCCGAAATTTTTATTTATTTCTTGACTTGTTCAGCCTGTTCCCCCTATGTTTGTATGTAAACTCTGTGATAGTGTGGACTTTGTCTGTGCCCAGCGCTGGAGTGCTGCCTGATATGCTCTCGGAACCCCGTTGGCTATCATTTGAATGAATAAATGATTAGATAGGTGAATGAATCAATAGTTGTATGCGTGTCTTTCAAAGTGAGGGACGCGAGTGTTTTGTAAGAATAGGCTTGAGCTTGCATAACATTGGCCGTCCCACACGCAGCCTCAGATAAGGCGTCAGGGCCTAAAGATGGGATAATAACACCTGAAAGAAGACATGAGTCCTGACAGGATGCAGATGGGATCTGACTTTAGAAGAATTACTTTAGAGATGAAGTCAGTACTAAGAACTAGGGACAAGGATGGGGGGAATGATTCGTCATCCCTAATTATCTTCATCCCACTCTTGTCTTTAGGTGAGGGACCAAGAAGGTGGACATAGAGGTCTATGAAAGAAGGTTTGAGGCTTGTTTCTTTCATCCTTAGGTTGGCTCTACTCAAAGCGCTTGTTTGTATTATTAGCCTTCATGATTCTGAATCAAAAGACGTGAATCAGAAATCGAAGGCTGAAATCATAACCAAGAGCTGCCAGCTTCCAAACCAAACCTGCGAACTAGAAACACCTGAACACGCTGCGAGCGACCAATAAACCCATATTTGGGTTAATAGCCCATATAAGAAATGAAATCCAATCAAGTCATTAACTTCTTTTAAGTGACACATAAAACAGCAAAACTGTGGAAAACTTCTTTGTAGTGGGAGAATTTTAGAAATACAGGATAGCATTCAACTTCTTTTATTGTACCTTTTGGAATAGAAGAATGCTAGAGTTACAAAAATTTGGAAGCTTCATCAAAGTATCAAAAGAGATTCAACTTTCCTGGTTTCAAAGGAAAGTCAACTCTGTGTTTTTTGAAAGATCTAAGGAAAATACTTGGCCTAAAATGAATGGATCATGTTTCCAAATTTCTGAGAAATTATATTTTGGGCCAGTGGTGGTTGTGGTATCAGCTTTCCCAAAACATATTTGGCTCAACAAAGTAGATTTCAGTCTACTTTTTTTGTAAAACAAATCTATCCATCATAAATATCAAATGGTCAGAATTTGGATTAAATCAAACCCCATGCTAGGATGGCAACTGGGACACTTTTCCTCCCATGGAGTAACCCAAATCCCAATGATCTTGAGAGTGAAATGGATCCCAAACTAAATCATAGTCTATTAACAAAGCTACTTCTCAATGCAGATGATACTACTTGAGATTTGTCTGTGACTTCACAGTGGTAGTTATTTCCTCAGATATTAGTTCGTGTACTTACCACAATCCCACGTGGCTGAGACAGCAGATACCGTTCCCCTCATTTTACAAAATAGGAGAATTTTGAAATGGTTATCTTCCTGGACTTTTCCAACATCGACCTATGAGTAGAGCTAGTCCTCGACGCCACATTTCATGACACCTACCTCTAGAACTATTAGTGAGGTTGGATCCAGTTCAGTCAAAACCAGAATGTCATTAAGCACAGAATATGTTAGCAACATCAAAACCTGAGGACTTCATGGTACGGTCAATTGATTTTTGACAAAAGTGCTAAGACACTTCACTGAAGGAAAGAATAGTCTCTCCAGTAGATGGTGCTTAGGCAGCTGGCTATCCAGAAGTAAGAAGGCACGGTTGGACCCTGCTTGGAAGCATACGCAAAACCTAACTCAAAATGGTGCATAGACCTAAATGTAAGAGATAAAACTTCTAGAGGAAAACAGAGGCCTAACTCTTCATGACCTTGGATCGGGTTGCTTAGCTATGACACCAGAAGCACAGATGACAATAGATAAATAAGTAAATTGGACTCTATCAAAATTGTCACTCTTGGGGCTCATTCTAGAAGATACTTTTCTGTGGGGTTTTTTTTTTTTTACTGTTTATTTTTGAGAGAGTGAGACAGAGCACAAGCAGGGGAGGGGCAGAGAGAGAGGGAGACACAGTATCCGAAGCAGGCTCCAGGCTCAAACTCATGAACCACGAGATCATGACCTGAGGTGAAGTCAGACGCTTAACTGACTGAGCCACTCAGGCACTCCTCTCAAAGATACTTTTCAAGTATAAGGTGCTACTTTCCAGAAATTTCACTCTCTCCATCATAATGTGCCCATGGTTTCAATATGATTCCTTCCTTTTCACAGCTCAGTTGTAGCCAGTTATTACATTCAGTTAGAGGTCAAAAGGTAAGACAAGAAATTCCTTGAGAGTAGTGACATTTTGAGTAAATATGTCCATGGATAGCTGAGTTTTTATTTGGGAATCCTCAAGGGAAATTAGAAATGACAACATAAAAGTCATGGTAAGAGAAACTGAGTCCGGTGGTGAACTTCCTTGAAATATTAGCCTGAGTTTCACATTCTGTACTTACCCATCAAAACGTCTTTTTTTTTTTTTAATGTCTATTTATTCTTGGGAGGGAGAGTGAGACAGAGCGTGAGCCGGGGCGGGCCAGAGAGAGGGAGACACAGAATCCGAAGCAGGCTCCGGGCTCCGAGCTGTCAGCACAGAGCCCGACGCGGGGCTCGAACCACAAACCGTGAGAACATGACCTGAGCCAAAGTCAGACGCCTAACCGACTGAGCCACCCCAGCGCCCCTCAAAACGTCTTTTAATTTTCTCTTTTGTTCATCACATTCAGCAAGCATGTTTGCGTGCTAATCTGACATAGGACCTGATCTCGGGGTTTGCTGCAAATGGCCAGTGACCATTATCTTCTCAATAAGAAGATGTCTTGAGTAGTCTCTCTCCTGCGTCTCATAATAATCAGGAATAAAACGCAAGGAATCTTGGCCTCTGGAAACAGGACGTGATTCCTCTGAACAGCCATCAATGGATATTTATCCTGAACTTCTGACCCTACTTCCAGTTTATCTCATTCATAGAGAACGGAATTACTCCAGTTAAATAAAGTATCCCAAATCAGAAGGGCTTAATGACTGGGCCATGGCTCCTCCCTGAGATATGGTAGAGTAATCAATGATGCCATTGTCATTCTCTGTAACACTGCAACTTGTGTGCTGTGTCAAAATCATAAAACTCAAGCATGCTATCTCCCATTTCCCACAGCTGTGATTTTGGGGTCTCTGTTTGCGAATAAGCATTTCAGAATTGTCAAGAGGTGGAGGAAATAGCGTGTGCAGAGTATTTCCCAAGCCCAGTTGCCAAGAATGAGCTAATTGTCACCCTGCCTTGCATATAATGAGTCTTAAAAACTTCAAATAAGGGCCATTCTATAATGATCTACCTTTCCTGGAGAATGGCTGATGTTCATTGTAGAATCTTAGTCTTTCAGACGTATACCAGAAGTAAAATTTTAAATTATGTCATAAGATGAATAAAATATCCAACCATCCGTTTTCTTTTTTGGTGTTTTCATAGTGACTAAATGCAAAGTTGATGGCTGTATTTAAAAGAAGAGTTAAGTAAATATGATATAGTCTTGCTACCTTGCATTTGGAAAATGTGTCCAATGGACGTTAATAGTAGTCTATCCTCCATAAAGGAATACTATTCGTTCTTTTTAAACTTACTTTATATGTCTAATAGGCCAAAATTCCACTCTCTTTCAAGATATAGAAGAAGGAATTGCAAATATACCTCAAGTGTCAATTTCCAACTAATTGGTAATAGCTGTGTATATGTTGTGTTAAGAAAGATTCTGTGGCTGAGTATGGCTTAGCAGAGAAGACTGCTATCATTGGATAATAGTGTTTTCCAAGAGTGTAAGGAAGGGAGTAGACATGTAAGTCCTATATTTTCCATCTTTGTATAATTGGAAAAAGAGTTAACATTTAAAGTATCTTTTTAGTGATTGCCAGAAACGTAGTAGTCTACATTAAAGAGCATTTAACAGAAAACAAAGGCCAAATTAAATGCTCACCATTCTATCTGTCCTATAGGTCAATGCATCACGTCAAGAAGCCAAATTGATGGAAGAGTGTGATCTTCTCATTGAGATCATTCAACAAAGACGACAAATTATTGGAACCAAGATCAAAGAAGGGAAGGTATGATTTCTAGGGCAGAAGATACCATATTCTCCTGGAGAGGATGTCATACTCTCATGCACTTCAGTAGCTTAGGAAATATTGAATACCCCCTTTTTCTATATTTTCTATAACCTCCTCTTACGTCTTTAAGACGTAGCTCAAAGTCCCTTGGTTGACCTTTTTTTTTTCTCTACCCCTTTCTTTGTATTATCATGGTCTCCTATGCACATCTGTAATACAAGGATTGCATTACATTACCTCTACTCCATTACTGAACTCCAGAGGGCAGTGTGGAGCCCTGGTCTGTTACAGCCATTGTTTTCTTTTCTTTTTTTTTTTTATTAAAAAAAAATTTTTTTTTAACGTTTATTTATTATTGAGAGACAGACACAGGACGTGAGCAGGGGAGGGGTAGAGAGAGAGGGAGACACAGAATCTGAAGCGGGCTTCAGGCTCCGAGCTGTCAGCAGAGAGCCCGACACGAGGCTCGAACTCCCGAACCGTGAGATCATGACCTGAGCCGAAGTCGGTCACCCAACCGATGGAGCCACCCAGGCGCCCCAGCCATTGTTTTCATCTCTCTTCTCTAGGAGAAGGTGGGTTCCACAGAGGAAGAGTTCATTTCCTATTTATCGCTATATCCTAGCAATTATCACAGTATTAAATAAATGTTTCAGTGACTCAGATTTTATATAGAGATGGCGAAGTGTTTTCCCATGCCTTTGAGCGAATTCAGACAGGTATAATTTTGTGGTGGCAAAACTCCTGTAGTTTCACTGTATCATATATCCCTTTGTGGATATATGAATAGTAATTCTTTTCTAATGTTTATGTGTTTAAAATCCCTACGGTTTATATTGAAATACTTAGGATCCATTTTATTTTACCCATTTCTCTGCCTCCCTCCAAAGGTGATTTTGTAGCCATTTTAAAAACAGAAACATTCATTCAAGATTTAACTACTACTGCTCATAACCATACTTTCATGAAATATGTATAATTAAATTAAATTAGCAACTATTAAGTGGTGCACAGAGGTAACGATAGCCAATATATGTGCTCTTCTCTGTTCTCTACAAAATTTCAAAGGTACATTCAATATTGTATCATATTTTAGATTACTTTGTCTGTATAGGTTGAAAGCTATTTATACAGGTAAATTGTGACGGTGATCGGAGACGTCAAAGTGAAATCAAATCAAATAGTTCTTGAAGCTGTTTACAGTGAATTAACAGATTAATGTGAAACCAGTCCCTGGCCAAGAACTGACTCAGCTGTGTTGAGAAGCGACTTTTCCCCACATACACATTGTACAACTTAGCGTCCGCCTGGAATCCTCGCGGGATGTATTTCCCCTTCCATTATCGTGCACCACCTCTCAAGGCTCGTAGTAGTTTCTTACTGCTGCTGTAACAAATTACTGCAGACTGGGTGGCTTAAAACACACAGATTTGGTATCTGACCTTCTGGAGGTCAGGAGTCCAAAATCAGTGTCACTGGCCTTAAAGTCAAGGTTTTGGCTGTGCTGTTTCCTTCTGGAGGCTCTAGGGCAGAATCCATTCATTGCCATTTCTCGGCTCCTGGTTTCCCTATCACATCACTCTGTGCCCTTTGCTTCCCTCCTCAAGTTTCTTTCTCTGACACAGCCTCTCCTGGTTCTCTCTTCTAAGGACCTTTCTAATTACATTGGGATCACTCAGAACATCCAGGATAATACGCCCTCTCTCAAAGGTCCCTGCCTTAATCACATGCGCAATGTCCCTGTGTCATGTAAGGTGCCATAGTTCAAAAACTGCTGGGATTAGGATAAGAGCATCTTTGGGGGCCCTTAATTCAGCCCGGCCAGCATGCCTTTCCCTTGCTTAACTTCCCAGCATGACGACCTCTCTCATGAGCCGGATCAAGATAGTGAAGGGGTGCACGTGCAGTGACAAGAGCACATAGCAAAGCAGGAAAGCAAAGAGACATAGCTGGACCCAAAACAAGAGAAAGATCTCCACGGGCCAGAAACGGGACGAACCTGCAAAGCCGCGGCTGTGGCTAAAACACAGGCTAGCTCCGCCTTCAAGTCCAGTGGGTCAATAGTTCTTGATGCCTTGGGCTGAAGGGTACCAGTGCTCCGGATGGTATGGGGGACTGAAATCAGGCTCATTGGTTCGTGCCACGGGCTGTATGAGCCTTCTCGCTTCCTTAAAAGACACCGAAAAGGATTCTTGCCAACCTCTCCCTAGGGTCAGAGTTTTTAGCAAACTTCAGGCCTGGGAGTCTGGAACAAGCCCGTTGTCAGGTTAGCGCCTGGCTCTGCACTATTTCTGACACCCACACAGAAGCCTCAGAGAGGCGGAGGTAATACCGGGTTCCCGAATGAGGACCCCCACGGGTGAGGTGAGGGCGACTGACGGTAAACCCGCTGGGCGGGGTGGGCTAAGCAAGGAGGGCGAGGGAAGTAAAGATTATGGATAACTCCTTCCCTTTAAATCTGAAACTCAAACCACAGTTCTGGAGCATATAAGGAAAGCTTGCATTTCGAAAAATACAGCCGACAAACTCAGCAAAGACATTACCTCACCCCAGGTGAAATTCATTTTATGGGAAAATATTAAAAAGATGTTTAAAGAAATAAATGAGGGCATAACTTTGATTTTAAAAGAGCAAAAACTTGTGAAACCACAAAAGGATAGAAAATAAGAGAGAAAGAAATAGGAAAATAACAAGTTTAGCAGTTTGGGAGGTAAAAATGTAGACCCTGAAACTACAAAGAAAACTTGGCCACGAGGGGAATTTGGAAACTGAGTTTTAGCCTCCCCGTAGGAGGGGATATCCGCATGTAAGAATATGAAATTCGATCCATATTTCATGCCATATACAAAAATTAAATCTAATTGCTTTCAACATTTATTCCTTTTTTGAGAGACAGAGAGAGACAGTTGTGGGTGGGGAAAGCACAGAGAGAGAGGGAGACATAGAATCTGAAGCAGGCTCCAGGCTCCAAGCGGTCAGCACAGAGCCCGTCGCGGGGCTTGAACTCACAAACCGCGAGATCGTGACCTGAGCCGAAGTCGGACGCTTAACCAACTGAGTCACCCGGGCACCCCCCAAAATTAAATCTGAATGGATCATATACGTAATGTGAAAGACAACGGGACAGAACTTGGAGGTGCCTGGCTGCCTCAGTCGGAGAGGCATATGTGACTCTTGATCTCGGGGTTGTGAGTTCGAGACTCACGTTGGGTGGAGAGATTACTTGACAACAAAAAAAATCTTAAAAAAAAAAGAACTTCTAGAAGAAAGCATGGGAGGAAATCCTGGTGAACCTTGAGTTGGGCAAAGATTGGTTTATACAGAATGAGAAAAAAAATCAAAGAAATCTTTACAAATTAAACAGATCATTCTAAATTGTATTTCATCAGGGGCGCCTGGGTGGCGCAGTCGGTTAAGCGTCCGACTTCAGCCAGGTCACGATCTCACGGTCTGTGAGTTCGAGCCCCGCGTCAGGCTCTGGGCTGATGGCTCGGAGCCTGGAGCCTGTTTCCGATTCTGTGTCTCCCTCTCTCTCTGCCCCTCCCCCGTTCATGCTCTGTCTCTCTCTGTCCCAAAAATAAATAAAAAAACAAAACAAAAAAAAAAAAACGTTGAAAAAAAAATAAATTGTATTTCATCAAAAGTAAAAACTCTTTATAAAGCACTGTCAAGAGAATGTAAAGACAAGCCACGGATTGGGGACAAATTTTTATCTAAATCAAAAAGTATTTGTACGCAGATATATAACAACTTCTAAAACCTCGTTAGTAAGGAAATAAACAATACCTTTGCCAAAACGGATGAAAGATTTAAATAGGTACTCTACCGAGGGAGATGTGTGGGTGGCACATAAAAACATGAGGAGATGTTCAAAATCATTAGTCATTAAGGAAGTCGTCAAGAAAAGTCATCGGGGCAAATTAGAACCTTGGTGTGATACCCTTCTTACCTAGTAGAAGGGTTAAAATTAAAAAGCTGGACCATAGCAAGTATTTTTGAGAATGTGGAGGAACTGGAACTCTCGCATGCTATTTATAGGAATGAAACGGTGCATTTGGGAGAACTGACAGGTTTTTAAAATTTTTTTATATTTATTTATTTTTGAGAGAGAGAGAGACAGAGTGCAAGTGGGGGAGGGGCAGAGGCAGAGGGAGACACAGAATCCCAAGCAGGTTCCGGGCTCTGAGCTGTCAGCACAGAGCCCGATGTGGAGCTTGAACTCCCGAACCGTGAGATCATGACCTGAGCTGAGGTCGGACGCTTAACTGACTGAGCTGCCCAGGCACCCCTGATAGTTTTTTTTTTCTTTTTTAAATATTTATTTATTTTTGAAAGAGAGAGAGAGAGAGAGAGAGAGAGCGTGTGTGTGCGTGTGTGCGTGCATGCATGCGTGCATGAGAGCAGGGGCGAGGCAGAGAGGGAAGGAGAGAGAATCTCAAGCACGTTCCACGCTGTCAGCACAGAGCTCAATTTGGAGCTTGAACCCGTGAACCGTGAGATCGTGACCTGAGCTGGAATCGAGAGTCAGACGCTCAGCCAACTGAGCGACCCACACGTCCTGAACTGACAGTTTCTTAAGTAGTTAAACGTACACTTACCATATGATCCAGCCATTCCAGGTGTTTACCAAGAGAAATGAAAGCATATGTCCCTGTAAGACATGTACATGAATTTTCATGTGAGTGTGAAGGGTAATAGCCCCAAACTGGAAATGAGCCAAATGTCCATCAACAGATGAATAAACAGTTTGGGGCACATCCATAATGAAATACTATTCAGCAACAAAAAAGAGCAAGCTACCGATACATGCCACGACATGGGTGAATCTCAATAAATTATGGTGAGCGGGGGCACCTGGGTGGCTCAGTCGGTTAAGCTCTGACTCTCGGTTTGGGCTCGGGTCAAGATCTCACGGTTCGTGGGTTCAAGCCCTTTGTTGGGCTCTGCGCTGACAACGTGGAGCCTGCTTGGGATTCTCTCTCTCCCTCCCTCTCTGCCCCTCCCCCACTCACTCTCTCTGTCTCTCTCAAAATAAACAAGTAAAAAAAAAAATAAAAATAAAAATAAATTATGGTGAGTGAAGGAAGCCAGACAGAAAGTAGTATATTCTGCATGAATACATTCATATGGAAGTTTAGAAATAACACTTTCTAATAATCTACAGCAACAGGAAACAGATCAGTGGTTGCTTAGTGACAGGGAGGGGTGGGCAGGACGAATTACCAAGGGGCTACAGGAAAACTGGAGGCATGATCTATGTGTTCATTGTCTTGAATGTGGTGACTGTTTCCTGGGTTTATGCATATTTGAAAACTTTTAAATTTGCACGTTAATTATGTACAGTTTGTTATCCGTTAATTGTATCTCTATAAAGCTGTTTATTTTTTTAAATGTTTATTTTGAGAGAGAGAGAACGAGCGAGCACAAGCAGGGGAGGGGCGGAGAGAGAGAGAGAGAGAGAGAGAGAGAATCCCAAGCAGCCACTGAGCCGTCAGCACAGAGCCTGACTCAGGGCTGAATCTCACCAACTGTGAGACCACGACCTGAGCCGAAACCAAGAGTCGGATGCTTAACCAGCTAAGCCACCCAGGCGCCCCTCAATGAAGCTGTTTATAAGACAATTGCATATTTATATGATGGAACAGTCTTCAAAAATTAAAATTAATGAAGTAGGGTGATATGTATTCATATGAACAAATCACAAAAATAGAAACAAGATTTACAGTACTTTTGTACGGAATGAGAATTGTTATATAACATTTGGTAAACTGCAAAAAAAAAAAAAAAATCCCATACAGTGTTTGGGCACGTTGTACATGCTTGGGAGTCACCCACCCTGACTTCAAAAAAGGTCTTTTCCTCTCAAGAAGGACTTGAGTGAAATTAGGGAGGGACACACAGGGCTTCAATGCTATCGATAATGTTTTACTTCCTTTTGAAAAATCTTATGCTAATACGATGAAAATATCGAGATTTGGTAAAGCTGGTACTGTGGATAGGAAATTTGCCCCATTACTTGAAAAATTGTGCGTGTGGAATTTCTCCCTTGTTTAAAAAAGTGCCCAGGGACATTATCTCAGAAGCTGTGTTAGAAAGCACACAGTACTTGGGAAAGATGAGGCCCAGTTCGGCTTTCTCTTGAGTGACTGCTTTGGCATATCGCCAAGGAATAGTTGATCCCCAAACTCGGAATTCACAGTGACTGGGTCCCTGGCCAGGGTGTGTTGGTGTAAGAGATAGATTTTCAGGAAAAGAGGAACATGGGTACCTACACCCTTTAAATCTGAGGTGCTGGGCAGGGAGGGCAAGCGTGTCTGAGGACGCTGAACGCAGAGAAGGGACTGGGGGGCCCTCTGAGCGGCACTTGAAAGTGGGGAGCTGGAGGAGGCGCCAGCAGGATTTGGGGGATCGTGGTGGTGAATTTCATCCACCTCGCGCCTTTGCCACCATGTGTCTCTGGTGCCGACACAGACCATCGCTCTCAGACCATTGTGCGTTCTTTGAAATACATAGCTTGGCAGCCTTTGTACTTGGACGGACTGGAGAGTCTCAAGCCATGAGACTCCCTGGGAAAGAATTGTCTTATCTCTTCAGTAGTGGGAGGTAAATTTCATGTCAACACACGAAGAGCTGGCACCAGACTCCAGATGAAGCAAATCACGTGCGTTATGTTCAGGCACAGGTCGATGGTAGAAAGCCGCAGCCGCAGAGAAAAAGGGTCCCTCGTCCTCACTGCTTTTGTGTACTCTAAATCTCCAAAATTTAAGATCATTAACCGGACTACACGTTCGGGCTTTTCTTCAGCCTGATTGAAATGCCAAGGACCGGCTTCCTTGGCCATTCAGGTATTTGTGATGACTGAGGATCAGTTGCTAGGACATAACAATGTTGGGGTGGAATCCTGCAATATACATAAAAGCACATATATTAAAAGCATTTAAAATGCATTTCAAGAAAAACAAAGGGCTACTTTTCAAAGCATGCGTAAGGTATAATAAACAGCCAGCAAATTGCCATACTGAAGCCGGTGTCCCCAGTCAAAGGAGATCCACCAGGCAGGATATTTCCATGATGAGTATGGAATGAATTCCTGAAATTACAGTGTGCAATCAACACTTCCCAAAGGAAAAAAGAGCAGGGCCAACTTGGAAAAATTTCCCCTGTGGCAGTAACACATAATATAAAGGTTCTTCTTACGTGTCAGGATCTAGTGTTTCTTTTCAAAAACCAAATTTTATTCATCTTGTCAGATTTTTAAAATAATACATGAAGTGTTTTCTAATGAAGAAATTAGTATTTTGCTAAATGCTCCATGTCTGATCCCGAAGGGCTGTATACCAAGTAGGGTAGTGTTTCCCAGAGTGTGGTTCCGATCAAGGCTATCTGATCAGAATCGTTTCAGTTAGCAAACTTTTTTTGTAAAGGGCCAAATAATAACTATTTTTGATTTTGCCAGGCAGTTTCTCTTGCAGAAGCTCACCTCTGCCCAGTGTTGTAGTGTGAAAGCAGCCACAGGCGAGCCCTAAATGAATGAATGTGGTAGTGTGCCAATAAAACTTTATTTACACAGACAGGTGTGTGCGGAGTATGGCTCACAGACCATAGCTTATGAACACCTAACTTAGAGCGGTATTTTTATCTTTTCTTTTTTTAACTGGAACTCACAGTAAGAAATACATAGGACATCAAATCCAGCTTGTGTGCACGTGCACACGCGCGCGTGCACACACACACACACACACACACACACACACAGTTTTGCAAAACCTAATTTGCCCTTCGTACCAGAAATACACTCTGCTACTTTCTTTCCTCCTCCCCTCTTCTATTTAATGTTTTATTTTTTTAAGTTTGTTTATTCTGAGAGAAAGGGAGAGGGAGCGAGCGCACAAGCAGGGGAGGGGCAGACAGAAGGAGAGACAGAATCCCAAGACAGCTCTGTGCCACCGGCACAGAGCCGATTTGGGGCTCGAACTCACGAACCGTGAGATCATGACCTGGACCAAGATGAGGAGTCGGGCACAACCCACTGCGCCACCCAGGCGCCCGTCTTCTACTTCGTGTTTTCAGGGCTAGTTTTCATCATACCTGTTTTCATCATTGCCTGTTGAGATGCAGAATCCCGCTGCTCTGCCCGTGACAGCTTTTTACCTAGGATATTGAGACGTGAGCCCAAACATCTGTAGTTCTCTTTTTAAAAGATCCCCAGCAGCTTCTTAGGCACACCATTTTGAAAAGCTCTGATCCAGTGTATCAGATGGAATTGTACACTTGAGTTAAAATTAAAATTATTCCAACAATTGTTTTCTGCGAAGCATTCCTATGTGTTCAAAGGAGGCTCTCATTTTGACCTGTTTCAACTTACGCATGACTGAGGAGGTTTTTTTCCCTTCTCCTCTTTTTAAAAAAATTTTTTTAATGTTTATTTATTTTTAAGAGAGAGAGAGAGACAGAGTGCAAGCAGGGGAGGGGCAGAGAGAGAGAGAGGGAGACACAGAATCCTAAGCAGGCTCCAGGCTCCGAGCCGTCAGCAGAGAGCCCGACGCGGGGCTCGAATCCACGAGCCTTGAGATCATGACCTGAGCCGAAGTTGGACACTTAACCGACTGAGCCACCCAGGCGCCCCTCCCTTCTCCTCTTAATGTCACTTTTAATTTCCAATATCACGATAGAAGAAAAGAAAGAAGAGAATAGAGTTCAAGCATTGTTAGATGTGTAGTCATGGGATCACTGACCGGCGTACTGAAAGGATAAGTGATTGACACGAAGTTATTCCAAGGGAATATTGCGACCTTATGTGTCTTTTGTTAGAATGGTATTAAACATCTTTAATTCTGTTGTGTGATTCCAAATATTCCATTCACTTGGTTTGTTCGAGGGACTCTTCAGTTATTTTGCTTCCTCTGGATGTATTCACGTTAGAAGCTAAATTCAGTTTCGTGTAAACTAAGCGTCACTTCGTTCAACTCACGACCACGGTTAATCCGCTGCGGAGGGTCACTAGAATTCTGATGAGTGAAGCCTTTTGCCAGGCTTCGTATCATATACCGTTTGCTCCAAGGTTTTGACACTTCATTCTCTAACTCTCCTTTCGGGAATTTTTCTCACTCTTGCCTGAAATTTTGTGGCCGCGGTCTCTCAGCGCAGCATATTCATTTCCTTTGTTTGCTGCAGTACGACATAGCTGGAATCAGATGTTCCTTAGAGGCCTCGAGTTCTGACATCTCCTTCCTTCCTTTTCTCCGATTAAAGCTGCATGGGAATGGTAATGATGACTTGGAGAAAGAAGGAATTTCTCGGAGTTAGCAGGAATTCTGGAGGGAGCTGGAGCCAGCCCTGTCTGTAAGACAGATTAACTGGCCTCCTCCCTACCCTTTCACCCAGGGCTGGTTTCCATTCCGGAATGATCATAAAGCCGGCCAAGACCTGTCCCGAGCTGTGTGGAGAGGGCACCGGGCGCTCGGCGCTCGGCAATTCTAATTAGCAATCTAATTTTAACTTGGCTTCTGGCCCGAGGGCTTCATCTCGTAGCACATTTCAAACACCCGAGCGCATGGTCAAGTGGGTTACCGTGCACTTATCTTGGCCTACCCCAGAGGTTACGGTCAATTACGTTTGAGGGTCGTTTTCAAGCAAGACAGGATCAGGAATCGGAATGGAGGTTGGAACCAAACATGCATTTTTATCCCGACTGGGAAACGCTTATCAAAATAGTTCTTAGTTATCAAGTAAGCACAAAGTGCCTGGAAATGACGTTCCCAGTGAGGGGAAACGGCCCAGCTGTGCTTTTTTTGGCCTTCTCTCATCTGCTCAACAGGAAAAATATTAATCAATGGAAAAAACGCTCTCTTTCTGTGAATTTAACACATGAGTTTTAGATCGCGTGGGAAATAGTAATACCTCATGTTTTCACATCACAGTTTTATTACATGGATTGCAAAGAACTTTTTAGAAAATGGTTCTTACTGAAGCCACACGTTTGCACCTATGGAGATGTTTTATTTGCTTGATGGCCCAGCTGCAAACCTGAGATAAGAGAAAGTTCCAGCATTCCCTGTGATCTTTCAGTAATTGAGTGGAATAGTGGGGGAAGAGGTCTGGTGACCCTTGTAACTTACCATGGGGCAACACCTTGTTTCCCCATCAACAAGGAAGTAATCCGCCATTCAGTATTTTCCCATAAAACAAATTAGCAACGCTTCTCCAAGGAGACAAGGGCTGTCTAAGCCAGGAGTCCCGTATCGGAGATTTCCATATGTCTCTGCCTGCTTGTCGGACTTTTATTGAAGGACAACTTACGTGCAACAGAACGCACGCATCAGAAGGGTCCGGCCCGATGCGTTTTCCCTAAGCGAGCCCACCCGTGTAACCATCTCCTCTTTTCAAGGTGATGAGGCTCCGCAAACTGGCTCAGCAGATTGCAAACTGCAAGCAGTGCATTGAGCGGTCGGCATCACTTATCTCCCAAGCGGAACACTCTCTGAAGGAGAACGATCATGCGCGCTTCCTACAGACGGCGAAGAATATCACTGAGAGGTGAGTTCGGGGGCTGCTGGGAAGTTCTCAGCCGCTGGGCTCCTGTGTCTGGGGAGCGATTGGTTGGCCTTGCCCTCCCCTTGCTTTTGTTTTCATTTTCAAGGCTGAGTACCAGGGAGAATAGAGGCTTTGAGCAGCTTTGTTCCAGCTAAAGATGCTTCCCTTTGACATGTCAAAGCCTTTTCAGCAGCGCCCTGGAGTTCAAGGCCTTTGAAACAAGAGTCCACCAGCTAGAAAGAATAAAATCAGCCTTGCTTTTTTGGGGGGAGAAAGCTTATGGTGGCACAAAACCAGCATTTATTGTGACTCTCAGACCTGATCTTATCGTACGCTTGATAACAAAGAATCAGAATGAAGGCAAAGACATAAAAGGGAATCTTTTCTTCCATCTCAGGGCTCATCTGTTTGGAAAAAAAAAAAAAGAGCGAACTCCCAGGTGTTGTTTTCCGTTAGACCTGTTTTTATTTGGTCGAGAAGCTTCGCCAATTCTGAAAGGTCAAAGCTGACTCATGTGAGAGAGAGCGGACCCACCTGTCAGTCTCCTACCTCTTTCTTTGAAATGTGTGGCTTATTCTAGGGCAGGGAACATGGAGATAACATTATTTGAATGGACGGTTCAGCAGTAGAACTGGTGGGAGTCTGTGCTCCCTTGGTCCGAGTACTTGATCGGTACAGAATCACTTGTTCTCCCTGATGCAAAAACCTACAGCAGCTTTCGTGGAGCCACAAAATGCACCTGACTCACCTAAATGATATCTCCAAGCCTTGCCAGTGCCCTTGACCTCTCATTCATTCTGCTTTTCAGAGTCACTTTTCCCTTATCCAGAGCAATAATAGAATCCAATCACCGGACAACCCCAGGCAGCTCATTCATGCTGGTCTTTATCCTAGAGCAGGAGTCTGCCAACTCCTATAAAGGACCAGAGAGTAAATATTTTCAGCTTTGCAACTTATGAGGTCTCCTTAGAAGCTGCTCAACCCGGCCGTGATAGCTCTCTATCAGCCTCGCTTAGACAGTACAGAAACACTGTCTAAAGGGTGTTTCTAAAAACATTTCGCAAAACAGGTATTTGGCCCTCTGGCTGTATTTTGCCAACCCCTGGCCCAGGGGGGAAAATACCATCCTATGAATTGAATTTCTTCAAGGAAAGAGAAAGAAAGCCAACATTAGTTGAGTGCTTGCTTGTGGCGGCCACTGTGCTAATTCTCAAAATGTCGTGTACAGGTAGGCATTGATATTTCCGTTTCCGCTCTTCTTTCAATTAGAGTAACGTACAGTAGTAGTTTGACAACTCTGGTCTCGTATTGAACCGGCCTCGCCGTGTTGTTATAGTTGAGAAAGATTTCTTCCGCGATTGGTTCCGATACCTGATCTCTTCCAAAGCACGTGGATAGCAGCTGGTTATATCCTTAAAATGATCATGTCCCTACTCTTAAGAGAAGCCAGTTTCTTTCCTCGTGTCTCCTAGGTTCCAAGCGTTTAATTGTCTTCCCAGCTCTCATCTGGACTGTATCCAATTGTTTTATATGCATCCTAAAGTTAGAAAGTGCAAATACCACTAATAACTCCGGTGTACCTAGGGCAGTCTACTAGACGGTGTTTACACTATGTCATGATTTCCAACTGGGATCCAAGTACTTTTCTCCAGCTTTAAATCATGAGATGGCCAGATGAAATGGCTACTGTGAAGTGCATTTCTCAGCAATCCCTAAAAATTTGATCACGTGTAATATGAAGAAATTCTCAAGGGCAGAGAATGTGGCCCCATACCAGTTAAGACAGAACATTCTGGGCGTACCTGGGTGGCTCAGCCGGTTGAGCGTCCAGCTTCGACTCGGGTCATGGTCTCGCGGTTCATGAGTTCGAGCCCCACATCGGGCTCACTGCTGTCAGCTTGTTTGCGTGGAGCCCACTTCAGATCCTCCGTCTTCCTCTCTCTGCTTCTCCCCTGCTTACGCTCTTCCAAAAATAAATATTAAAAGAAAAAAAGAACATTCTGAAAGAAGGCCTACCTACCTTTGAAGTGTAACATAAGCACATGAATGTCCACATGTGATCTCCCTCAGATCCAGCAGGGTATAACTGGTCCCATTCACCTCCACCCGTAACAAGCCCATCTCTTCAAGAACAGAAACATGACTTTGAGTTTTCTTTCTACAAATGAATTATATAATACGGTTGACCCTCAAACAGCATGGGTTTGAATTGCACAGGTGCACTTATACATAGATTTTTAAAAATAAATACAGTACAGTGCTGTAAATGTACTTTCTCTCATGATTTTCTTAATAATATTTTCTATAATAATATTTCTTAATATTTCTAATAATAGTTTCTTCTCTCTAGCTTACTGTATTGTAAGAATGCAGAATATAATGGATATGACATACAAAAAAATGTGTTAATCGACTATTTATGTTACCAGTAAGGCTTCTGGTCAACAGTAGGCTATTAGTAGTTATGTTTGGCGGGGGAGGAATCAAAAGTTATACATGGGTTTTCAACTGGGTGGGGGTCAGCACCCCTAACCACCCCCCCATTGTTCAAAGGTCAACTGAGCAATATATTCTCAAGCATCACTAATACATAGTTCTCGCTGTGATTGTGTGTGCACTTTTATAAAGTTATTATTTTTTTTAAGTTTATTTATTTTGAGGGGGGGGGAATGCAGCAGGGTGAGCCTGGGAGGGGCAGAAAGAGAGAGGGAGAGACAGAATCCCAAACAGGCTCTGTCTGTCAGCACAGAGCTTGATGCAGGGCTCAATCTCACGAACGGTGAGATCCTGACCTAAGCCGAAATGAAGACTTTGATTCTTAACTGACTGAGCCACCCAAGCACCCCTAAAATTATTGTAAATAAGCAAAATTATGCACTAAGTCCAGACATAAGAAAGTCGGCCGCCTGTTTATGAGAAGGCTAAACTTCCATCAAAGTTTAAAGACATAGTACCTGTAAAAATTTGCCAACATCCTTCGTCCCCCCGTTTCTGCAGCCCCTCTCTTCTGTCTTCATTTGTCAATCTTCTTGGTCACTTCCCGAGCCTTTCTCTTTCTAGGACTGGAATGAAGGGAAAGGGCAGGGGGCTTGGACTAGGACCTGGGAAACTTGGGCAGATCCCAGCACTGCCACTTTTTAACTGCGATCCTTTGGGGTTTATCCGTGAGGTATTTTCTGCTAAGAGGAGTGGGCTCGTAATAGCTACCTCTATCGGTAATTTTGATAATACTGCTGATATCCTATCCTAAGAATAGGCCTTTAACGTCATTGATACTCCATACTGTATGTTGGATTTAAGTTTTCAGAGTTCATTGTGTCGGTACGGCCCTGCCTTGTGTGTCTCTTCTGGGGCTGGTCTCTGCCTGTCTCAACTCTTCAATCCTTTACTTAGTAAGCATTCCACTCTGGGACGTGACTTCATGATTCTGCCTCCTATTGTGTCTGCCTTGGGCGTTGGCACCTGTATACTTCCAAACCATCTTTATTCTTCTAGTCAAGGGTGGAAAGCCCAGAACAAACTTGGAATCCTGCAAGCCTTCCTAAAGTGAGACTTGGGGGAGGTTTTTCGACATCTTTAAACCACTTGAAGTGGATATGTTCACCTACAGGCTGAATCAAACTGCAAAAAGCTTTTTGATTTAGAAACAGTAAGAAAAAAAAAAAGGAGAGAGACCCTCAAGCTTTACCTTGTAGGAGATGCATGTGCTTTGGAATCAAGTGTCCGGCTCTGTGTTCATTGCCTGGCAGTAATTACGGACGGCATTGGGGCTGCTCCTTTAACACTTGTGAGTCCAATCTTGCTCGCACGTTCCTAGCAGGCGGAACCCCAGCCATCTTGTTTCCACCATTATAGCCCCAGCACGTAGCAAACTGCCTGACGTGAATGAATGAGTGAACAAATTATAAAACAGGTCGAAGAGTCCTACCTAATGCAGTTGTCACAGGGACAAAATGAGATAATGTAGTAAAACTATTATTCCAGTTCCCGTCCCAAGGTGAACGTGCAACAAATGCTCATTCCCGTCCTTCCTACTCACTGAGTTGATGCAAACAGATTGTATAACATACCGCATTCTCAAGCCATGCTAACGTATAGGTCTTTTGTAGGATTGTATGGGCGTCTTTACAAAGTCACGTTAAGCAAAACTTTTCACTGAATTGAAGCATAAGAAAGTTGGTCTACTGGTTATGAGAAATCTGAAGTTTTCGCAGCGAATTCTCAAGAGGAGTGTTAAAGGAAACTTCCCTCTCAACGGTACCCATTTTTCAGACCTTCTAGGAGGGTGTCCGACCCCACAGAGTGACCCCTCTGCCCTTGAACACCTAAGCAGTTCAAGGATCCATCAGACTTACCCCAAATATAAAGCCCAGAGCTTCCAGTTGTCAGCTCTGGCAAGATGTCACTTGATTTTAAGAATTTAAGCACATGTGATGAGTGGTTTTTGAAGAGTGTTCTGGTGGGGTGTTAATTGGTATTAAAACAACAAAATTCCAGAGCCAAATGCATCCGGGAAATCTTGAGCAGACCCAAGTAAACCACATTTTGTTGCCATGAGACCTCGCTGGGTTTTACTGTGGTGATGTGCCCTCTCGCCCAAGAGAGACGACCCATTTAAGTGCCATTGTCGGGGGCCTGGCATGGGGGCGATATTCAGCAGGAAGGGTAGAGCATCTTGCCCTGACATGGACTATTTGACAGAAACCCTGTAAGCAGTGTAATTCTAGACACATCCACCTTCTGGAAAACTGGCCCCATGTGGCTCCTAGCAAACAGAGTGTTATAGAGATTAGAGCCATCAAAGTACAACCAGAAACAGAAGTAATGTGCAGTCCACCCTCTTAAACATCAGCATAGGGCACAAAGTCCTTATTTGCCTCAATATGACCAAGGCTTCACATACACCTACAGGCATGTGCACACATGTGTGTACACACACACACACACACACACACACACACACACACACACAACTGTGAAGGCACAGAATTGCGAAAGTGGCCTAACACTGATGGCCCTGGTGGATTTTGGCAGCTCATCTGAAAGGCCAGAAGACGGGCAACAAGGATTTGGGGAATAAAAACGTGACCTAAAATGTTGAATCTGGCAGCTCTCCCCTCGCCCATCACTCCAATTAAGAATTTGAAACTGTAGCCAATGATAAATATCTTTCCTTCCATCAAAAAACTGTGTAGGTGTTAAAGGCTGCAGTAACTCCGCAGATCCTTGCTGTCAGTCTTTGCCTCTCAGGCTTAGGGACTTTCAGCCTTTCCGTTCCCACCCCGCAAAGTTCCCACCATCAAGATGACAGGCATTTTTAACCCTGTCACGTGACCGAAGCACATTTTTAGTTACCTGTGGACCATAGGACCCGGAGAAACTTGGGAGAACTCTATTCTGGATGAGCCTGAACAGAAGCTTCTGCCCCTGGACTGGGCAAGTGCTAAGGCGAGAGTCAGAGGCCTTAAGGTCCTCTCAGCCCAAGACCTTCTAATTGGGGTTTCGCTTTGAAATTTTTATTTGAGGAGTTCAAATGCCGTTAGAGCATTTCTTTTAACTTTTCTGCACCGATGCAAATATGTCGGGCTCTTCAGCCCCTGGCATACTTTAAGGGCTTAGTAAATATTTGCTGAATAATCCTGGGATCTCTCGGAGTTTTGAGGAGTTTTTCTGATTATGGGTCATAAGGAAAGCATGTTTAAGTACAGTTTGACCATCTGTAAAAAATGCCTAGCAACCGTCCCTTTATCCATCGGTCTAAATTAGCAGGTGTGTTAGTCACAATAATTTGCCCATTTCCCTCGGGCGCAATCTTTAGCCAACAAGATCCCGTAACTCTGCTATTTACTGTTTCTTGGTGAAAAGGTGAGGTGGTGAATTTAGACTCTCCACCCTCATTGAAACACTTGAAACTTTTCTTTCCAGAGTTTATGCCTCTTCAAACGTTCATCTATGGATCCCAATATCATTTCGATTATTACATTGTTAATTATCCTGTCTCCTTCCCTCCCCTCCACAGAACTGAAAATGTACCAGAAGTACAAGTATAGAAATTCTATTTCTAAGGATTTTGAGCACTTCACAGGTGTAACTATTATTATCTTTTTTAAGGGTTTTTAAATGTTTATTCGTTTTTGAGAGAGAGAGAGAGAGAGACAGAGTGTGAGCGGGGGAGGGGCAGGGAGCATAGGAGACACAGAATCCGAAGCAAGCTCCAGGCTCTGAGCTGTCAGCACAGAGCCCGATGCGGGGCTCAAACCCACGAACTGGGAGATCGTGACCTGAGAAGTCGGATGCACAGCCAACCGAGCCACCCAGGCGCCCCGAAAATATATTATGTTTATAAAATACAAAGTTTCGGGGCGCCTGGGTGGCTCAGTTGGTTAAGTGGCTGACTTCACCTCAGGTCGTGATCTATCAGTTCATGATTTCGAGGCCCACATCAGGCTCTGTGCTAAGAGCTTGGAGCCTGGAGCCTGCTTTGGATTCTGTGTATCTCTCTCTGCCCCTCCCATGCTTGTGCGCTCTCTCTCGCTCTCTCTCTCTCTCTCTCTCTCTCTCAAAAATAAACATTAGGGGCACCTGGGTGGCTCAGTCGGTTAAGCGGCCGACTTCGGCTCAGGTCATGATCTCGCGGTCCGTGAGTTCGAGCCCCGCGTCGGGCTCTGTGCTGACAGCTCAGAGCCTGGAGCCTGTTTCAGATTCTGTGTCTCCCTCTCTCTGACCCTCCCCCGTTCATGCTCTGTCTCTCTCTGTCTCAAAAATAAATACACGTTAAAAAAATTTAAAAAAAAAATAAATAAATAAACATTAAAAAATTTTTGAAATAAAATAAAACACAAAGTTTTAAGAGCCACTAAGAGGTATAGAAGGAGCTACATCCCCTTAGGTAACGAGGTTGAAATTTTTCTAGGTTAAACGGAAGAGTAGAGGCCTGGAATTCTCCTCCTGGCTGGGGCCAGCCAGCTTTGTGACCTTGTATAAATGGTGGTGTTTACCAAACTTAATGAAATACCCAGATCACCAAGATTATGAGGCTGGCATAACCTGATATGCTCAGAAGTGGCCTACATCGTGCCACAATTGTATTGCCTTTAAGAGAATCGCCTGCGGTTCTTAAACTAGTCAGATTGTTCTGCCATTAGTAACCGAACTTTGCAAATCGACTTGAGAGCTCAACACAGGCCTCTCGGGAGATCTCTCATACATAGCAGGAGAGTCAGACCCACCAGTACCTTGCCGTAGAGTTTATGAACGAGAACTCTAACTAGCAACCCTAAATGAAGAGGAGAAACGGTGTGTCCGTTGGAGGAATGTGAGAGAAAGCTCATGAATATTTTTCATGGCATCTGCCGGGAATATGGGGCAAAACAATGAATACAAGGAGAATGGAGCGAGCCAGGGAGAAAACTCCTTTCTTAATGTGTATTTCAGAGAGGGGCTGGTAATTGATGAAACTAATCCAATATCTGGAAACATTCTTTTTTAATCCTCACTTTGCCTTTTATGCAGTTTGAAATTTTGGAGACTCCTCTTTGAAGTAGAGCAGGGTCGGGTCTGAAAGGAACAAACCGTTTCCCAGACAGATGTGTGAAGAAATGCCCGGAGCTATGAGCTTCTCGCTGGGGTTAGATGTGAAGGGGCCAGGCTGTTAAATACACAGCAACATGAAATATGAATATTCTTTCACCTCCGTGGGGAATTTTTTTCCGAGGTAAAAAGAAAGGCGGCGGGGGGGGGGGGGGCAGAACGCTATTCTACTGTTTACCCAATTCCTTTGCCTGGTCTTTGAGCTTCCATTCATTAGTATGGTGTTCCTGTGCTGTGCCACTCCAAGATCCTTTCTGAGGCTCACGTGTGAAAACAGCACGGTTTTAAAATGGTATTTCTTGTCCTTTTATTGTCTTTCATTCCTATGCAGCGACAGCGAAAGCCATCTTGACAGTTCTAAAATGTTGTTTTGTTTACATTACAGAGTCTCCATGGCAACTGCATCATCCCAGGTCCTAATTCCTGAAATCAACCTCAATGACACCTTTGACACCTTTGCCTTAGATTTTTCCCGAGAGAAGAAGTTGCTAGAATGTCTGGATTACCTTACAGGTAATGTCTTGCGTGTGTGTGTGTGTGTGTGTGTGTGTGAGTGTGTGTGTGTGGGGGGGTTAATATTGTGTACATTCGGGGATACGCATACTTTGCCCCCCAGATCCGTTCCCTAAAAACCAGAGGGGTGCGCTTCTGATTTAGGAATGGAGTCTAATAGTCCCATAAACAATTTCTGGCACTCTTTTTTCTTTTTTTTTTTCACTCAAAACAGTACAGTCTGAGACCAAACTGGGAACAGAGGAAAAAGGAGAATCTCAATAACTGAAAACATACTTACCACCATTCTCCCTCCCTCTCAGAGTGTGGGTACCACAAATAATGGCTCTGTTGGCCATCGCAGGGATACATAAGGGAGTGTGGCTATTTTCCATTTCATCTCAGCAAGGCATCGGGCTCTCACGGTGTCTTGCCAGAGAAAAACTTGGCAGCTAACTTCGATTGGGTGTCTACCCTGCTCCGGCTTTTTGTATGTGAGAGCCTGTTTAATCTTCCCAACATCCAACTGAGGTCAAGTGTTGTCAGCCTCATTCTGCAGAGGACGGAGGTCACCCATCTTGCGGGAGGTCAGGTAGCCAAGGACTTGGCAGAGTTAGCATTTGCTTGGGTCTGTACAGACTCCCAAAGACCTCCTGGTCTTTCTCGTAAAAGACCGCATTTCATCTTGGCAAAGGTCACCGTGGCAAACGTCCCAGAAATCACACGCGAATTCCTGGTACCATGTTTCCAATAGGCATTTTTTGGGTCAAACTTAAGAAACAAAAGCAAACAACAATAAAAGAAAACCTTAGCCTCCTCCCATTCCTAACCATGCTTCCAGATTTTTCTTTGCTGTCAACCTCTAGAGCGAGAACTGAAATCATTCGCTGGGAGGATGTGGACTGTTTAGATGACCTCTATTTGTGTTAGCCAAACCCACCGGTGCCTATGACTTCAGGAAAGCTCCATGTATACAGTGAAGCCAGATGTGCACCGAACTCAGGACAGGCGGCCCTCGAGAGACCACATCCCTGGCTTAGTTAGCATGGCATCAGCTTCTCGACTCCAGCTCTGTGTGCGTGTGTGTGTGTGTTTGGGGGAGAGTGGTTGGAAAAGACGGAGCAGGAGAAAGGGAACATTGTGTATAGTTTGTTTTTACAGTCTGTGGATCAAAATCAAGGAGTTTTATATCCAAGGGGCGTTATACCCAGACAGGTTTTTTCTTCACAAGCATCCGAGGCGCTGTTTTTAGCCTTTCTGCATTTGCAAGGGAAGCGGTCATCCCACAAACTTCTTATCTTCTGTAATTCTTTCAAACCACACCACTCAAAGAAGTTGACTCAAAAATGCATTTGCAGTAAGGAACCAAACTTGGTTTCAAACACTTATGAATACCCTGCCCTCCTTTTTTAAGCTTTTCACTCTGAGATTTATCTAAACTAACTACCCCATAGAACCTTCCACGATGATAAAAACGTTCTATATCTACACCGTCCATTATGGTAGCCGCTACCCACATGGGGCCATCAAAAACTTGAAATGTGTGCGGCGAGTTTTTACTTTTATTTAACTGTAATTAAATGTAATTGAAATTTAAAAAGCCACATGGAGCTCGTGGCTACTGCATTAGACAGTGCTTTCTCTGGCCAAGCTGTTTTTCATAATGACATCCGATTAAAAAAAGCTCTTTTTTTCTTACATCATTTGGGATTGAGTGTGATCGCAACAACAGAAAATCCACTTAGCAGTGACTAAACCCATCAAGGAGTGTTTGTATCCCAGGAACAGGAGGACGGAGCTGTGTGTCCCGGGCCTGGGTAGCGGCTCACTGACGACCTCAGACTCTAGCTCTCTTCTTTTTCTGCTCTGCCGTCTTCACTGTGTTGCCTTTTCGCCACACGATCGATCACAGCACAACTACCCCACCTCCGTGCATTATGCTCAAATTACAGGCAAAAAGAGAGGGACACAGGGGAGATGATGACAAAGATCCGTGAGCCAGCTTTGTCTTGGGTTATTAGGAAAATGAGAAGCTTGCTCAGAAGACCCATCTAGCAAACTCCCACCTGTGTCTTATGGGCCAGATCCATGTCACAAGGTCACAGCCAAGGACACAGAAGAACGAAACACTGTTTGGCTGGGCACTTGGCCTTTCTGCACAAAATCAGTGTCTCGTTGACCTGAGTGTATCCTCCCCTTCCCCAAGAATTGTTTAATGGTATTTCAGTGGGCACACCTTCATGGGCTAATCTCTAAGCCAATGCCAGAATAGTGATTAAAGGAGAAAATGTGAAAGCACTTGGCCCCGACTAGTACCAAGCACACCATGTATCATCCCCGATGCCTGTTTATGCCAAACGAAAGATCACATGGGGTACCTGCTCTTATGCCTTCTTAACTGTCAACCTCAAATACAAATTTGGTCCACTTCTAGACATAACAGCGATCCTGGCCATAACATAGGATGCTTGGCTGATATTGCCAAGTCCAAATAGCCTATCAGACATTCGTAAGCAGGAAATGAAGTGTTTGCGGAATATGAGCCCGCCATTTCTTGTGTCCTGTTTATGACAGAGGCAGGAAAATAACAGCTCTGCTACCCGGTCCATGAATATTGAAATTGGGAGCATGGTGCTATTTTCATTTACCGTAAATTAGGTATTGACTTTTCAGGACAAACCCATTGGGCTGATAATCAAAACAGGGTTAGCCCGTGTGGCTGTGAAAACAAGATTTTTTTTTTCCCTGTGACATGCCTCTAAGCGGTATGTCAAGTTAATAACCCGGAGAGGTGACATTTCCTCCCCGATTGCAGCAACTGCCGTGTGCCTCCCAGCCACTCGCTTATTTTGAGCATAAGTTTTCTTTATGTTTAATCATATATTGCAATGCAGAAAGAACACAACCTTTCTACAGCGGTGGATGGAAAAAATAATTCAATGAACTGTTTAGATCATGGGAGAATAAGCATTTCTCCACTGGTCCAGGCGGGGTGATCCCACACGAACACGGACAATTGGAAGCACGTTTTATGGTGCGGCCGGGCCTCCCCCGCAGAATGCATCTCCGGGTTGGTGTCGCTGATTCATGCACATCAAAGTCACAGCGCATGACGCTAAGTCTTGCATGTGGATACTTCAGGAGATAGGTGTGTAAATACATATTCCAGAAAGAATGCTTTAAAGGCTCTACAGAGCCTTTCTGTCTTAATGCACAGCTTAATGCAGCCTCTGCCACGGGTAGGTGCTCATTAATAATGTTTGTAGAATCCAATAACCAAGAGACAAAGCTGGTCTATGTGACTTTGTACAGCAAACATACTTCATACTTGGCCGCCTACCGTATTTGTCCTGAATACACCGTCAGGTGGCAAAAGGAAGAATACGAAAACAGTTAGGGTCTTAAATTTGCCATGTTTACAGACTTTTCTCCTTCTTTGGGTTTGCTCAGGCCTCATCAATCCTAATCGCAATTTAAAGCAAGAAAGAACTCTGCAATGATGTAAACTGAGGCTGCTACCAATCTGTAGAATGCTGCAATTTTCTCCTTTTTTGAAGTTAGGTTCTAGTATCCAGAAGAGTGGAAATAAAGGCCTGGATCAGTTCTCTAAGTCAGGGGTTGGCAAACTTTGACTATAAAGGGCCAGATGGTAAATATTTTAGGCTTTGCAGGACATATGGTCCCAACTACTCAACTCTGCTGTTGCACAAAAGCAGCCACAGACAATACGTAAATGAATGAGCCTGGCTGTGTTCCAATAAAACTTTATTTACAAAAATAGGCAGTGGGCCAGATTTGGCCCATAGCCATAGTTTGCCAACCCCTGCTCTAAAAGATTATTGCCGGTGCAAAGCACTCACTGCCTACTCTTTTTCTTGCTCACAAACTCTTCTCATAAAACCAGTTACTGAAATCAAGCCGGTAGATTTTAAATCAACTTAAAATAATTATTTTGGTAGGATTTAGACTTCTCTGCTCCAGACTGTGTTCAAGACATAAAATCGCAGCCTTCTCCAGTGTTTTCTTCGGGGAAGGAAAATGTACTTCTTAGATATGATCGGTTGTTCATCATGTTTTTTTAATTTGAAATATCACCTATAAATTAAAAACTGAGAAGAAAATAGGGCCACACTAATAAGGGTTCTTTTTTATAAGGCATCGAAACATCTAATGAAAGGGGCACCTGGGTGGCTCAGTCGGTTAAGTGTCCGACTCTTGATTTCGGCTCGGGTCATGATGTCACGGTTCGTGAGTCTGAGCCCCGAGTCAGGCTCCGTACTGACAGTGCGGTCAGTGCAGAGCCTGCTTGGGATTCTCTCTCTCTGCCCTTCCCCCACTCACACACACACACACACACACACACACACACACACGCTTGCTCTCTCTGTCTCTGTCTCTGTCTCTCTCTCTCTCAAAAATAAATAAATTAAAAAAAACACCTAATGAAAGAAAATTTTCAAACAATTACTTGGCAGGTTTGTTATGGAATAACGAACATCAGTATTTTTCCAATTGGTTTCATAAGATACGTGGCCTCACATACCTCGGGTTGGCAAACTTTGGCTCTCAGGCCAAATCTAGCGCTCACCTGGTTTTGTAACTAAAGTTCTCCTGGCACCTGGCCATGTCTGTTTGAGTCTGAATTGTCTGTGGCTGTTTTTGTAGTGCAGAGGCAGAGGTGAGTAGTTGTGACAGAGACCATATAGCTTGCAAAGCCTAAAACATTTCCCATCTGGCCCTTTACTGAAAAAGTTTGCCATCCCCCCGCTACGGATGAAATCCCAAAAGTTCATCTCGTTTACTTTCTGCCTAACATGTTTTCTTGCATGGACAAGAGTGTTAGTCGCTTAGTCTCCTCAACCTGCTTTCACGATAGAGACAAGTCCCTCCTGGAGGGCCGAAGTCACGCTACCTGTTAAAAATCACAGCGATCACCAGCCAACCAAATGTGCTTTGGATTGGGGCCACCGTCTCTAGGACGGTGGTCCTGATGGACCTGTCCAGAAAGGCCTGCTTTGACTGTCACACATCTCCTCTGCAACGTATCCCAGAGGTGCCTGCTTCGTTGCTGATGAGCATTCTTGATCCCCACAGCTCCCAACCCTCCCACAATTAGAGAAGAGCTCTGCACAGCTTCCTACGACACCATCACCGTTCACTGGACGTCCGATGATGAATTCAGTGTGGTCTCCTATGAGCTCCAATACACCATATTCACCGGACAAGCCAATGTCGTTAGTGAGTATTGTGCACCCTATCGGTCTCTCTGTTTGGTGACTGTTTCCGGATAGATTGCGTTTCTAAATTTAAGCATCAGGGGAAGACAAGGGAGGAAAGAATCCGCGGTATTTATTGGCTGCCGTTCCTAACCAAGAAGATGATGGCGTTCGCTTGTGCTCTACGAGCAAAACTAGCTGGCCAAATAGCGACGAAAATTAACGATCTCTAGCAAACCACGTGGATGAATCTTACAAACACGTAAGAGAAAGAAGCAGGAAACCAAAGCATACACGCAGTACGAGTCCGTTTGTATGTTCATAACTGAAAGATAAAAGGAAATTCTTTTGCTTAGAGATACATATGAACGTGTAACAGCTAGAGATAAAAGCGGGGTGGCTACTTTCTGGGTGGGAGTCACATGGTTTGGTCATCGTATCATACATTTAGTTTTATGTACTTTTTCGAGTGTTGTTTCACAATGTAAAAAAAAAAAAAAAAAAGAATGTAATAAAATGGAGAGGCAAGCAATGTTAGTAACCGGCCCCACCTGGGAAGAATTTCAGCCCTTCCTTGAAACACGGAGAGGCCCCTCTCTCCCTGGGGCCCGTGAGATATTTGGCATCAGAGACAATGCGATGATCTCACATCGCCCCAGTTGCTGGCCAGAGAGGTGATCACAAAGGAATCTCTCCTCCCCACCCCCGCAGCTATTTCAATTGAGTTGAGTAAATGGAAAAGGACCAGAGGAAGTGGCTCTTCAGGGGAGCAAGTTTGAAGCCTCTTTAGCAAATTAAAATAGAGCATGTCAAAGTAGAATAGAATAGAATAGAATAGAATAGAATAGAATAGAAGCCACTTTTCAACAAAGAAGTGTTTTGAAAAATTCAGTATCAACTTAATGTGCTTTTATTATGTAAACCTCTTCTCGGCTTCACCACACTGTTCTTTCCCGTGTAATTCTGACACAGTTCTGAGACGTGAGATGCTTAAAAAAGAAATCAGGTGTAGGATTAATTAAAAGAGTGATGGGCGAAGAGCCCTGCTTCTGAGTAACTGAAGGTCACTGGCTCATGCCAACAAATGGACCCCCCAGCTTCCTTAGCGCCTCGTTTCCCAGGCTTCCCTCCTCACCCCTCGGACCCTCCCCTCCCTAATTGGCCTGCCTTGGAAGCTTTATTAAAATCTTAACCATTTTCCAAGAATGTGTAAGGGGGAAAACCGTGAAACGTCGAGAACAGCTTTGGCCAGCCGCCCGAGCAGGGGGGAAACAGAGGGCAGAAGCGGCAGGTGTAACAAAAACGTCTTGGGGGAGATGATGGCCTAAGTCTCGAAAGAGAGTGGGTATGTATCAGAGAGGTAAGGGGACGCCAGGCAGCCACCTGATCAGGCGCAAACCTGTAGAGACCTAGAATGGCCAGGCGTTTTCGGAGACACCACCTACGAAAGCCTGGTTGGAGAATTGAGTGAGGAAGGGGAGACGGGGAGACGTGAAGACAGGGAAATAGAACCAGGACTCAAACCCGAGTAGGTCTGGTTCCGGAAAGCACATGTCCTTAATCATCAGTCTCTAAATCCTAACCCGCAGTAAAGACCCGGCCACAGCGTGTTGGATCTTCCCCTGTGGACTTGGGCGTCACGCGGAGCCACACTGCCATCTGATCGGTTGGAAGCCGTGTCGGGCAGTGCTGGGGACGAGGGAGTGGGACAGGGCAACACTAGAAGCAGAGACGTGAACTAGGAGGCCCGTAGTAATTCACGGAGGCACAGCTGGCCAGGACCCGCCAAGGGCACTAGCACCGAAGAAGGTGAGGGCAGGAGAAGATGATTCCAGAAAGACTTCACCTCTCACCCGTATCCCCGGGGAACACCGTTACTATCTTCAGCTATTTGGAGTGCTTTTGGGGGCACATCTGAGAGGCACGGGGGGTATCAGGATTTTCGATTCGTCTGGTTTCGCTCCCCAGCCCCAGCCCTACATGCCCCCCACAAATCATGAAGCAACGCTGATTCCCTAAAATCTTTCTCTTTTTTTATTTAAAAAAAAATTGTTTTTCACGTTTATTTCTTTTTTGAGAGACAGAGACAGAGCATGAGCTGAGGAGGGGACAGAGAGAGAGAGAGGGAGCCACAGAATCCGACGCAGGCTCCAGGCTCTGAGCTGTCAGCACAGAGCCCGACGTGGGGCTCAAACTCATGAATCACGAGATCATGACCTGAAGTCAGATGCTTAACCTACTGAGCCACTCAGGCGCCCCTAAAATCTTTCTTTTTAGTGAGCAATGCACAAACACTGTATAATAACGTATAAAATGTATCTAGTGAAAATTGGATGCTTTTCAATACGCCAGCCACCTCAGTTCCAGAGTTACCCACTGTGGGGCCCCTGGGTGGCTCCTTCAATTGAGCATCTGACTCGTAATTTCGGCTCGGGTCACGATCTCGTGGTTCGTGAGTTCGAGCCCCATGTGAGGTCCTGCGCTGACAGCGGGAGCCTGCTTGGGATTCTCTCTCTCGCCCTCTCTTCCCCTCCCCTGCTCACATGCTCTCCCTCTCTCTCTCTCTCAAAATAAACTTTAAAAAAAGAAAAATATTAAGAAAAAAAAACAAAGTTACCCACTACATCAATTCTATTTCACATGCATCTTTCCTGGGACAGTCTGTTAATAGACGGGCGTGCGTATACAATCACAGTCACAGAGAAATACCTTTTTAGGGGCGCACAAGGTAACATGCCATACACAGCTCCTTACCTTGCTTTTTTCACCCAGAATTTTCTCTCTTTTGATGAACTCGGGGACAACGGATTAGGGACCTTAAGTACGTTTGCAGACTCCCTTTACCTTTGCCATATAATATAACACCAGGAGCGTTAACGATGATAACGATGGTAAGACTTTTGTCCTTTGCCATATTCTCTTGGTTAAAAGCAGGTCACAGGTGTTGCTCACACTCAAGGAGAAAGAAATGCACAAAATCATGAATAGTAGAGTGAGAACCGCGGCGGCTACCCAAGTTATGTCTTTCCTGAGGTGTCTTGAATCAAATGATTATGAGCGTTTGGACAGTACATAGCGCCTTGGCCTGGACTGGCGGGCCTTTGTATCAGTTGGCTTCTGCTGGACAGCCAACAACCGCAGAAGCTAGGTGGCGGATGACAATCCACACGCATTGCTTGTGTGTCCGGAATCCGGTGGGAGTCCGCTAGAAGGTCCCGCTGACCTTGGTGAGGCTCCGTCATGGTCCGGCTGCTCGGCCGGGGCACACTGTGCCCTCCCACAGTCCCGCTCAGGTGCCTTCTCCTGGCGATCGCAGCGTGCGGGTGGAGGGGCAGGCTCGCTTGCACATGTGCTTTGCAAGCCCTTGCCTTTGTCGTGTTAGCCGATGTGCCACAGGCCAAAGCAAGTCCCCTGGGCGAGGCCAGAGTCAGAACGCGAGGGCCTTCAGGGTTCCATCACAAAGGGGACAGATACGGCCAGGAGCAAGGAAGCAGAGCCAGAAGGCAGCCCGCTCTAGAACCCTAACTCGATACCAGCTCGCCCCTCCATCCCCAGAATGAAAAGAAGAGATCTGTTGCTTGAAACTTAGGGCTTCTCAGGTGGCTAAGCTGTGACTAACTTGGCTTCCATGCTGTCGGCATGAAAAATAATACCCCAACAAGACATATAAATGGAATAGAGGAGCGAAGGCCATGCCCATGGAAATCCCGTGGCAACAGCGCTCCTGAATCCACAGCTTTATGCTTGGTGATTCCAGGGAAGGTGTTTTGTTCCCCAAGAGCAGTGGCCACAAGAAAATACATGGGAATGACTTCATGAAAATGACAGACCTTGCTTATTTAACGCACAGGTGCCAAAAAGGCCATTCTCCCAGGACGGATGGAAAGCAGGGACACTGTAGGTGCTCATCTAATGGGGGTACACTCATCCGTTTGTTGGTCTCGAGAGTTATTTGTCCCTTGAATGTCCATTGAGCCACTATAGTGAAGCCCTGAGGCCTATAGGATCAAGTTGTAACAAGGAAAGAATAAACTTAGATAAATAGGCAATTGAGGGGCCCCCGGGTGGCTCAGCCGCTTGAGCGACCAGCTGTGGCTCAGGTCACGATCTCACTGCTCCTGGGTTCGAGCCCCACGTCAAGCTTTGCTCTGACAGCGTAGAGCCTGCTTCAGATTCTCGGTCTCCCTCTCTCTCTCCCCCTCCCCTGCTGGCATTCTCTCTCTCTCTCTCTCTCTCTCTCTCTCTCAAAAGTAAACATTAAAAAACATTTTAAAAAGGCGAGTGAGATGCAAAGATCTTCAAATTATTTCCTTCTTATTATACGTATTTGTAGTGACTGAGAGAGACCTGGATTTGAATCCCAACTTTGGGCCACACTAGCTCCATAATTTGGGGGCAAATCATCTAACGTCCTCTGAATCTGTTTCCTCATCTGTAAGAAGAGGTAATGTTTTACCTTCACATGGTTGAGATAACAAAAGTATAGGTCTTAGCCCCGCATTTGCCACAGTGTTGGCACATAAATATTCAAAGTTCTTATTCGTACAAAAATATAGACTACAGTCGCCTGTCATTGCATTTTTAAAAAAAAAAAAAAAAAGCTGATATTTTGGGGGTGCCTGCGTGGCTCAGTGGGTTAAGTGACCTACTCTGGCTCAGGTCACGATCTCGCGGTTTGTGAGTTCGAGCTCCGCGTTGAGCTCTGTGCTGACAGCTCAGAGCCTGGAGCCTGCTTCGGATTCTGTGTCTCCCTCTCTGTCTCTTTCTGCCCCTCCCTGCTGGCACCCTGTTTCTCTCTGTCTCTCAAAAGCAAATAGATGTTAAAAACAAAAACCAAAGAACCTTTAAAAACAATAAAAAGCTAGTATTTTTGGTCATATGGTAAATGTCTGTCATGACATTTGGATTGTCTACGCGATAGCATTTTGCACAATCGTCACGTGAAAGCCCTTCCCTGAATATTGTTTGTCCATCTGTCCTACCATTTGGAGGAATATCCCTTGCAGATGTCACATTGAATGACAAGATCTAATAATAAAACTGTACGGAAAATTCGAAGGCATTATACTCCCAAACTGGTCCTGGCTCCTTGTGCGGCTAGGTCACCGGTGCCTTCACTTGTCAGAATAAATCCTAGTTAATTGCCCACAACTGACTTTGGTGAAGGAGAATTAGATAAGATCTGTGCAGCTTTTAATCTTATAAAAAGGCTCTCCCTAACCAAATTCATATATTCAAATGCAAAATTAACGACGCTATTAATTTTTTATTACGCATTTTTATTAACAGACTTGCGACTGCAGATGTTAATGAATTGCTTATTAATAAGTAGATATGTATTTAATTTTGCCACGTTTTTCATGTTTTCTTCCAGAACTTCTTCCAGTGCACCATTTGCACTCTTAAATGGGGCCTTTTCCCAGCAGCCTATTTTTATCACTAGCCAAAGTCATAAGATGCATTTCTCCAAGTGTTCATGGCAAAGCAGTTATCTGTATTTAATTAATTTTAGTCATTTTGAAAACATTCGTGAAAGTTATTAAACAGATAGAGAAGAAGGAAAAGAATGTGCGCTTCTGTCCAATCTGTGAAAAGAAACAAAGGATGTTAGCAGCCGGTGCACAGCCTCTCAGAAGGGTGTCCATGTTGCATCATGTTTTATACATAATGTTTTACTACAAGATGACAGTTGCTATACAAGGCTCTGAAATCCCAAATGTAATTAGGATCTTGTAATGAGCGGCATTATGTAGGGAAATGCTTCTGACCCGTTGTGAATGAGAACAAAATGTATAAAATTGAAAAACTCAATTAAGTTTCATTATGAACTAATTATCTTCCAAGTTCCATTGTTGTTTTAATACTTCAAGCTGAATTAGAGAAGGTGAACGGCGGAATACCCTCAAAGACGATTGAAAACGAATTTGGAGACGAGGGAAGTTTCTGTCGGGAGACGAGGGAAGTTACATGGGTGTCTCATAAAGAGGTGAAGAAAACCCGGTCGACAGTCCCGACACGGTGGGGTATCGGGGCAGAGAGGTCTGGCACAAGAGCGACGCTAGCCACGCAATAGCTTTGTACTCTGAGGCACCCACCCCCTTACTCCAGCCCCCAAAAGAAAATGGTCGGTGTTGCTTTCTTGGCATTTTTAATCAACTCCTCGGTTATTGCCCCGGCAATAATAATAACACAAAGGTAAGCCTAAACAGGAATAGTGAGTATTCACGAAAGCAGATTGTCCCAGTGCAAAGCCATCCAATCAAATTTTACTACGCCGTAAACATTTTGTTCTTTTAGTAGTCAAGGAGAAAAATTAGTGACCTCTTCAAAATAATCAGGATGGTCAGAGTCCCTTTCCTGTTCAGTAAAGCGTTCTGAAACATAAATCTTTGTTGGGTTAAGACTCTGGATTATAGGCCAAGTTGCTGTCTGCTTTAGGATGTTGTTGAAAGCGTTCCCCCACCACATGAGGCCCAGCTTTTCGGTTGTACAGTGATGTAAAGTTTATTGAAACATTTTTACATTCGCTTTCTTTGACCACAATACTCATTTTACTGTAACGTAGGCAATTAAACGGGACCAGTGTAAACGCAGTGACATTGATAAGATTCTCATTTGATTCTCCTGAATGCTGTTATTGTTTTCGTTCGTGCTTGACTGCTGTTGACAAAGGTCTAGGCATATGAGTAGATTATCCTAGGCAATAGAAAAGCTCGTTGTTTTTGTTTTATTGCTATTGTAAGATTATTATTAAATGTCTAAAGTGAGTTAGACAGGCTTGGGGCCCAGAGCTCAGCGTTCAAAATGGCCCTTCTCTGGTTGGATCGAAATCTCTCATTTGGCCATGCCGCTATCCAGAAGCATTGAGTTTCTTGCAGCTACATTCAAGGAAAAAGTAAGGTGAGAAAGTATCAAAAAAGATACGTAGTAAGGAGAGTCCCATGTTGCTGAACCACTTATGCGTGTTTTCCTGGGTCTAAGAGTTAGGGGGAAATTGGGGGGAGGAGTGGGGTGGATGCCATGTCTCCGACACCCACTCAACCCGTTCTGTGAGTTTCCCGTTGTTCCCTTGTTTTTCGCTGGCTTTATCAAGTCTGGCAGTCCTCCTGGCGAAATGTTCGCAGGTGGGGACGAAAAGAGGTGACAGAAAACTCACAGGGTCATGTATATATCTATGACTCACTGAAGTGTGTCTAAAGATACTATGCACCTAAGGTACAAATCATATGAGGTGAATTTTCACACTTGACAAAATACTTTCAGGGTTCCTTCCAACTGTGAGACTACCAGGAACACTTGAGCTCCAGAGTTGGAGAAAGCATTTAGTAGGATTCAAAGACAGATGTCATGGGGCTGTGAATACCTTGGAATGCTATGCAAATATTTGTGGGTTGGTATGGAAATGCACATGTGACTTTCTTTCTTTAGAAATGTTTTATTAGATTCTCAAAGAGGTGAGACCAAAGAAAGATTAAGGGACTGCTTCTTGGGATTATGGTAAGGTATAAGTTGCCTCAAGATCAAAAGAACGAATCCTTTGACTTGCAAATCCACTGAAAGGGAAAGAGTGGGGGGAGTTGGGAGCCCCTCAGGAAGTGGAGGGGCCCAGCCCTCTACCAAGAAATGGTGAAGGAAATTCACCAGAGCCAGGAAACTTCATGACAGCCAGTCGCGGGGGGGGGGGGGGGGGCGGGTGCGCTGGGAAAATGTTCTCTTAGAGTGGATGGAGATTGATGGGTGGAGAGAGGAGAGTTGGGCCCAATACCAAAGAGATGTTTTCAGCATCAGCCAGCTGCAAAACAAAACGGGCTTCCTTTTCCCTCCATGTTCTTCCAAGCATCATAAATCCTCAGCCTGCCCCCCAACCCACATCCTGCAGAATGCAGCCGGAACTCTACTCTGAAACCAGCCGTGCCAGGGAATGCAGCTGGTCAAAACTCCCCGTTCCTGCTCTTCTAAGAGCCGCACTGGGCCCTCGGCTGCCTGCTTCGGGGTTCTTGTAGGGAACCCTCGTAGGCTCCTGACTTGGTTAATTACGGCCACACTAAGTCTGCATCGCAAACAGCCCCGATGATCATTTTCCTAGCTCCCCTGTCAGCAGCTGGGCCAGGCCCTGCTGGCCTCCCTCAGGCACCGGCTGCCTGTAGAGCTGTGACCTAGATCTCTCCTCCTGCTGCGATGAGCAGGCTATCTGGGGAATGTTCTCCCCGTGGCAAAGGCAGAGGCACGAGGGCTCAACACAGTCTCAAGGCCCTGTAATGCCTGCCCTTGCAGCCAATCACACGGCCAAATCGAAGGCCGTGTCGTAGGGCGATATATCCCATCTGGGGAGCGAGCCAGTGCGAAGTCACTTAGGCCTGGATCCGGGGCAGGGTGAGGAATTGGAGGTTCAGCTTCTCATCCGTGATTCAGGTCTCTTCTCACTTTCCTGAGTCTCACAATTGACGAGGTGCAAATTTTAAGGGTTACCGTAACAAGAGTGTGGGGTGAGGGTGCAGAGAGCGGACCCAGTGGGAACCCGCCGCTTTCTTTACATCACCACGGCCCCTAACAACACGTCGCACACACACACGTGCACAAGACACCAGACAGAAGTGCCTTTGCTGCTCTTTACGCTGAACAGAATTTGTGTTATAACAATTTTTTTTATCTTAATTTTTTTTAATGTTTATTTATTTTTGAGACAGAGAGAGACAGAGCCATGAACGGGGGAGGGTCAGAGAGAGAGGGAGACACAGAATCCGAAGCAGGCTCCAGGCTCTGAGCTGTCAGCCCAGAGCCCGACGCGGGGCTCGAACCCACGGACCGCGAGATCGTGACCTGAGCTGAAGTCGGACGCTTAACCGACTGAGCCACCCAGGCGCCCCTGTGTTATAATTTTTAATACTTTTTTAAGGTTTATTTATTTTGAGAGAGACAGACACAGCATGAGTGGGGAAAGGGCAGAGTGAGCGAGCAAGAGAGAGAGAGACAGAGAGAGAATTCCAAGCAGGCTCCATGCCACCAGCACAGAGCCCGATGAGGGGCTCGAACCCACGAAGCCGTGAGATCATGACCTGAGCCGAAACCGAGAGTCAGACGCTCAACCGCCTGAGCCACCCAGGCGTCCCCCCGCAAGATAATAGTTGTAACTGGTTTTTCCATTTAGAGCACACAATAGGAATATATAATAACAAATACAGGTTGATCACCTACCGTAGGCAGGAGACTGAGCACTGGAACATACTAGGGGTCTCTCTCAGAAGTGGCCAAGCACCCCACTTGTGGTTCACGTAACCCCCGATTACACAGACTCGGAGTCGCGCAGACGTCGCCCCACGCTTGCGCCAAAGCACCGCACCGTGTTCTGCTTGGTTTTGCAGGTCTGTGTAACTCTGCCGACAGCTGGATGATCGTGCCCAACATCAAGCAGAACCACTACACCGTTCACGGTCTGCAGAGCGGCACCAAGTACATCTTCATCGTCAAGGCCATCAACCAGGCGGGCAGCCGCAGCAGCGAGCCTGGGAAGTTGAAGACAAACAGTAAGTGTCGCCTCCCTCCTGCTCTCCTCTCAGCTGCCTCGGTCCCCCCTTTCTGTTCCTTTTCTCTGCCTCGGGCATCGCCGACAGCCTCAAGAAGCAAGTCCAGAGCTAACGGGTTCCAAAACTGACTCGACCCTTAAGGGCTGTGAGTCCATCCACCTCTCTGCACTTCAGTCTGCTCATTTTTTAAAAAAAAAAAAACTTTCGTTTTAATGTTTATTTATGTTTGAGAGAGACAGAGACAGAGCGCAAGTGGGGGTCGGGCGGAGAGAGGGGGAGACACGGAATCCGAAGCGGGCTCCAGGCTCCGAGCTGTCCGCACAGAGCCCGACGCGGGGCTCGAACCCACGAACTGTGAACTCATGACCTGAGCCGAAGCCGGACGCTCAACCGACTGAGCCGCCCAGGCGCCCCTGTAGTATTGCTTTCCATAGCAGAAGAGCACATGAACAGCTGTTTCTTCAGGAATTCTTTATTTTACTCCAGATATCTGTCTGGCTAGGTCTGTGATTCTTAGAAGCGATTCTGCCCACCCCAGGGATATTGAACAGTGTCCGGAGACATTTTGGGTTGTTACAACTGAGGCGGATGCTACTGTTATTTAGTGGTTAGAGGCCGGGGCTGATGCGAAACATCCCACACCACACAGGACACAACAAAGAGAGATCTGGCCGATACATGTGTCTTGTAACACCGTCGTCTCCCTCTCTGTCTCTGCCCACATGTGTTTTGTTTTATCCTCTCTTTTCTCTTGACTATTTTTGATCTAGAAATATGTTCCGTAACATGGAGTTTCTTTGCCCGGGACCTCCCGAGAGAAAGCAAATTGGAGCGTGTCGGTACGGCACCGTGTTATAAGGTTCTCAGCTGGTCAACGGAATAGTTAACTGCTTTTCAAGAGGAACCCTCACTTAACCCAAGGCCTTGATTTCAGTGGTCAAATACGTCTATTTTCCTCCAGACATAGGTGTTTAAGACACATGCTCTTAAACACTGGGCTCCTTTCTCCTCCCAGTGTTTCTGCTGGTAAAGGAGGAGATGTTTTTAGACATTAATTAGGGGGAAAAAATGAGTAAATACATACACCGAGGTTAATTCTGTATCTTGGAGACATCCTGCTTGTGCTCCATCAGACTTAAATATTAAATATTAAAGATAATGGATTCATTTCATGTAGACTATAGATAATGTCATCTTCTATTTCTAGACATGCAGTCATTGAACAGATGTTATCAAGTTTTACGCGAGGAGTTGGCAGACTTTTTCTACAATGTGCCAAATAGTAAATATCTGGGGCTGCGCAGGTCAGACGGTCTCCGTCACCATCTGCTCATATCCAGCTCTGCCATTGTAGTGCAAAAGCAGCCACAGATTACGCATAAATGAATGGGCGTGGCTATGTTTCAATAAAACTTTATTGACAGACACAGGCAGTGTGCTGGATTTGGCCTGCAGGCTGTGGTTTGCCAAACTCCTATGTGTGCAAATATTACAGTGAATTGAATTCTTTAGTAAAGTAAGTGATTAATTTGTTCCTTGCACCGATGTGTCCTCATGAAAGCAGAAGCCTCTGACTTGGACAGAGCAGGCGAGGGTTTGTGTGAGAAACACAGCTGAGGCACAGGTGGAATTTGCTCACTGAGGGGGCAGGGGTTGGGCCTGACCTCAGCTGGCGTGATCCCGCTCCGTGCATGTGTAGGTGAGGGTGTGAGCTGAGACGAGACAGGACACATCTCACCATTATGAGGCCAATCTTTCTTTTTTTTTTTTAATGTTTATTTATTTTTTAGAGGGAGGGGGAGGGGCAGAGACAGAGGGAGACACAGAATCCGAAGCAGGCTCCAGGTTCCGAGCTGTCGTCACAGAGCCCGATGTGGGGCTCGAGCTTGTGAACCGCGGGATCGTGACCTGAGCTGAAGTCGGACGCTTAACCCACTGAGCCACCCAGGCGCCCCGTGAGGCCAGTCTCTCTGATGGCTATAACATTCTGATATTTCTCACTGGAAGAAGGGCAACCAGAACACGGCCCTCGTTTTCCGTGATGGCGGCCTTTTTGACATTTCCTCCTAGTCTGCCCATTAGCGTCTGGTTATTTTTGCATACATTCCGTCTTCCACCTTTAAAAGTTGAAATATTTGAAGCAAAACTATCTTCATGCTCTTCTTGCCTTGGTTCATACTTTATCCCTAATAGTTGCTGATGTGATCACTCCTGAGGGCATATTTATTTCACAGGACGAGCTGAAATGTAAATGACACAGGTAATCCAATAGGTCTCACAGCCTCTTGAGAATGTCCGTGCCCTGATCAACACTTGAAGATCTTCTCAGCTCTCTCTTTAACCTTTTCTGTGATGTGGACAGAAATCTAAATCGGGTCAGCAGACTACAGCCCAGACTACAGCCAAATTTGGCTGTCTGTTTTTATAAATAAAGTTTTATTGGCACACGACCCACGCCCGTCCTTTTACCTCTTGTCTCTGGCTGCTTTCGTGCCGCAATAGCATTGTTAAGCGCCCACAGAAGAGACCACATGGCCAGCCGAGCTAAAAATACCTATCCGGCCTCTTACCAGAAAGATGTGCTGGCCCTGATCTAAAAGGATTTTAGAGGTGTCAGCGTCATGTTTGTATCCGAGTGGAGACTGGAAATCCTCTGGCCTCCCCGCACATGACCTAACACGCCTTCCCCCAGGCTCTCGGTGTCAGTTTCTCAGCGGCATCATGTATCGCCACAGCCAACTTCCCAAACTTTTCCACTGGCTGTCTCCCAGCGGGCCTACCAACTGCACCAGTGGCTGTGGAGTTTGGGCATCATGGTATTTGCGTCCTCTCGTAACTCATTTCCCACCTTTAGAAGCTTGTACCCGATGTGGTATTGGATGGCAGGCGGTCCTCCAAAGCAGTGTTAAATCCAAAGGAGTAACAACGACTATGACAAGATGTTCAGGTGGGACTCTGCCAAGATTTTCTAATGGTTCAGTCTCCAAAACACAAATGTGAACAATGAAATAGAGAGGTAGGGAGGGCCTTATTTAATATATATTTTTTATTTCATATTTATTTGATTATGTATACACACACACACAACTCAGGAGTAGAAAACCCAGGTGTTATGATCACATTTTTTTTCCCTGACCTTGTTGTGGGCTGAAAAATACACATTTTTTTCTTGTTAAAGTTTATTTATTTACTTTTGAAAGAGAGAGAGAGAGCACAAGCAGGGGAGAGACCAAGAGAGGAGACACAGAATCCGAAGCAGGCTCCAGGTTCCGAGCTGTCGGCACAGAGCCCGATGCGGGGCTCGATCTCACAAACTGAGATCATGACCTGAGCCAAAGACGGATGCTTAACCAACTGAGCCACCCAGGCGCCCCCAAAATACACATCTCTATAGCCATTCTGAGCTCACGGGAACAATTGTTAATTTTCAACAATTTCAGAATAACGTAAAGCCTATAGAATATTCCATCTGCCAAAATCTGCAATCTTGATTTCTTTGGTTTCTTGTCTGAAGTCTGCTGAGCATGAGCCACATTTTAAGCTGGACTGAATATGGGAATGGTTGAAAATGAAGTCCTCATTTTCTCCTTCCTTTTGGGACACTGTTTGGCCAGTATGTACCTGTGCTGCTTGGGTCCATCTGGGACCCATGAAGATAGCTGTGGTTGAGCCCTGCCCATGGTACTGTTGAGTCCTTAGGTGTAACAACTCTGGATCCCTGTCTTGGAACTGATGGACGGGGAGTTCATGAATGCAGGGACGTGTTCATCTCCACTATATTACTGTGCTTTTTAAATCTGATTCTGAAAGGGGTGCCTGGGTGGCTCGGTCGGTTGAGCGTCCGACTTCGGCTCAGGTCACGATCTCACGGTCCATGAGTTCGAGCCCCGTGTCGGGCTCTGTGCTGACCGCTCAGAGCCTGGAGCCTGTTTCAGATTCTGTGTCTCCCCCTCTCTCTGCCCCTCCCCTATTCATGCTCTGTCTCTCTCTGTCTCAAAAATAAATAAATGTTTAAAAAAAAAATAAATCTGATTCTGAAAAGACATTCTTGGTCATGTCAAAATAAACAGTCCTTTTCTTCTTCCTCTTTGTGTTTCGCAAACTCGTTCCCAGGCCAACCATTTAAACTGGACCCCAAATCTGCACATCGGAAGCTGAAGGTGTCCCACGATAACTTGACAGTAGAACGTGATGAGTCATCATCCAAAAAGAGTCACACGCCTGAACGCTTCACCAGCCAAGGGAGCTATGGTGTCGCTGGAAACGTGTTCATTGATAGCGGTCGGCATTACTGGGAGGTGGTCATAAGTGGAAGCACATGGTAGGCAATTCTATCTATCGTCCTCCCGTTATACAAAAGGCACGTCTTAGGCTGTGCTGTGTCGGAGCATTCATCCATACCAGAGCCCATCTTGAAGAATAATAGGCAGAAAAGCCTTTTTAGTCCGTTGTTGCTATGGTAATGCTGCATAACCAGCGCCCCGAAACTCAGTGGCTTCAAAATGATCGTTCGTTATCGCTCACCAACCACCCACATCCATGGGTTAGCTGTCAAGACCAATCTCAGCCGGGCTTTGCTTTAAGCTGCAGGTTGGATCTAGGTCCATTCTTTGTGTCTCTTCATCCTCTTTGGACTCGAGGGGCACCCGGGCCATGTCTTTCTCAAGGAGCCTCTGCTTACGTCACCGTCTGCTGACCTCCGATTGGCCAAAGCCAGTCACAGAGCCACACCCAAAGCCAGTGGTCTAGGGAAGTATATTCCTCCCGTGGAGGTGAGAGGAGGGGGTGAGTATCCGCAAAGCAGTCATCTGATCTACCATTCAGCCAGGAAGAACATTTTTTTTTAAATTCACTCCGAGAATTGCAGCTAAGGTGATCGAGTCCTGTCCCATGCGGGTCAGCCGACTAGAGCCCTGGGGCCCCGTGCCTGTTTTTGTAAATAAAGTGTAATGGGAACACATCCGTGCCCATTGTTTTCCACATTGTCTGTGGCTGCCTTTGAGCCACACAGCAGAGTCGAGCAGTTGAGATGGAACCCTGTGGTCCACAAAGCCGAAAATACGAACTCGGCGGCCCTTTACCGGAAACGTTAGCTGACTCCTACTCTAAAACACTACTTTCCGACCTTTAAAAAAAACTAATTGCCGTTGCCCTGTATGTTTGGTGATTCTGGACTGGGCCGATTACTGTAAATAGCCAGGAGCCGAGAGGGTGAAGCAGCGATCATAGGCTGGAAATCCCTTCGAAAGGTCCGTTAGATCCAGTCAGGGTGCGGTGTCCACGCTGCAATTGGTTAACCTTGCCTAGTTCGTCTCACAAAGCTGACCTTGTCTATTCCACAGCCACAGACTGCTCCCCCCCCTTACTCTGGCTGGCCGTCTCACAAACACCTGTTCGCTACTGCCCAAAAAGGCAGCTGTTTTATTTTTATTTGGCATATGTGCCAGGCGCTGGTCTAAGCATTCTACGGATGTTAACTCATCCGTTCATCCTAACAGCCCCACAAAGGCAGGTGCTGCTATTCCTGCTTTACAGATGAGATGGCTGAGGCACGTGCCCACTGGCTCAAGGTCACAAAGCTCAGAGGTGGCAGGGTTAGGAAGTCTGCAGGGTACAAGCGCTTAGCCAAGGGTTCACAAGCTTTTCTGTAAAGGGCTAAAAAGCCAGTGTTGCTGGTATGGCAGGCCAGATGATTTTTATCCCAACAACTCAACTCTCCTGTTGTAGCGGGAAAACAGCCACGGACCGTATGTCCACGAATGGGTGTGGCAGGGCACAAATAAAACTTCATTTCTAAAAACAAGCAGAGAGCCAGACTTGGCCCATGGGTTGTAGGTTGCTGATCTCTTTCTGCTCTTAACCACCGTGCTTGTGCTTTTGAAACATTATAATTACGCTAGGGCTTACAATGGTATGCTTGACGAGTGAGAGCTTCAACCTTGCTTAAAAAGACACACCTCACATCGGCATAACCTGCAATGATGAGTATTGTAACAGTGCTATTTTTGAGATAAGGATGCTAAGACACATTGTGTCCGAAGTCCCTTGCAGTGTTGGTACAAGTCGACAGAAATCTAAAAAGTGAAATCATAAGCTTGGGTGTCTCCTTTCTCCCCAGAATGGTACCTATATTGGCCAAGCAAGTAGGTTTTCTTCCGTTGTGATCCCCACGATTCTCTTTGCCTAGAACATTTTCCTGTTCCAACATCCTGCCGGAGGATAGAGGACAAATCCTTCCCCCCAACCTCCCTATTCGGCTCTGGGCCAGATTGGCATTTATAGCTGCAGTGGGGCAAGATAAAAGCCCAAAGGAAAATACAATGAATTTTTGCAGGTGCAAAGGAGCAAACATTTCTAGTTAATTAACGTGCTGTATTAACCTGGGACAGAATCCAGTGTCTAAATAATTACAACCCCATTAATAATTATTTATGATAAATGATACCCGATCATTATGATCTCATTCCCATTGACGAATGGTGCGGGAAATTCCACCAGACCTCTTCAGTTATATAAACACAGATCGGTATTACCTTGAAAACACCCTCCAGATGTCAAAACCAACTCATGAGGGGGGGAAAATTCTAAAATTAATTGCCGCACTTTGGATCATTACAAACTGGATTGTGTCAATTTCAGAAAAAATTCTCATGTAGAAAGTGGTTTAACATTTCCTGGGAGGTGTTAGAGAGGAAGGGGTGACCCATATGATCAAATGCTTGTGATGCCTTGATTTGCACCAGCTAACGACACGTATATTTTCTCGTGAAATACAGTCCCGACTTTCAATTAACATGTATGTTATGATCCCTGCAATGAGGCATGTTAACATCGCTCTGAGAAACGTAATTTTTATACTTTCTGAATTCTCCAAGTCTCACTGCGTAACTTAATGGAACATTACCTTCTGCCTGCACCTTTCAAGCTCGATGGAAATACGTACATAGTTTTACAGATTAATGATCATATAATGATATTTTCCTTTGCTTAATAGACTATACACAGAGTTATTTTCTCACTCCCTAATGCTGTTAATGTGCACTTGGTGTTTTATGAAATGGTGTTAACTAAACTTGGGTTCGTATATGGATTACTGGGCCAGAAGTCGAGGGGGAAGGGGCGAGATTCTGGATTCTGCTCTTAATTTTAACCTCCGTGTTTTCCCATTTGCTAAATGAAGTCCGTCATACCTGCCATACCATAACCTGCGGCTACTTCCCGGCGGGTTCAGTTAAGGCTCAGCTGGGAAATCAACAGCAGAGTTCTTTAATAAAACATGAGAGTGGTGACCAGCGACAAGAAGGAAGCAATACAGACATGGCTACTTTGTGATGCAAACGCAGGTTCCGGGTTATCTGAAAAACGGAAACGGCGTCTGCTGGGGCATAGTGAAGGTCTCTGGGGAAAATACTCAAAAACAAAACAAAAACCTTTCCAACGTGCCTCAGGTAGGTAGGGTTCAGCAGAAAAACAGAAGTCAGTCAAGGAGCCCCACGGAGGAGGGGAGCCAGCGGCTTACCAGAACCCCCCTGGTAAGTTCTGGAGTTTGCCAGAAGCCCCCGCAAACCTCACCTCTGCTGTCTGTTGTCTGGAAAAGGGCATTTCCCCACCTCTTAGAACTTCCAGATCTTCTGCAAAGCCATCACGGTGGCAGGACGAGACCCAGACTCCCACTTGAAAAGGGATTCTGGGAGATACAGTCCCGGGATTCACCCTGAGATGCAGAACAGGATTGGCAAGAAGGAAGAGAGGAGGCCAAGGTGATGGCAGACAGGCTGGTACACTGGCCTTTACTGATTTTCAATTCCATCCTCTTTTTTAATTCAGTGATAGCATGTTACTTTCATTTCTTTTTAACACACCACTCTTAAAGTGATTGTATTTGAAATCCAACATGTGATTTTTAAAAGAATGTCGTTTTATCAAAGACCAATGAAGTCTTTTTCTGTCTGCACTGGGTAAGGTACCATATGTCAATATCCACTTAGACTGGCTTCTGCTACAACATATTAAAAGTTGGGCTCTGAATCATTTATTCTTTCTTAAGAATGATGAGTTTTGCTTATCTTAATGTCTGAAATATCGCAAATGTTAATGGTGGCATACCTCAGCAGGGTAAAAAGAGATTAGGGAGCTTAGAACATTGTAGAAAGAATTCTCAACTTTTTTTGAGCGGTTGAGAGTACATTTATTTATTTGTAAGCTTTATTTTGAGAGAGAGTGAGCACGCAAGAGGGGGAAGGGAGAGGGGAGAGAGAATCCCAAGCAGGTTCCACACTGTCAGCCAAGAGCCCGGCTCGGGGCTCAAACTCACAAACCGTGAGATCATGACCCAAGCTGAAATCAAGAGTCGGACGCTTAGCCAACTGAGCCACCCAGGCGCCCCACGAGTACGTTTAGAATAACCAGGATATCTGTCTCTCAAAGACATTCAGAATTTTTTTAAATGTAGTAGGAAGTTAATTAGAAGGGCTCTTGGCAATGATGAATCACATAATTTCTGGTGAGGGAAGGTATGGGAGAGTGTTGTTTAAGTTTGGGGCCTTTTGAGTCATCTGAGGTTCAAGTACTGATTCTGATGCTTATTGGTAATGTGTTATTGGGCAAAAAAAATAAAACAGCAGTTACTGAAGATTCCTTGCCAGGCCTCGTGCCCAGGATTTTACATGTATTCTTTCCTCTACTCCTCAAAATAACCATCCGAGATAGACGCTGTCATTGTCCCTGTGTTATAGATGAGGAAAATGGCTAGGAGAGGACGAGGAACTTGCCCTGCAAATGAAAATCATTCTCCACACTCGCCTTTTGCAAAGTGTGCTTGAAGTCATGGAAAATGACAGACATGGTGCCGGTTGAAAAATTCAAAGTAGGTCAAAAGGAGAAATCTAGGGTTGTGCCATCCAACCCTAGTGTGTATGGTAGCCCTGAGCCACATACAGTTATTTGCATAATTTAACTTCATGAAAACTAACTAAATTTAAAGTTTGGTTCCTCAGTCTCAGCAGCCACAGTTCAAGTGCCCAGTAGCCACATGTGGCTCGTGGCTACCATGCGGAACAGAGCAGAACCTTTCGCTCATTGCAGAAAGTTCTGTTGGACAGCGCTGGTCTAGAGAATTCACTGTGTGGGTCTTGATGAGTGGAAAGAAAGAAGGAAAAAAGGGAAGGAAGGAAGGAAGGAAGGAAGGGGAAAGGGAAGGGAAGGGAAGGGAAGGGAAGGGAAGGGAGATAAGATAGGCAGCAAAACACAAAGTTCAAATTCTCACGTAATGTCGGAACTAAAAACAGGAATATGAGTAAATACAGCAGCCCATTTCCACCCACTGTATGTGTGGGAGGGAAGGAGATGAGGAACACCTGTGTCAGGGTCCTTGAAGAATGAATCCGGTTCTCGTGACCCCGGAAAACCGTAGAAGGGATCTAGCGCAGCTGTGCCCCACGCCTCACCGTTCTCGCTGTCACCATTTTGTTTGTGCAGGTATGCCATCGGCCTTGCTTACAAATCGGCCCCAAAGCACGAGTGGATCGGCAAGAACTCTGCTTCCTGGGCGCTGTGTCGCTGTCACAATAACTGGGTGGTGAGACACAACAGCAAGGAAACCCCCATCGAGCCAGCCCCCCATCTCCGGCGCGTCGGCATCCTGCTGGACTATGATAACGGTTCCATCGCTTTCTACGATGCTTTGAACTCCATCCACCTCTACACCTTCGACATCACATTCTCGCAGCCTGTGTGCCCCACCTTCACGCTGTGGAACAAGTGTTTGACCATTATAACTGGCCTTCCGATCCCAGACCATCTGGACTGCACAGAGCAGCTGCCGTGAGCACTGGGCCATGTGGAGCTGATTTCTGGGGGATTAAAAAGGGCCGTGGCCACCCTTTCAGGGACCGAGAAAGCACAGGCTTCCAGAGTGTGACTAAATCTCGCCAAAAAGTGTCCAGAAATCGGCTAGGATAGGACTCAAAATAGGCGATTCTCCCCCTTTGCTGTCTTTTGTATTAAGTACACGCTTTAATAATTTCTTCAATTTTTTTTTGTATCTACAGGAAAAATTATAGATTATTTATAAAAGAAACATAACCGGAATTCCAACTCTTAGAAAGTATTTGGTTTTGCACATTAAGAGGCCCAGAAGCAGACGGGCTCTTCACAACAGCCTTCGTCTCGTCACGCTCTGTGGGCTGGAGGAAAAACTCTTGTAGTTTTGTGCGCTTATCCACCTTCTCACATCCTCATATCTCATACCGATCCCCTTGTAGGTCCTGTCGCCCTGACAGTGCATAACAGAATATGCAAGTATCTTAAAAATAAAACATAGCTTTGAACCTAGTAGGGCAGTAAACGGGCTTTCTTACTGTGGTTTATTTCGAAGTGTTTTAACTGTGATGTCAAAAACTTACTGGCTCAACCGGAACAGAGAGCAAAAGAGAGAATTGAATGAATTGACTCTGGAGCTTGGACTCCACCATGGCCCAGTCTTTAATCACCCTCCAATGGCTGGTGGGGTAATGTTGGAAAGAAAGGTTGTGAAGCCTTTGGCCATGTGTGACCTTACCTTTCCCAGGATTCAGGATTCTGGGAGAACATTAAGAATTGAGATTGCAATTGAGAATAGTCTCTTTGAATCCTACTGATTTTTCAAAACGTCTGAGGCTGATTTGTCTTTGATCAGAAGTAGGGTTCGCTTTCATGACATAAGTCTATTTCGTTCTTCCTTTTAGTAGTGTCTTTAGGCCTGTGACATTGCTTTACTACATTTAATAGCTGTCCTATCTCCCTCTCCCCCAAATCATTTTTCTTCCCTTGCTGGGGCTGAGGGAATACACATTTTCTGTTACAAATGGCAGCACCACTTTGGATTGACTTTGCTCTCCAGGACATCAGCACATGGCCCTGACTGTCTCTACCACGTCCAAATATAACTCACCCGAAAAACACTTAATATTTATGAGTTGGTAATGACAAGGGACGTTGCGTAAAGTACTATTTACTGGTACACGTGCCTCGAAAGTTATAAAAAGACTTTTATTAAACACATCTTGAAAGATGTAGAGGACCCTCTGTGTTCTAGTATAGTTTACGATAGAGTTGTGAAACAAAAAACAAAACAAAACAAAAAAACAAAAAACAAAAAACACGCAAAAAAAATCAAACTATTGCCGAGCTGGAACCTGCTAGTAGAACCAGCTAATAAGCTGTCAGGTGGGATTCTGGGCATGCTGATCCGGTAAGACGGAACGGTCCATGAAGGAAGGCTTTCTTAAGCAGTCCTTGGACCCGGACCAGGAATCTGGCATTGGTTCTATCTTGACGAAGGGCATGATACCCGTAAGTCATTTCATTTGCTAATGTATTGATCTGAACTACTGGGTTGGCCATTTTGACTGAACAGACTGATGAATTTAAGCATTGCTTTTAGCAATTTCGTTGTTAACCAAATCAACCAATTGTCTCCCTGAAATCCGTCCACAGACCCACTGTTTTCAGCATCACGTCATGTGACTGCGAGCCCGGACCCCGTGGGCCACGTCATGGGTGTTTCTGTCCCCTTCACTGGCAGACACTCTCCTTTTTTCGTAACAGATAGAGTTTATATATTTACTATATTATTTATACCCAGATGAATATTTTGATAGCTACTTAGGACAATTTCACATCTCACAGATGGACACCTCAATGGAAAAAAATTAATCATTCTCTGGAAATGATGTTTTTGGGTTTTTTTTACAACATAAAACAATGTGTATTTGCCTTCCTGGACAAACTGAAAGGGTTGTAATTTTTACATACTGTTTTGGTAGCTGGATAATGGATATTTTAATGCACTTTGTACACCAACAGGTTTTAAATAAAAGGGTCTAAAACTCAGCTTCTGAGTTTTTAAAATCATGGTCGCCAGGTGCCAGTAGATGCTATGGTTTGCCTTATGATGTTAATGTAAAGCATTTACAAGGACAATATTTCCGTGAATATAATGTTTTTCAACATAAAGAAGTTACTACTCAAATTTTCACCGCAAGCCATTTAGTTTATGTTTTGGCTATTTTTATAAGGACGAGAGGGATTATGTTATAATTTGGTTGTGGAAGTGTCACTCTTTGCTAACTTAAAAACCTTGTGGATAGTAGCAGTTACTATTTCCCTGTTGTCCTATTTACAGGAAAATATGTATATGGTGAAAGGCCACAGTGTTTCCTTTCGTTGCTGTAATGATGTAGAAAAGATTTCCATGTGGATTTTTTTTTTGAGAATCTAAAAAAATATATGCTATAAACATTTGCTGAAGTACAATTCTTTAAGTGGACTGGGGTCACCGTATTTTGTTTTCGAGATCCATAAATTAATACAACCAAATTGATGCGGCGCTGACCAAGGCCGCCGGGTCTGACGTCGTGGGTGTGTGAACAGGTGCTGTCACCATCTTGAAATCCTTAATAATTTGTGAATAAGGGGCCTGCATTTGCATCTTGCGCTGGGCCTCGAACGTTATGTAGCCGGTCCTCATAACGGAACTCAGGAACATGGTACCTCTCTTCCTGGTGGATACAAATGAAGAAACCTGCATCCGGTGTCAAACGTGGCCGGCCGTGTCACTCAAGGAGGAATCTAGACGGATTAAGAGGAGAGCGGGCATGGGTGGAGATTTTCTTTCCAGCTTGAAAAAAACAAAAAATGACTTCAAAAACTGACTGCAAATATTGACGATGATTTCAGCTGGAGAAGAGGAAACGGCCTGATGACGAACGGGCGGTTCATCACGGTACTGAGATGTTGACCCTGAACTTGCCAAGGAACTGAACCGGCACCATCCAGCGAGCGTGGGATTCGGCTTCGGCTCCAGGCACGTATGCGGTGCCTGAAGAGACACACGCACGTACGCTCGCGTACGTGTGCTTTTGGTGTTGGGAAGTTGATGATCTGGTCTGCCTGTGTGAAACGTTAAGCAGGAAGCGGGAGGATGTTTTGGAAATAGTGCTTCTCAGCAAGGGGGCGATTTGGCAATGTCTGGAGTCAGTTTTGGCTACCCCAGCTTGGGAGAGGGCACTGCTGGCATCTGGTGGGTAGAGACCAGGGATGTTGCTCAGCTTCCCACAGTGCACAGCACAGCCCCCCACAGCCAAGAACGATCCGGGCAAAACATTCAATGCCTGATCTCTCGAAAAGAAAAGGGGACGCTTCACTGCAAACGCTTCACTGCCGTGGCTCCTTCAGTTTAAACAATATTTACAAAACCGTTATAAAAATCTGGAATCTGAAAGGCGGTCCAGGCCTGCGCAAACGGGAATCCAGTGACTGGTGTCACAGAGATCTGGATGCGATCTGCTTAGTTTGGAAAGGCAGAGTGGACTCTGTGTAGGCCTGCTCCTTCACCTGAACGAATCCAGTCCCTGGTACTCGAGTCGCAGTGCCACGCCCTCGGCCCGGACTGTTCTCTCCATTGTTGTTGCTTTCTGGTTCAAAATAAAATCATTTTTGTGGTTCCGAGGCCCTCTGTCTCGCCTGTCTCTGTTGCCTTGTCATCATTTTGTGTGTTCGCATTCGTGGTTTCCACAAACACTCAGCTTCTGCTGGTTTTTTGAACTCCTTTGCAACATACGGTGTCTCCTTTTCCTGCCCGAAACTCTCCCATCCGGCATCCCGCTTCTCTCCGTTCAAAATGCAGTTCCTTTACAAGCCTCGAAATAATCCCTAGGGAATTTCAAAACCACAATCAAATCCATACAGGAGTGGAGATCCAGCGCAAGAAGGCTTGATGTCGAGTCTTAAGTCTATCCCCAACCCCATCCCATGGCCCCGGGACTTGACCTTCTCCCGTTAGAGGTGCAAGCCCTTTCGATGGAAGCCCCGGCTCTGCTGAGTGGTCGTGGGTCGCCGGCCTCAGTGCCACCTGCGAGCTGCTTAGAGATGCCCGTTCTCCAGCCCTACGCCCTGACCTCCTTGGCAGCATCTCCGGGAGTGGGAGCAGCAGTAAGTTCTAACAGGCCTTCCCGGCGATTCTGATGCTGGCCACAGTTTGTGAAGCAAAGCCCCGGAAGGCTTTACCCAGTCCCCTCTCCCGTGTGAAAAATGCGCTCACGACCTGAAGTGTGTTTTCGAGGTAAAGTGCTTCAGAGGCCGTATGATGTAATGCGGTGATTGATTGTTAACCCGGCAGAGCACGAAACTTGCCTTTTCTTTTTTAGAAATGCTGACTCCTGGATCCCCTTCTGAAACACTGGGGCTGAGAAGGTCTAGAGTGTGGCCCGGGACGCCCTCCTTTTGTTTCGAGTGATTCGAAAGCGCTAGACACCTGGAGCGTGGCACCTTTTCTTTTGCCTTTTTTTTTCAGTGTTTATTTATTTTGAGAGAGAGACAGAGCACGGGCAGGGGAGGGGCAGAGAGAGAGGGAGACACAGAATCGGAAGCAGGTGCCGGGGTCTGAGCTGTCAGTGCAGAGCCTGACACGGGGCTCCAACTCACAAAACGTGAAAACGGGACCTGAGCCGAAGTTGGATGCTTAACGGACTGAGCCACCCAGGCGCCCCTCGACACGTTTTCTATGAAAGTCAGATAGCGAGTTATTATAGGGTTCGCAGGTCATACCTATGTCTGTGGCAACTATTTAACTCTGCAGCTATAGAGTGAAAGCAGCCATAGAGGATACGTAAATGAATGGGTGAGGCTGGGTTCCAATAAAACTTTACAAAAACAGGCACGGGGCTGCATTTGGCCCATGGTGCAATTTGCCAACCCCTGCTATAACGGATATAGTACTGGACTTGTGGCCCGAAGCCCATGGGACATTCTCTGACTACCTTCTCTCTCCCTGAGGGCTCAGCAGCCCCTCAGGGCTCTGGGCCTCTTAGCTCTCAAGTCCTTTCCACCTTTGAATTACATCAATCCTGAAATCACAGAACTCATGGAGAATTAGTTACCGAGTGCTTAAGACGGGGCCACTCAAAGGTTATTAGAAGATTCTTTCATTCAGCAGAGTAGAGTGTGTCGGGTCTAATGATTAGCGTTACCTCTTTCATAATTTTGACTCGAATCAGCCCTCCTCACAAGTGACAGGTGTGTAAAATATATTCCCTTTAATAAGAGTTTTGAAGCACATCTAATTTGAACATTTGAAACTGAACAACCACTGCTGAAATTAATCACCTTTCAAAGTCAACTTGAAGGGCATGCCATACACTCCAGAGAGTAGCCCACATCGCCTTCTTTGGTAAATTATTATTTTTAAAAATACAAGGGCGCCTGGGTGGCTCAGTCTGTTAAGGGTCCGACTCTTGGTTTTGGCTCAGGTCATGATCTCACGGTTTGTGAGTTCAAGCCCCGTGTTGGGCTTTGCGCTGACAGTGTAGAGCCTGCTTGGGACTCTCTGTCTCCCTCTCTCTCCGCCCCTCCCCTACTTGCTCTCTGTCAAAAAAAAAAATATATATATATATATATGTATACATATACAATATATATGTATATATATAGATGTACAATATGTTGAAGAAGATAGTTGCTTGTGATTAGAAGAGGAGCATAGAAAGGGAGAGAAGTGGAACTTGCAAAGTCCTTCTCTCTTGAGTATCATTCTCCCTGGGATGCACATTCAAGAACAAAATTAAAACGGGGTTGAGGCCTTCTGGAAAAGCTTTCTTGCAGCTGTTCTGTCTCAACATGGGCGATTTATGGAGAGGAATTCAGGTCTCCCTTTGGACCTTTTGCAGCCATGTTGTCCGGAGAGAATTATAAAAGCATGATCAAATAGGAAGTATAGCAATTAACAAGCAAATGTGTCATGGCCGAAAACCAATTACCAATTAAGGAGAGACACAGAAAAAAATGATTTAATGAACATTGGTGCTTCCGCACGGTCTATTTATTCTCAAAGCTTAATGTTTGCTTCTGGTCATTAAAAGCTGTTCAATTTCAGTAAAATATTTCAGTTAATAAAGCTTGTAACTTCCCCAGTCTTATCTTCCCTCCAGCTTCTACCCTCTCTCGCCTCCTTTTTTGTCCAGCTTCTCAAAGGGAGGTTCAGACGTTCTGCCTCTATGTCGTCACCTCTCATTATACCCCGTGCCCTCCACCAGGCATTCAGTGCCTTCGCTCTACCATACACGTTTGGCCTCATCTTGACATATGGCAGCTTTCGAGATGTTGACCACTTCTTTCGTAATCCCTCCCTACGCAACGCCATCCACACCCCCTCCTCCTTCACCATTTTGTGCAAGGAGCCTCCCAAATTTAAATCTCTACGTCAGATTTCTCTGCCCAGCTCAGCCCCTTACGTCGGCCTGCCTATTTGGTCATCTCCTTTGGATGTCTGAAGGCTACCTCAAACTCCACATGTCCGAAGCTGCACTCATGCTCTCTCCCCCCGAACCTTGCCTCATCCAACCCGTTTCATGAACCCCAAACCACAGGTTCGTGTTTAGTTCCTCCCTCGCCCTCCATGTCCCATCCATCACCAAATCCTGTTGATTTTATCTAAGTATCTCTTTGACCTACTCTTGTCTCTGCACACAATTTCCAAGTCCCAGCCTCCAGATCTCCCACTCTACAGCTGACCTAACCCGCCATCCACGCCGCACCAGCCCCCAGGTGACAGAGCGGCCAAGGTGATCTCAAAATCGGGTCATGTCACACTCACCCCGCGCAGTCCTTCGGCCTTTCTCACGTCCACTCCGCACCCCTATACGTTGACTTTAAAACTCTCCCTGGAGCTCTTCCGCGGTGCCCATACGATTCGCCACGGTCCCTGCGTCTGTCCCCCGCGTCACCTTGGACCACTCTCCACTTACTCTCTGCACTCTGGCCACAGTGGCTACCGTAGCCCCGCTCTGGTCTACCACAGACCTTTACTCCCCTCACCTTCTTCCATACCCCTAATATTTCAGGCTCCTTCTCAGCCATCACTTCCCCAAGAGTCTTACCCTGACCTCCCTGCCTGAGCCAAATTCCCCCAGTTTTGATCCGTAAAGCAGCCCATGCTTCCCTGCGTGTCTGTCACACTTGAAATTGAGCCGGTATTTGTGTAAGTTTTGTTTACTTTTTCTGTTCCTTTGCCCCCACTAGACGGTAGTGTTCCCGAAGTCTGAGGCCAAGACTGACTTAGCTCAATGTTCGCCGTGTTGTATGTGCTCAATAAATAGTAGAATCATAATTCCTCATGCGTGTGTTCTTGTAACTGCCTCTTAAACCTACTACATCCACTATTCTCCTTTTTACAAGCCTTGTGTTAAAAGAAAAAATGTCCTTCGTATTTGCAGAAACCACAAATGCTACAGAATAAAAAATACTATCAAAATAAAAGCTAGGAAATCTACCATCTAGCAAATTCCACCCTCTCTTTATAGTGACTCCTTGTCATCAAGCAAAAATCAAACCTTCAATTTGGGCGAGTAAATCCGCCCCTCCGTGTCCTCTGTCACCTCCTGCCCGGCTCCTGTCCCTGTGTTGTGGGTCTGGGGTTGTACGTACGTACGCACTTCTCGCTTGCCCGCTCAGCTCATCCCACACTCTAAGAGAATCCAGGTGCGAATCAAATGGGCTCCGAGGCGTCACAGTCCCCCTCGGTCTTAGAGAAGGTCCCCTTTGACCTCGGTGCCCCGCCTCCTCGGCATTTCTGCCCAGCTTCCCCACTACCGGTTCACAGAGTCCCAGCCTCCTTTCTCATTTCTTCTCAGTAGCCGGCCCCCTGACTTGACCTGCAGCGCGTGCTCTGAGCCCCCCCGGGCAGCAGTAGCCCTGCACCTGGAATCCTGCCCAATGCCTGTGTCACCTGCTTGTTCAGCTTGGTCTTAGGTCACCCGGGGGCTCCTGCCTGCTTCTTTATATGGGCGGATTTCTCTGTTTCCTCCGTTCCTTCAGATTCTGTTGCCACGTTCCCAGGCCTGTTGCCCCGCAGCCCCTTTAAAGGAACCCGTCACAGGCACGTTTCCCAAAGATAACCCAGGTTATCTTGGGAAACCCAAGTTTCCCAAGCAACCCAAGACCAGCTCCGGGCTAATCCGTCCGACACAATATTCAATCTACGCGAAACTCACTTTCAGCAAGACAGACAGAGATGGGTCCAAAGGTACAGGATGGCAAATGATAGAGCATGCCAGCCCTCATCAAGCGAAAGCTGGAGTAGCTAAGTCGACAGCGGACAAAGTAGATTTCCCAATGAAGGACATTTCCTGTGAGTCAATTCACTGAATAAGTAAAGCACTCTCCTTTTCCTTCCCTCCTAACTCTCACTTTCTTTCACCCCCCAAAAGATGGCAAAGGCGGGGTCAGTTGGGGAAAACCAGGTCTGGAGTTGGAGGATTTGGAGGAAGCCTATCCAAATGGAGTCGGCTGCGGAGTCGGCTATGCAGCCTTCTGGCCGGGCCTACTGCTTTTTGGAGTCTGTTGGCGCCCAATAAGCAAGCTACCGTAGATGCTGACAGAGATGAGTCTTCTTGGTTTCGATCCCCACGTCACGCCTCAGGTGAGTCCGTCTCGGTGAGGCCAGGTTCAGAAGCGGCAAGAGACACAGACACGAACAGACGTCCGGCCCTCAGCGTGGAACAAGTTGCCCGATGGAGGCCTCTGACCTTTGCCCCCCCCCCCCCCCGGGGACTGGGTCTGCACGGAGAGAGGAGGGGCGGGTGTCCACGCGGCAGCATCTGTTGTCGGTTGCCTCTCGCTCCCTGCCCGCATTCCAGACCCGGCGCTCAGGACATCCTGAAACGGAGAAGCCTGCCGTTGGGGGTGCGTTTGAAACCTTCAGGTGATTGACTGGAAGCAGAAGTGCCAGGGCGTGAACCCGAACCCCAGGGTTCACGGGGGCCGACTGGCCCGCAGGGCCCAAGCCCTTGATGGTGCCGCACAGGCGGTTCTCGTTAAGCGATGCCACGGGACCTGGTGCCAGAAACAGAAGGCCGCCTGCTCCCTCCCGGGCTCCGTTCCTAGGCCCTGAAGCACAGGTATATTGAGCATTTCCCAGCAGTGCTGCCGGTGGTTAAACAAGTGATGAGGGTACAGTCGTCCTCACAGATGGCCACGCGGGACTCATCCGGGGCCTGGAGGACAGCCCAGAGGAGCCCCACAGGCCTCCCCTTCCCCTCGGGGAAGCAGGCGCCGGAGACGCTTCTGGACGTCACAGAACACCGGGCCGGGCTTCCGTCCCAGTGACTTCGGAGAGCTACTGCCCATGTCCAGGCGGCCGGCTTGCGAAGGCAGCTCATCCTTCCTGAGGCTTTTGCCCCTAAGAGCAGGAAGTCCTCAGGGACAGCTCTGACAGGAGCAAAATCGACACGGCTCGTGACAGCATCCGAGACACAAACGTGAACAATTTCCCTTAACGCCGTCAGACACGGCCCTCCGAGAAAGACATCCGCGGAGCCGGACGGCCAGGCTTCGTGTCGCAGAACAGCTCCACGGCAGGGAGATCGACGTCATGACACCTTTACAGCTCTGGAAGGAAACGACGTGGCTGCGGGTTCAATGCGCCGCTGAATTGGGGAAAAGTGAGGACGCTGTTCATTCTTGCTAGTTACAGTCTGTGTCTCCAGTTCGTTTCAGTTTAGGCAGGATGTTACGAACTTTCTGCTTATGTATGGAGGGTCTAACGAGATTGCCACATAGAATCTTCTGCCTTCACGGAGACAAAGGACGGAAAAGCCAGTAGCTGTTGACTGTATTTGCCGTGAATACTCCCTCACCTCACTGGTTCTGTGGACAAAGTCTTCCGATTCCCTGCCTTCGTCATTGTTCAGTCTTTTCCCTAGATGCCCCTTCTCTAAAGCAGGGGCGTTCTACCTCAGCGCCGTGGACATTTGCAGCTGGACAATTCCTTGTTGGGGACCATCCTGGCTGTTGTAGGACGTCGACCCACAACCCTGGTCTTTGCTGCTCCCAAGTGTGACAACCGAATATATCTCTGGACACTGCCAAATGTCCCCTGGGTGACTCAGTCACTCCCTTTTGAGAACCACTGGCCCAGATGAGGGCTTTAACCGTAATATCAACCTTATATCATTATAACAATATAATGTTGTACATGTTCCATCAACGTTCTAGCATAATATTCCTTCTGTCCACAGGATCTTCTCATGTCACCTTCCTACCGATTTTCTATCCCGTCCTCTCTGCTCCTGGGCCACTGGGTCACTTGTGGGGTGTCTGGCAATAATGCAGCCATCGTCCGGCTCACGGTTCAACATCTCCCGTGTGCCCGGGGCACTATCAGTAAAGTCAGGAGAGAGGGAGGCAGGGTTGTGGGAAGAATAAACACTTCCAGCTTCTCCCTAGATCTGGAAGCTGCCAATAAGCAAATACCCAAGACATCTGATTCTAGGTAAATGTGGAACTCCGATACAAGAAGCTTTTGTATACAAATTATTATTACTGCAAAAAAAAAAAAAAGTGAGCTTACTAGATGTGTTTTATTTTTTACATTTAAAAAAATTTTTTTTAACGTTTATTTATTTTTGAGACAGAGAGAGACAGAGCATGAATGGGGGAGGGTCAGAGAGAGGGAGACACAGAATCTGAAACAGGCTCCGGGCTCCGAGCTGTCAGCACAGAGCCCGACGCAGGGCTCGAACTCACGGACCGTGAGATCGTGACCTGAGCTGAAGTCGGCCGCTTAACCGACTGAGCCACCCGGGCACCCCATAGACGTGTTTTAAAAAATACTTAAAAGGGGGCACCTGGGTAGCTCAGTCGGTTAAGCATCTGACTCTTGATTTCTGCTCAGGTCATGATCCCACGGTTATGAGATCAAGCCCCGAGTTGGGCTCCACACTGGGCACGGAGCCTGCTTGGGATTCTCTCTTTCTCTCTCTCTCTCTCTCTCTCTCTCTTTCTCTCTTTCTCTGCACTTCCCCTGCTCACTCTCTCCTGCTCTATAAATAAATAAATAAATAAATAAAACTTAATGGGAATTTCCTCAAGCCCTCAAAATATTTCTCTGCTCTGCAAAAACAGATTATTTCTGAACTTTCTTGCGGCACAAGAAATACTGGCACCCTCACCTTCCACATCAGACCTCAGGGTCCCTGGTCACGGCCACATCACTGCTCTTCTGTCATCACATGAAGCTTCTCTTCCCAAGGCTAACTTGAGAGAACAGTGTTTTGGTCTCTGACTCTGTTTTGGTTTTGCTGACGGCCGGAAGCGTATTTTCCATATGGTATGAGGGGCTGCTTTTTGAAAGAACACAGTAGCCCCAGAGTATAGCTATCATATTTTCTCTTTCCTTTCTTCCTTCCTTCCTTACACAGTTCAGAAGAATCCACAGATTTCTGCCTTCCTCCCCCTGAGGGACTTTTTTTTTTTTTTCCTCTTCGACCTTAAGCTCCCTGAAGGTAGGGATTGTGTTGATTACCTTTTAATATCTCTGGGGCCTAACCCACTTGCTAGTGCGTTGTATGTCTTTAGTAGATGTTTACTGCCAAAAGAAAGTAAGGGAGAGAGAGAATGGGGGAAGGAAGGAGGGAGGAAGAGAGAGAGAAGGAGAGAGAGGAGGGAAGGAAGGAGGGAAGGAGGAAGGAGGGAAAATCGAAGGAAAAGAAGAAAAGAAAGAAGAGACGGAGGGAGGATATCAGTGTTAGATTTATATAATACGTACTCAAATCAAATTTGTTCCATGATCAAAAGAATGACACCACTGATGCTTAGCCTAACCTACGCTCACTTGCCACACCCAACCCAGAAGATGGTACTGCTTCCGGCCTCCGGCATCTCATGCAGAACCGAAAGAAGCGATGTGTGGGTTTGTTTAGGCGATCCAAGAAATTCGGCTGAAGGAAAACTGACAGCAAGAGAAAATACGTAACCGTAACTAGTCAACAGATGCCCAGCTTTTCGAGTTACGCCCATTCCCGTTCCCATTAGACGGGAGGACAGGGCTTCCGCTATGGAGCCATAAAAGGTAAACATAAGTAGAATAAAAGAACCGGGTTACAAGTCCTCCGATCCATCCCACGACCTTCAAGCAAAACCAAAAAGGAAAAAATATTTTTTTTAAATTTTCCATTTCTGTAGACTTTTGACAGCAACTGCACTTCTTGAAAGGCCTCGAATTTAGTCCGTTTTTCTCCAGTCTGGTCATGTATGTCGACGGAAGAAAATGTGGAACGATATCAAAGAGCACGAGGGAAAAAGCAAAGCAAAATAAATGCCCGTGGTGTTCCAGGAATCATTTAATCAATGAAATATTTCATTTCTGAAAAACCTCATTTCTGCTGCACGTTACCATATGCATCATTCAGCCTTTACATCCTGACTCAAACCCTAATTCTTTATTCACCATTAATGAGAAGTGTTGTATATTTTTGAAGTGTGTTTAAGTCTTATTTTAGGACATGGGCCAAAAGGCAAGGTTCTCCAACTCATTAACCTGCTCCACAAACTTGAAACCGCTGTTTCCTACGGGAGGAAACGTACCTGGGAATAGAGTTACTATTTTAATTCTTTCCTTCTATTTCAAGACCAGTTTATCCCCATTTCATCCGAATGAAAATTGCTGGAGAACGTTTCCTCCCTTGTGCAATAAGGGACTTAACAATTTAATTCTGGTGAAGAAATCCGATTGCTCCCATCGGCCAAAGAACCAGAAGCTAAACAAAAATTAAGAACCAAAGGAAACGTGTCCTGATGGCGTAGAGAGCCCCATAGAGGGCACTGCCGATCAGCGGGACCCACCGAAGGACTGGCCCTTCCGACCTCGTTAGCTCCGAGCTGAGTTCCCTCTGGCTTCCGCCGTAAGAAAAAGGAAGGAGTGTGGCCCCCATGCGCTGTTTGTCCACAACCGTCTCCCCATTTCCTTTCCAATGAGGAAAGGGAATTGTTGGGTTCAGTTTGTATGACTTTCATTTGTTTTTCCACTTCAGGATTATGTTCTTTGGCTGGGAATTTGGGAATTCTGCTTCTGTAGGCCTCAGCCTGAAAGCCATCACTTCTCCCAACTTCTCTAGGCGGGAGCTGGCGTCCAGGCCACTCAAGGAAACTTCCCGGCTTCCAGGGGGCCCAGAGCCAGGCCTTTCTGCTCTGCTCAGGGAAGCCTGCTCATGAGGGGGCTGCTTTCCCGGGCCTGGGGCTGGGCCCATGCCCACATTTTAATGACAGACCAGAGCCAAGTGCGTTTGCTGATTGGGAAAGCTATACGCTTGCTTGGGGCTTTATAGTCATAAAAAGCTTTTGCAGGCATTGTTCCCGGGCTGTTTCTACCTTGGCCTTGGGATCTTGAGCTAAAGGGTCCGCACGCCGTTATCAATGGTCAGAATGCTCTGCCAGTGTATTAGGGCTCTCCATTGTGGTCCAGCCTTGTGCAGAATCCAGAAGAGACATAACCTCTGCCTTGAAGATCCTGTGCCCTGGAAGGTTGGTATGTACATTTCATACGTAGATATGAAAGCTGACAATTAACCATTGATACGCCTTCGAAATGCAGTAAAACCTTGTTAATCCACTGTTGCTAATCCCAAATATAGCATGTAATTCAAAGCAACTGCTGTTCCTGTCCCCCGTTGTTCTTTAATGAGAATATTACGTAACTCAGAACTGGCGACGGGATGTTTCTTTTTCCAGGTCCCTGGCATCTCAAATGTTCAGGACATTGCTCTAATTGTATGTGCACAACTAAGTAACATCATTTCCCCATGTCCACCATTCAAGTTCTCTCCAAGAAGTTTCACCATTAGAATTACAATGGCATCAGTGTCTGTATCAGAAAGTTGAGGCTCGGGGTGCCTGGGTGGCTCAGTCGGTTAAGCGTCCGACTTCAGCTCAGGTCACGATCTCATGGTCTGTGAGTTCGAGCCCCGTGTCGGGCTCTGGGCTGA
>NC_064817.1:6603604-6706779 GCF_023721935.1 Panthera uncia | reverse complement strand
AAAGTTGAGGCTCGTGTTGTTTAAGAAATTGATAAATCTAAGCGTGGATTAGCGACTCCATTTTTCTGAAGGAATTTGTATCTGACATAAAAAACGATACATGTTTAGGGGCTCCTGGGTGGCTCAGTCAGTCGGGCGTCCGACTTTGGCTCAGGTCACGATCTCGTGGTTCATGAATTCAAGCCCCGGGTCGGGCTCTGTGCTGACAGCTCACAGCCTGGAGCCTGTTTCGGATTCTGTGTCTCCCTCTCTCTCTGCCCCTCCCCCACTAGCACTCCGTCTCTCTCTCTCTCTCTCAAAAATAAATAAAAACATTTAAAAACGATGTATGTTTATTACAAACAGTTTCAAAAATAAAGAATAGCACAGAGGAAAACAAAAACTATACTTCACGGTCCTACGTGCAGAGAAAACGCTGGTTTGTCTACCTCTAGATTCCGGAGATGGAGATGTTGATCCAAAAGAGATGGGCAGAGGGAGGGAGGGAGAGAGAGAAGGAGAGAGACAGAGAGACTCTTATCATCTGCTCCTTCCACTTATCAAAAACATTGATACCTCCTTTATACTAACTTGGATCCAGAGTAAAGAATCCAGTCCCTGTTGCCAACGTCATAATGAACTCTATTTTCCATGAAGCAGAACTCATGATAAAGTAGGTGCGACCCCCATTTCAATTCCTAACGTAAAAGGAAACTCATTACTGGATGGTCTCGTGCAGGAAGTGAAAACACAGGCTGAACCCCGAGGACTGCAATACCTGCACGATGCTACACTGGGGAGATTGAGTTAAACCAGTGGTTCTCAACTTGGGGTGATTCCGTCCTGCAGGGGACACTGCCAGTGTCTGGAGACAAAAGGGTTACTGTCACAACTTGGGGGTGTGCTATAGGCACCTAGTTGGGTGGGGACCAGGGATGGTGCTCCCTATCCTATGGTGTACAGGACGCCCCCACGGCCAAGTGTGGTCCAGCCCCAGAGGTCACCAGGGCTGAGGTCGAGGAACTTGGGGTTAAGCTCATCCCCCCCTTGACCAGAGAGAGTCACAACCCAAGAGGCCACACGATGCAGACAGAGCGAGACCAGACCGCCTGCCCTCCTGATGGCTTGGTGGATGGAAAAATATTCTAACAGTGTAGTATAACGTGTCAAAGCCCTGGTGTGAAGGCAAAATGAGTGTAAAATAGTTTAGTGCCTGGCACATTGTCAGTGGCTCGGTAAATGGTCACTGATGTCATCGTGGGCCAAAGCCAGTAACTTCTGACACGTGGCTTCTAAACCGAGATGCATACTTGGGATGTCCTCTAGCCATGAGCAAGCTGACAAGAAGCTCTCAGAAAAACTGGAATCGTTTCTTTAAGAGTTCATTTGCGACCTAAACAAGAGTAATGCATCATGTGGATAGAAGCCTTTTTGGGTTACCCTTGTTCTGTAATCATGGTGTAATCAAATGGTCGGAGAAATTCTACAGGCTATAGATTGCTTCCCTGATGCTGAGCACCTTCTAATAACAAATGCTAAATGAATTTGCGGTAAATGTTGTAACGATATTCTATTAAACAGCTTTCCAGCCAAGTAAATCTTTGGCTTTAGATTTCTAGACAGCTATCATCTGGCCGTCCTTTCCAGCATTAACTAATCACCAGTGAAAAATACAAATGTCATTCACAAATCATATCAAAGACGGGAACAGCTGGAATCAAATTCAAGAGACTGCATCATTTTATCATCTTGACATTAATCATTCTACATGGATAGCACAGGCAATCTGGAGCAAAGAGTTATTTATGTTGCAATATAAACGTTAACCATTTAGGCCTGGGAGACTCTCTCCCTATTCCCTCCCCCAACCCAGAACACCCCTAGAGACTCAAGGATTACACGAAAATGTTTTATGAAACGTTATTTATAAAGTAGCCGTGGGAGCTGGGGGGAAAAAAATCCTCATGTGTATAAAGGCTGAGTTGTCTGACCATCTAGAAGAGGGGTCAGCAAACTACTGCCTGTGGGCCAAATCGGGCCTGATGCCTGTTTTTCTCTGGCCTGTGAGCGCAGAATGTTGTTTTTTTTTTTTAATATGGCTGGAAAAAAATCAAAAGAATAAAAATGTAGTGGCGAGTGAAATTTACATGAAATTTAAATTTCAGTGTCAGAAAGAAAGTTCTATTGGCACACAGCCACACCCATTTGCTTACATACCGTCTATGGCTGCTTTTGTCCTACAACGGCAGAGTTGAGTAGTTTCAACAGAGACCATATGGCTCACAGGTCCCCAAATACTTATTATCTGGCCTTTTACAGAAAAATCTTTGCCCACCCCGATCCAGGAATCTAGGGGCTCAAAAGTGTATTTTTTCTATGCCATAATTACAAACTTTAGTAAATATCTGTCGGGTTTTATCTGCCTCACCCGTTTCCCAAGAGAATAGCACTCCAGAACCCTGATGGGCAATTCCCCCTCCCCTGTCTTGAGTGGTCTTGGTGGAAAAGTAATTCCAGCTCCTCCAGCCAATATGTCTGCTACTTCCTCCCTCGTGTCCCTCAATCTGCACTGAGGATTTCAGAGGGGGCCTGCCTACAACGAATTCTTCACATATTCATTTGACAAATTATGGAACATCTCCCATTTTCCAGGCGCCGTGCTAGGCTCTGCACAAGGTAGGCAGAGGCCTAGCACCCATGGAGTATCTTCATCGAGGATATAACAAGCAAACAAAGAAATGGAAAAGCAGCCTCAGGTGGTGATAGGGTTACAAAGACAATATAAGTGGATATTTAACAAGGAGTAGGAGAGGTCGGTTCGTGTAAATTAGTAGTCAGGAAGGGCGTCTCCGAGGAGACCACGTGAAACGTGGACTTCCGTTGACATGGACCCAGAATTGTCACGTGGCCAGCTTTTAGCTCAAAGGAGACATTAAGGCTAGAGAGAGGAAGATTGGAAGACTGGAAGTCATAAGTCTAGGAGGAGAATTTAAATCCCTGATCATCTAAGGGAGAGGAGAGAGAGAAACGTGCTGTCCAAGGAGACCAAAGGAAGAAGAGGTTTAAGAACGAGGAAGTGACTCTAATGAGGGAAGCTTCAGAGGCAGGTCTATCAGCGATACGCCAGGCCTGGCTTGATGCAGATTGCCGGGTGCTGCAGTCTCCATGGCAGGTGGCCCTAAGGGACAGCGGAGAAAAGAAATCCCCTCAGCGTCCAGTCGAGCGGAACATCTCATGTCCCCCTTTCCCTGGGATGAGAGGTCAGAAGACCTGAATTCATTGCAATACTGCATCGTAGACGGTGGCTAAAGGTCTCGTTGGATGGTTCTGGGGAAGAAGAAGCAAGAGTGGAGGGTGGCTTTGTGGGGGGCAAGTGATAGACCTCGTCGAAAGGGCCTAGCACATTCAACCCGTCAGGTCACACCCGAATGCTAATCTGGCCACGCCACTGCAAAGTGTTCTATTTCCCAGAAGCAGTGTGGCAGAGAGTATGTCCATCCATCAAAACTTCTTACGCCCTCTCCTCGGTGCAGAGTTGTCGCTAGGAAATGGCCACTGAGCCCAAGTTTGCATTTCCTACCGTTGTTTGCAGTGCGGTGCGAGCAGGTTAACGGTGCACATGTTTTTTACTCGGCTAAACAAGATCTTCTTCTGGTGAAACTGGAGGTTTGACACGGCCTTCTCAATGTTCCTCCCTTTTCTCTTTCCCCAAATTGTCTCGTAACACAAGCAAAACAGTGAGGCTCCAGGCAGAGCCAAGTCGCAGTCGACATGTGTCATTAATTTGGGACCTATTACTCTCTATATTTTTCATAATTAAGCAAATAATTTTCAATCACTTAATAAAAAGAATGTTCAAATCCTGAGACTCTCTCTTGTGCTTTGGAAGGGAGGTCTGGAGCATCGGGCACCATTACTTTGTCCATGACCTCTTTTGTTTTTTGTTATTGTTATTATTATTACTATCACTATTATTTTAGGTCTTGATGCCAAAACAATGATTTAACTAGGCTAAACCATGGGTGGGAGTGGAGAACTGACATGAGCTTTCTCTAAATTATTTAAAGATGCCCAGAAGCCATTCTGTGACACCAGGATTTGTAAGGACCAACTCAGGTGAATGTAAACAGCGCATGTGCGACGCTAACCTATAAAAGCTCTTCAAACGACGACTTGAAAGGAAGGCCATACATAAAACAGATAAGCCCAGAGCCATCTAAGTAACACGTGGGCAGAGCGCACAGGGCTTCCTCTGCTACAGCCCCTTTCCTTCTCGAAAGTGGGAACTCCAGATGTTCCGCAGAGTGGATTTGAAAGCCAACAGGCTACTCAACTGGAAACTACTCTTGGTTGATGTTTCTGCGCAGTTCATCTCCAAGGTCAATTTGGTCTGCCTCCGCTGGCGATCCTGGCAGGCTAGGGCTTGCCACATTAGACCCAGCAGTTGCATTTGGAGCAGGGAATTTTGGAAGAGGCTAGATGTTTTGGAGCTAAAAGCTCGCCCCCTTCTGAGACGCCAATGGAATGGGAGCAGGGACTTCCTTAACCTCTAAGAGGGCGGAGCTGGGAGAAGGATGAGGTGCAGAAAGAAATGCCTTCTGGGAGGTTCTGGAAAACCCCATTCAAAATCGCTTCTGACCCAGCCTTGGAAGCATGCGCCTCCAGGTTTTGAGAGCGGCTTTCAGAATCTAAAAGAGCAAATTAGGGGCGCCTGGGTGGCTTAGTCGGTTGAGCGTCCGACTTCGGCTCGGGTCACGATCTCACAGTTCATGAGTTCGAGCCCCCCGTCGGGCTCTGTGCTGATGGCTCGGAGCCCGGAGCCTGCTTCCGATTCTGTGTCTCCCTCTCTCTCTGCCCCTTCCCTGCTCATGCTCTGTCTCTCTCTGTCTCAAAAATAAACATTAAAAAAAAAATTAAAAAAAATAAAAGAGCAAATTAAATTGAAACATTTGAGAGACACTGTGGGAGGCTACCGTGTTTGGGTTTTTACAATGGTGTGTCTGTGGGGCCTCCATCAGTTCAGACTCTCCTCTTTGAATTCACTTCGTTACTTTAAATTTATATACACTTTTAAACTTCTGGAGATTTCATACAATCCCTGGGTTTTGTTCTCGTGCCCCACACTGAAATTAAACCATTTGGACAACAAATTTATGGAATCTTTACCTACAGCGTTTCCTTATTTGTCATACATTTTTGCCGTATTAACATGACGACTTTAAATTCTCGATAATGCCAAATTAAGCATTATTCAGTACAAGAACTTTTCCAAAGAAAAGAACTTTCGTAGCTGAGTTTAACTCAACATTTGTCTGCTATTTTTCCAGCTAATGATATTGACATTTTACTGTATTAGTTCATTAGAGCATGAAACTTCCTGTCTTATTTTTGAAAAGCTATTTTAGTACTTCATATAAAAGTAACTCTATACCACTGGGACGAAGAGAGTGCAATGGAATGATCAACCACTCAGTGGGAAAGAAGCCATTGCAAGCCACGAATCGTTATTCTAAATGGAGCACGTTTTAGCCCTCTCGCCTCAGAGAGACAGTCCTCATTTTACACCACTTCGCACACCTCACGACCTCCCCGAACACTGCGGGGGAGGAGGTGTGGAAAGGAGATCTTTGTTTCACTTGTTTTGTTTTCTTGGAAAAGTTTGCTCTCCCTCTCCATGGGTTTGGGGAGATGGGTTGATTTTCCTAAACGAGGGTCTACCCAACCGTGGCAGATTCCATTTTTCCAAGTTTGGCCACAGCCTTATTTCCTGTCTCACATGCTCTCCTTAGGATGTCTTGGGTTGTCCTCTCATCAAAACATGGGCGTCTAGTTTCCTTCCTCTTGAATTTTGGGGAGCTTGCGAGCGCAGTGACTTCCGAGACCACTTGGTTTGCGGATGTTCACGCTTGGACCCCAGACACCATGCCGTGAGGAAGCCCAAGCAGCGATAGTGCACAGGCCACACGTGGCGGTCCAGCCCCAGCCAGGATCACCTGGCAGACGTACGAGCGAGCGAGCCTCCAGGGGACGCCAGCCCCAGCTGTGATGTCACCCCCGGTCTCCTACTTTCCAGCTGAGGCCCTGGACATTGGAGGGCAGGCACAAGCCACCCCTGTGTGCCCGTCCGGCTTCCTGGCCCACGGAGCTGTGAACATAATCAAATGGTTGTTTTATGGCACTAACTTTGGGGTGGTTCATTATGCGACAACAGTAGCAGGAGCGCTGACTTCCCTCGCGGTTGTCAATTTAGTGACACAGAGGCTACTATTCTTTCAACCCTCAAATATCTACTGATCTCCCCAAATGTCGCGACCACTGTGCGGGTGCCAGAGATGTGGAAACATAGGAGAGGTGGCTCTTGCATTCCAGGGATTTACGTTTTAGCAGGGAGAGATTGCTTGTAAGCTAGTTAGCTTACAAAACCAAGAATACTTGGTTGAAAAACCAAGTGTACAAACCAAGAATGGGTTTTAGGTTCCGCGAGGAGTTTGCAGAGCCCGGGCAAGAGTTGAAATCAGGGCTATCCAGGGGCGCCTGGGTGGCTCAGTCGGTTGAGCGTCCAACCTCAGCTCAGGTCGTGATCTCACGGTTCGTGGGTTCGAGCCCTGCGTCAGGCTCTGTGCTGACAGCCCAGAGCCTGGAGCCTGCTTCGGATTCTGTGTCTCCTTCTCTCTCTGCCCCTCTCCCATGAGTGCTCTGTCTCTCTCTCTCTCTCAAAACTAAGCATTAAAAAAATTTTTAATTGAGGCCAGTCCAGAGCACAACCCCTCTTCCCGTCTCCAGCTCTACTGCAAACCACAAAGAGCCTCAGGCGCATCAGAATAGACGCCCCGGCTTGCACATTCAAGGCCAGATGAACATTAGGCCAACAGCTGTCCCCTTGGCCAACTCTCAGGCCTGGGGGTGTGCACAGCAGCACAGTCTGCCTTGTGCTCTTGGATACGTGAGGAACATCGGGAACAATCCATGCAGGCTTGGAAGTAGGCTGAGCCATTTGAGCAGGGAATTTCTAGGTCTCGGGTCCAAGGGGCATGGTCCAGAAGGGGGCTTCGCATCCACTTAGCGCAACAGAACTCTGGGCTTGGGGAAAGGTGTGGACAGAGGAGGGCCTTGAAAGCGGAAGGCCCAGGACTCAGGCTGGCCCCGGGTTTAGGGGAGACGCGCTGGGGGTACAAAATAAAAGTGTCATTCGAACCTAGCCACTTAGAAAAGGGGTCAGGGACCAGATGGCACTGGTAGTGCCTCTTGAATGACACATTTGTCTGCAAGTATGGTTGTCGGCATTGACACACACTTGGGCCGTGGTATTATTCAGGTTAACTGGTACACACAGAACCGGTCGGTCGACTAAATATTTTCCTTTTATACTGGTCTTGGTGTAATGTAGGAACCACAGCTTCAAACACAAATGCTCATCGCAAGGGGCCTGACTGCAGAATTGTAAACCTGAGAGCTCCTCTGGGCCCCACTATCATCTGCGTGTGCAACTTTATGAAGGCCAATTAACCTCTCCGAGTCCGGAAAAAAAAAAAAAAAAACAACAAAAACGTATAAGCCTTGGACCAGATGTGCAAATCTATACGCGAACAGACTTAAAATTCTTTAGAGGGAGGTATCCTATAAATGGACTGAAAAACTGCCTAGTCCTCGTTGCTCAAAAGGAAATGAGCACCATAAAAGAGTAAAATCAAATCAAGTCAAATCAAAGCTTATCCTTTATTAACTGCCCTTCAAGCTAAGGTGCGACGTCAGCAGTCACTTTCTTTAAAGGGACAAAGAAATATTCTCGGCTCTGCCGGTGGACGACCTCTGTCACATCTGCTCAGGCACGATGGTGTTCCAACAATACTTTATTTACAAATGTGAGCAGAGGGTAGGGTTTGGCCTAAAGACTGTAGTTTGCCAACTCCTGCTCTATGTTAAAACATAATATCCCGGGTCATTCCAGTCGGCTCAGCGCCGTGAAAATGTTCAGTCACGATGTTAAAAACAGAACTGAGCAGCACGACTCTAATCTTGGCTAGCATCTCCAGAATGTGCGAGAAGTAAATTAGCAAAATTAATGGACGCCTTCGCCTTTTTTTGTACGTGTGAGATGGTTTGTTTTTAACTGAAACAAAACTTTCATCATCATTAGACACAGTGCAGGTCACTGGGATTCTGTGTTCGCCGAGTTAATCACACAGAATAAATAGAAAAGAGCAACATGAAAGGGAAACATTTTTCTAAAGATGAAAGGTCATTTCCATTTCTGACTTTTTTGTTGGAATGTCATTTTTCCTAAACCCATTTTCATCTCCATCATCAGAACAATCAAGACTATAAGCATTTTACATTTTTTAAAATTTTTCCCAATATCTTTTTAATGTCTCCTTATTTCTGACAAAGAGAGAGGGAGAGAGCATGAGCTGGGGAGGGGCAGAGAGAGGAGACAGAAGATCTGAAGTGGGCTCTGAGCTGTCGGCACAGAGCCCGATGCGGGGCTCCGATTCACGAACTGTGAGATCATGACCTGAGCCGAAGTCGGACGTTTAACCGACTGAGCCACCCAGGCGCCCAACACATAAATATTTTTAAGTAAAAAAAAATGTAGGGTGCCTGGGTGACTCAGCCGGTTAAGCGTCCGACTTCGGCTCAGGTCATGATCTCAAGGTTCATGAGTTCGAGCCCCGCATCTAGCTCTGTGCCGACAGCTCAGAGCCTGGAGTCTGCTTCAGATTCTGTGTCTCCCTCTCCCTCTGCCCCTCCCCTGCTCATGCTCTGTCTCTGTCTCTCTGTCTCTCTGTCTCTCTCTCAAAAATAAACATTTAAAAACATTAAAAAATATATTTGTGTGTAAGATACATCGATAAAGTCTCCCAAAGTTCACAGTCTAATAGGAGAAACCAAATAATGAAGGAAACTACCATAATACAAGACAGAAGAAAGCAAGCAAACATGAAGCTATAGCTTTTCAAGACAAGAACAGCCCTTATGATCTATCCAGCCCAGCCCCCACCCTGTGCTTGGGTTGCTTTGTCCCTGAAAAGGAGAATTATCAGGTTTTTTGCAAACATATCGTGTCCCAAGGACCCTACTAGGTCAGGAAAATGCAGTTCGCCCCAGGGAAACCAGGCATTTGCCAGGCGAACGTGCGGTGCTAATGCAGCGGGGACAGAGGCGTCCCGCCGGGTTAAGGGCCCGCGCCCTAGCACGCAGGGCCTGGGTCGAAGACAGCAAAACCAGTTCCAGACCCCGCTACTGGCAGACTAGAGATTGGTGAGACACTGTCATTCCTGGTCGGGACTGGGCCAGAAACTGCCCAGGTGAGAGCATACGGTGGCGACCCCAGGGTCAGGCTGGCGAAGGGAGGCAGGGCCGGCCGTGGTAGCAATGATCTGTTCTTCCTGCCAGTATTGGGCGGACGAGGTTCGGGGATTCTCAAGGCTCCCGTGCAGCTGCTTGGGGCAGATCAGCAGTTTGCATAGAGAAGGTTCCTGTTTAGTGCGGCACCTGAGATCTCTAGACTCCGAAACAAATTCTCTGAGGACACCTGAAACCATACAAAGACTAGAAAGCAATTGCATCTCAAGTCTCTTAAGGGTTAAACGTTCTCTGCCAATAGCATGTTCTGCCCTCTCTAGTCTCTGAGCGCTGATGTGACTTGCTGTATGATTTTGAGCAGGCTATTTTCTTTTCTCTGTGCTGGAGAAAAAATGGGGGGAGAGCGATGCTACCCATAGGGCTGCCGAGACGACGAACGAGCTCGTGCCTATAACGCGCCATTGTTTTGGCCGCCCAGACTTCACCTGCATGTATTAATTACTATTATCGTACATTAATTATGTATTGTTTTCTGTATTTTATGACGCTTTGACATTCGGGGCCAGGCCGATCCTGGAGAGACTGCCCCTCCAGAACTAGGGACAGCAAAGCAATCGTCCACAGCCCACACCTGCCAACTACCTCCTTGATCAAGCTCTCGCAGGTTGGGCCACCACCTGCGTCATGGTCGGAATATTTGCACCCCTCCAAAATTCATATGTTGAAATCCTAGCCGCCGGTATGATGGTATTCGGAGGTGGGGCCTTTGGGAAGTGATTAGGTCCTCAGAGTGGAGCCCTATGATGGGATCGGTACCCTTATAAAAAGAAACCAGAGTGGGGTGTTGGGGGGCACCTGGGTGGCTCAGTCGGTTAAGTGTCTGACTTCGGCTCAGGTCATGATCTCATGGTTTGTGAGTTCAAGCCCCACGTCGGGCTCCCTGCAGTCAGCGCGGAGCCTGCTTCGGATCGTCCGTCCCTCTCTCAAAAATAAACATTAAAAAAACCAAAAACCTTGGGGAGCCCCCTCGCCCCTTCCACCGAGTGAGGACATAGCGAGAGTCCGCAACCCAGAGGAGGCACTCACCAGACCCCACGAGTGCCGGCACCCTGACCCCAGACTTCTAGCCTCCAGAACAGCCAGGAATAAATTTCTGTTCTTTATAAACCACCAAGTCCATGATATTCTGTCAAAGCAGCCTGAACAGACTAACACAATTGCCCTGCCCTAATACCACGCCAGAGCCAGCTACCAGGCAAGGGGGGGCAGTCCCTGCATCCTGAGGGGCCCTGAAATTGTTCCAACTCGCCAATCCCAGGTCTATCTACCCTGCTTTGTCCCTTTCTTTGCTGTGAAAAGTCTTTGCCCCTGCTTTTCCACTGTCCCTCTGCCTCCTGACTCTGATCCTTCCCTGTTTCTAGAGATCTGTGAGCATGGACTTCTTCCTTCGTGACCCTCATTCTCAGGTCTGGGTGTTAGACCATACCTGATTAAAACAAATTCCAGGTACACCTTAAACAGTACCTTCTCCAGTGCCTGTATGCTCAATTCCCTCTGGGGCACTCTTTTTATTGGCTGCCTATTGTTGGATTACGAATTACCACGAACTTGGCAACATGAAACAGTACGCACTTATTATTATATAGTTTCTTTCTTTCCTTTTTTTTTATTTGTGCACGCATGAGTGCACACGAGAGAGAGAGAGAGAGAGAGAGAGAGTGTGTGTGTGTGTGAGCTCGGGGGAGGGGCAGATGGTGAGAGAGAGAATCTTAGGCAGTCGCCATGCTTAACACAGAGCCGACCGCGGGGCTCGATCCCACGACTCTGGCATCATGACCTGAGCTGAAATCAAGAGTCTGATGCTCAACCGACTGAGCCGCCCAGGCGCTCCTGTTACACGGTTTCTTTGAGTCAGGGGTCCACACACGGCTAGTGGGTCCTCTATTTCACAGTCTGTCACAAGTCTGCAATGGAGTGGATGGCCAAGGCTGGGGGTATCATTTCAAGGCTTGACTGGAAAAGGATCTGGTTCCAAGTTCACATGTGGACAGGATTCAGTTCCTAGAGGGTGGCTGGACTGAGGGTCTCCATTCCTCAATTGCCGTTGTCCTCATATGGGCCTCTCTCACAAGGCAACCTGCTTCACCAAAACGTGCAAGCTCATAAGGCAATAGAGAAAATGTGACAGCAAGACAGAAGTCACAATCTTATGTAACCTAATCACAGAAGTGACATCCCATCACTTTTGCTGTATTCTATCAGCTAGAAGTAAGTGACTAGGCCCGGTCCAGACTCAAGGGGAGAGGAATAAACAAAGACAGAAACGCCGAGAGGCAGGGATCATCCCTCCTTCATTCTTGGCCCATCAGTTTTGGGTGGACTCCTCTGATTCAGACGTGGGGCATGTGATTAGGCCTCAGCCAATGAGACCCCCCAAGCCCCCCACCAGCTCTGTGATCGCTGATTGGTTACAGAATAGGCACATCACACAATACACAGTAGATGGAAGCAAGACATGGACGGTGAGAGAAGGAGGAGACAAGAGAGATTGCTAGAAAGCGAACTAAATTCATCTCATTCATGTTGATGAGGCCAAAGGACGTGTCTTATAAACACAGACCTTTCCATCCTCAGCCCTTTTTAAAAGCTGAACCGAGCACAAAAGGCCGCTCGTTTTTGATAAAGGCCCATCAACTCTCCTGTTTAACAAATAAAAAAGCAACGTGCACTACTTGGCCAAAGTAGACAGAGCGTAAGGTATTTTAATTTCTAAAAATAAAGTTACACACAATCCTCTGAGGTGTTCGCCAGTTAATATTTAGAACTGAGGATTTAAAAATAATCGGCATCCATGAAAAGCAATCTCTCCCCCTTTTTCTTAATGCTTCTTTGACCAAAAGTGTTTCATAGACTGAACTCTCTAATGAGGGAATATTTATAGGACATACCAAAGCAGATGTGAGTCCCATTTTATGAAATCCAAACCCAGATGGTCTTTTCTTTCCATTGTCTTATGTAATTTATATGAAAGCAGAACATGAAAAAAAATTCAAATGTAATTTCTTTTCCACCATTTATGCTTAATGGCCCTGTAATCACTTTCATGGCCTCAGTTTCTCTGCCGAGTCTCCAGAGGGTCTGTGGATTAGCTCATGTCACAGAGGTGCTTTCCAGCAATTGGAAATGCCCAGCAAGAGTGGAAATGTCTGTTATCATGAAACATGCATTTCCAATTTAAGTTATTCCACTCTGTGTCTTCCGTAGAGAGCCCAAAATACTCTCTCTAATTTGAATCAGCCCAGAGGGTATAAACTAAAAGAAAGACCCGTAGATGAAAAAACATAAAATAAAATAAAATAAAAAAAGACTGACCCTGAACTCAACTTCTTTAAATGAGTTTTCTTGGGGAGCATTCTATTTCGTTTGGTCATCTACAGGGAAATGGAAAAGAGGATTGAGGGATGAAAGAAAGGAGAATACAAAAGGGCTCTAAGAGGTGTCTAGGAATTTCCTTTTGCTTGAGAATTCCTGGAATATGACGAAGGGAGGGTTTAATTTTTCCACTTGGCTTAGTGACAGTTTCTGCCACCTTCCCAGACATTACCTTGACAACCAATTCATGCTACGTTCTTGAGAATTCGTTAGCAGGCTCGAAACAGAATAATAACACCCATTTAGTTATCCTCTATTTAAAATTGTATTTGTAAATGTTGGCTTCAAACACTCTAAAGGGCATTTGGAGCTCCATGGATTGCATTAAATTGGACGATGTAATGTAGTATATTTTCCAGCACCTCATAAATTGTACATTATTCATATATTCACAGTGTAGAGATATCTCGGATTCTCTTTGAAATTAAAAATTATTTTCTTCTCATTTCTCCTGGAGTCACATTCCCCACATTCCCAAGCATGTGAATGATTGTCCGGGCAAAGGAGGACTGAGTTCCTCAGTTATCAGGAGAGTTTCGGGGGGGAGGGAGCCAGTGACGTGGGGGCCTCAACAACCTTAGGTGGGTGCGGGTAGGGAGGTGTGAGGAGCGAAAAGCAAATTAATATCAGGGCCTCGGGCCCTGGGTTTCTGGAAATTTCCACAGGCCAAGGAGAGCTGGCATTTGGATGTTTTTCTGAGCACAAAATTCTCTGGGAATTTAATCCAGGGCATTTAGGGCTTTGTATTTTCTTCTTTGTGCTTCTAAAACTAAATGCAAAAAAAAAAAAAAAAGCTTTTCCACATTTGCAGGCAGCAGCTATGAAGCAACAAGAGACTTAAGAAAAAAAAAAAATTACACACCATTCAACTTAGAGCCCCTCACAACACTCTGAGCTTTTATGACAGATGCTGAAAATATGTGCAGCCCAAATAGCACTGGGAGATCGGGGTCAGGGCCTCCGGCATTTCACTCTCTCCTGAGAAAGTTTTATTTTTGCAGGAGGTGGACCTGAAAACGCGTGGTACTCCCATTCACCAAGTCTGACCTTCCGCACCTTGATTCCCCGGACAGCGTCCTGTGAGCAAACCTAAGTCAAGGGCGGCCCAGGGTTCTGCCCAGCAGGTGTTGCCCAGCAGGTGCTGGGACCGCCTCTGACGGGCGCCAGCGGGGAGCTGCGTTCACCTTCCCAGCCTCGGAGAGGGTCCCCCCGGACCCGGGCTGTGAACGCCAATCCCTAGGGAAACCGTTCGCAGAGGAGGATTACGAAATCAAAACTGTTGGGTGGGGGTCCAGTTGGATGCTGGATGTCCCCAGCGTGTGATGGCTTCTCCCGCGGGCTCACGGCGGAATGGGTCCAGCTCTCCGGGGACCCTGGATGGGAACGAAGAACACACAGGGCCGCGGAGGTCCCCGAGTGGGCTCCTGCCCTCCCTAAACCTCAGCGAATGAGAAGCGCGGTCTTCGCGTGGGCAATGAACCGGCCATCCAACAAGTCAGAGGGCCCTGGCCCATTGCGATTGAACCGGACACAGCCCGCGGACCAGCCACCGTTACAAAGAAACTTCCTTCTTCTAATCAAAGAAGAAACGAGGACATTTGGCGGTGGAATGATTTATATCTCATAGGCAGCTTCACATAGTTTTAGAGTTATATCAGGGACTAAAACCACACAGTAAATACCTCCAGATTCAGGGGACTCTTAATTTTTTTTTTTTAAACACGAACCTTCAAACCTAAGAAATGCTTTGGTCATTTCCATAAAACACAATTGATTTTAATAACTACATTACCCCAAAGGGAGCCTTAATGAGTACCACCGCTCTTCCTAAGTGGAAATAGTCCTGAATTTCAAGATCTTATGCACATGAAGGTATATTATTTGACCATTTTTAAAAATGTAAATAACGTCTCCTGCGTTTCAGCGGCCTACCATTCCCGTAGCAGATGCATTTGGGCAGTGAAAACATATTTTCCCCATTAGAAATTTTGTCTTAAACGAAGCCTCACCCATCAAAGAAAAGATAAGCATCTAATTGGAGAACCCTGGGAGTTTCAAGTTAGAATTTGTATCGTGCAGCTCACTGCCATCTCGGGCTGAAAAATGGCTGGATATCGGCACACAAAAGCACACTGCTCTCTGCTTGTCATGTTTTTAACTTTAATCTCTGCTATAAAAAAAAATTGCATTGTTGGCCCTTGAAAAGCTTCCATTGTCAAAAGGAAATATAATAACCTTTCCTGCATAGAGGCCAGGTGTCCCACAGTAACAAGCCTGGTGACAGAGCACGAGTTGTCTGTGACGGCCATGCTTTGGTGATCTTACTGGGTTGCAGTCAAGACGCTAACAAGCTCGGGCAAGGGGGCGGCCGGGTACACCGCACCATCTCCCACAATGGAGCTGTGCTGCGGGGGAAGCTGCTGGGAGACTGGGGAAATACAATAAGCTTGATCTCTCATGTGGGAAAATCCACGGTGTTTAATAGCTTCATAAAGTGGCGTGCTTTTGTCTCCGTGTATAAAGTCCCCAGTAAATTCTTACATTACCACCATTATAAAACGCAGCAACGGAAACGTTGAGCTGTGCTATGTGATCCCCAGTGGCAAAGGTTAGGAAGAACCAAAATTCATAATGACTTCCAAGAAAATACTATTAGAGTGTAATTTAAGGAGGCTTTGCGGCCATAATTTCCAGCGCGATGCAAAACGTGCTTTCGTGACATACACACCCCACTAAAACGGTAACGCTTCACAAGGAGAATTGACAAGAATAAAAAAGATGAAAGGTCAGGAGGCAAATGAAGAGTGTAATCATTTGCGACAATTGGTTCTGCAGCAGGAGTTCAAGAAAAGGGACCACATGTTGTTAGATACGATTCTGCGATAACGCGGAAGATTCTGCTCCCCGTCCTGAAAGGACACTGCTTTCTGCTCAGTGTAATCTCAGCACGTGCCTTGAGCCTGTGATTTGAGGCTGAGACGGGCATTTCCGTTTAATCATCACGGCTACTGCTCATCCGCAGTGGACTCTTATCTTGATATGGAGCCCCACCGGTCACCCATACTTGTATGAAAGTGGTAACCTGCATTTTCCCCAGGTGCAGTCAGTCCCCAGTTCTTGAGCGTGTATCGACGAGGAATTGGGTGCGAACTCTCCATGAGGACACTGGCATGACAGGACTAACGGAGCAAATTTTCTGCTACCCGCCAACGTGGGCAGCGGGGTGTCCGGGTTACTTAACTACTCACCTTAAGACAGGATTAGCCTAAACGCATCACCTTTCTGGGAAATAAAAGACTATAATATATATGCAATATTGAATTAAAAACTCCATACATTCCAGGGACACCTGGGTGGCTCGGTCGGTTAAGCGTCCGACTTCGGCTCAGGTCACGATCTCACGGTTCGTGGGTTCAAGCTCCACGTCGGGCTCTGTGCTGACAGCTCAGAGTCTGGAGCCTGCTTCGGATTCTGTGTCCCCCTCTCTCTCTGCCCCTCCCCTGCTCGTTCTTTGTCTCTGTCTGTCTCTCAAAAATAAGTGAACATTAAAAAAAACATTTTTTTAATTCAATACATTCCACGCATTTAAAGAGTACTTTTTTTTTTTTTTTTTCAAAATCATGGTTGTTTTATTGAACGGTTTCACCATTTGGAGATGTAAGGCTAAAATAGGACGGGGGTGCCTGCTTGGGATTCTCTGCCCCTTCCCCTCTCATTCTCAAAAGAGACTGAACTAGGGCTTAATGTAGAATTAAGGGGTTTAAGGCATTCACAGATGTCAGAGGGAAAACCGGTCCTTGGTTTCTTACTACGAAGATTCCCCATCAACGAAAGGCTGTACGACACTCCCCTAGAACAGAGAAACGGCTGTCGGGGGGAGCCAGTCTGCAGGAGGGATGGCTGGGCTGGAGGCCGAAGCTCAGGTCCAGGACAGCAGGCTGGGAAGAGGTCAGGTTAGCGCATTCACCAAAAAGCACTTGTTTTCCAGTCTCTAGTCTGAGGATTTCCTCAGATGGGGTTAGAAAGTACCTTTTAGGTGATAATCTAAGCACCAGGGTTGAGAGACTTTGTCCGTAAAGGACCAAATAGCAAATACCTGGGGCCTCGCAGGCCAATGATCTCTGTCTCACCTACTCAGCTCTGCTCTTGTACAAACGAAAACAAATGGCATGGCTGTAGTCCAGTAAAAGTGTATTTACACCAACAGGTACTGAGCTGGGTTTGGCCAGTGGGCCGTGGTATGCCAACACCTGGTCTGGAACAGTCCTGCCCAATAGAAATATAATGGATCCACATAGGTAGTGTTAAATTTATAGCCTAATAATGTTGTACGGTGACAGTGACTGTGCTAATTGCGGTGAGCACTGAGTAATGTATATGATTGTGAAATCACTCTGTTGTACACCTGAAACTAATATAACATTGCATGTCAACTATACGTCGATGTTAAGAAATAAATAATTTTTAAAAATCTGAAGGGCCCCTTGGGGGCTCAAAAATAAATAAGCAAACAAATTTTTTAAATGTTTCTTTAATTTGACAGAGAAAGAACGGGGGAGGGGCAGAGGGAGAGGGAGAGAGAGAATCCCAAGCAGGCCCTGCACCGTCGGCACAGAGCCCGACGTGGGGCTCAATCCCACGAACCTTGAGATCATGACCCAAGCCAAAATCAAGAGTCAGATGCTTCACTGACTGAGCCACCCAGGAGCCCCAATAATTTAAAAAATTTTCAAGGAACAGTTACAAGAAACAAGTAAAATTAATTTCAATACTATATTTTATTTAATCCAGTATGGACCAAAGTCCTTCCCAGAAGCAAGGGAGAGCGTTTGGTGGAAAATCCCTCACGCACACACCTCCCCTGGAGTGGAGAGAGGAGCCTTGGGGAGAGATGGGATGCTCGCATGCACAGAGGAGAGGGGGGCTCCCAACGGGCTTGGAAGGAGGACCCCGCCTGTGCCTGCCAGCCCCAGAGCTGGTGCTGGAGATGCTCGGGCATTGGGATGGCGGGCCGACCCGGAGGAAAGGGCAACGAGGTGGGCCAACTGCAGGCACCATGTCCGTGGAGCCCGAGGCTAGAGTCAGAACGTGCCGGGTCTGGCAAGTCGCTGCCTGCAGAGGTGGCCAGAGAGAGCGGCCACCGTCACCAGAGGCTGCGGGCAGTGAGGACCTTAGCCACACGCAGGATCCCATCTCCTCGGCCAACACGAGACTGGAAATAACCGCAAGTGACAAAAGTCGTGATGTTAGATTGAACGGAATATTCAGAGAGCCCGCTGCCCAGGAAGAGGGCAGCACGCGGGTTAGCAGTTATCACAAAGAGTAAAATAATTTGGTCTGTATCCTATGAGTCGAGACTCCTCCAATAACAGGGTCTCTCCATCAGCAGGGATTTTCACTCCAGGAACGCAGGAAATTGGAGGTCTGCTATAATTATAAAGGCTTGAGAAACCTCAACCATTATGGAGAAAGTTTTCCATATAAATGAAAGCTGTGGCCCGACAGACGAGACAATTTCAGCTTGAATTACTGTTGAGAGAAAGAAAAGGAGCCTCTGACATCAGGAGCTGGCAGGCACTCCCGCCAGGCCTGGGTGTTCTCCTCTTGAACATGAACAGTTTCACAGAACATCAACATCAGACAAGGCCACCCTGTGACCATAATGAATTAAGACAAAACCAAGAGTCCTCTGTAAACATAGTGGAGCATAGACAAAACACGAACATTGTCCAAGCCACGGAATAAAAACCCTCCCCCTGTCCTCCCCCCTCATGAGTGATTGCTGTTTCTTTATCAGTTACAGCTTTGGCCTTGTTCTAGCCTTTCCTCCTCCTGGTTGAGAATTATTGCAATATCCAATCCCAGAATTAGCCCCGCTTTCTGAGATCATGCCATCCAGAGCGAAGTCCTGCTTCCTTCCGTCCTCCCCAAAGTTACCCAATAGAAGTTCAAATCCTCTGCAGAGGCCAGCGGGAAGTCAGGTGCTTTCCCTGCAATCGGGGAAATAAGGCATCAGTACCTAAGAAGATAAATAATAAAGGATTTAAATGGTCACAGTATCCAGGGTGCACACGGCAATGACTTGATCCCTGCTGAGTGAGGGGAATTGGGAGCTGGGTAACCAGCGTCTACTGAGCCGTATGCCTGGTGTGCGTTATCTTTCTTGATCTCCAGAACAACTTCCTGAGGTAGACATTGTGTTCACTTCATCCTGGGTAACTGGATGTTGGGAAGGAGAAATCCTATGTTCTGGGAGTCCCATGTTCTGGGAGTTTCCAGAGCTCTTAGATTATGTGACTCCCTTCTCCCCATGTGACAGAGGAAGCAGGGTGACAGGGGCAAAGGCATGAAGGGAGAAAAAGCCAGATAACCGTGGGAGAATGTCCCAGGCACTGTGCTTTGTTTCAAGCAACAGAAACTTGATTCAGGATCTTAAAGAGAAGAGGAATTTATCTGGAAGTTGAGAGTGTATCTGGTATACTCAATGGGGCGGCTCTAGAAAAGGCCCAGAAAAACTGGGGATGGGAGGTGAGGAAACGGGAAGGGTTTGGGAACTGAGGACAAGCCTGGTATTTACAGGCTGCTTACCTGACTTCCTTTAACCTTCTTCGTATGCTCGACTCAGCCTGTTGTCAGCCTGGTAGTTACAGCCTGCTTACTTGACTTCCTTCAACCCTCTTCGTATGCTCGGCTCAGCCTGTTGTCCGCCAAGGCCCTCAGCTCAGGAGGCATGGACCAGGGTGCCGAGGGCTCTGCCCTGGAGGGCATCACAAGCTAACAGGGGAGCAATACTCATGTCACGAAAGCAATAAAAGCAGTACTCACATAACAGCAGCCATAAAGTAGCCATGGAAGTAACAAAAAGTAGCAATTAGTTCCAAGGGCAATTGTTCCAAGAGGGGCATGGGAGAGCTTTATAGAAGGTCTCTATACTGCCTGAGAAATGTTCTATTTCCTCCTCTTTTGGTATCTCAATTCCCAAACCAGATCAAAAGCTAATCAAGCACGGGAAGTGTGATTTCTAATCATGCCACTGGAAAGAAGCCAGTGGGGATGGCTGCCAGTGTGGGGGGCCATGGTGTGGGGATGGGTGCCGGTGCCCAGGGCAGACGTCTCTAGTCTGACGATAGCCCTCTTTCCCTGGGCAAGGGTACGGCTGGACGCTGTGCTCAACACATGGCAATCCACTGCATTGGACACAACATGTAATGTTTAGTCCTCATTGTTAGCTTAGGCACATTATGGAAAAAATACAGATTTGCTATTTTGAATCACTGGCATTTCATGCATCTTATTTAATTCCCAGGTTAATAAAACACAAAGCAGCTCCTTCAGGTTCGCTATTTTCATCGACAATAGTTATGTCCTTCAGTAGTTTAGCTATATTTCATGGAATTGTTTTAGCTACACCAAGAAACTCAGGACTTTGGAGTTTTGCCCATAAGATGATTTAATTAGTACACATTACTCACGTAAATCATAACGTCCTTATTTTAAATTCTGTAAATTCGTATGTAACATTCCTTTTGGAAATCAGATGCTGTGTGCTGTTTCACGGACTCTTACCTTCACGGTTGCAAAAGTTGAATCCCTTGCAATTAAGTCGGTGGGAAGTCTGGTTCTCAACAAGGAGAGTTAACTCCTCCCAAGTAGGAGGGGGTCAGAATCGCTTGGGGGGGAGCTTTTCCCTGGTACCTATGTCCCCAGGCAATTCTAATTCCCCTGCTTCCAGCGGGGTGCCTTGCCAGAACAAATTCCTGTTGCTTTGGTGGGGGGGGGGGGAGTGTGTGGATATTCCCCCAAAGAAAGGTGGTTTCCCTGAAGTAGGATGTCTGATGGACCATGAGAACATCATCTCCCACCAATGGCACTGATGATGATACAGGGGCAAGATCCTTACCTTTTTAATAGAAGATCTCCACAGAGCCCATCCCTTCTCTGTCCTGGTAACATCATCCTGGCTCTGTTACCATAAATAGAATCTGGTTATTTTAATTTTCTTGAGATGAGCGGGAACCCCTGGCATATCAGCAGCTTCCTCACAAACACCTTTTTAAATCAATACTCCCTTCTGTAATACAGTTAATGGACTATTTCCCATTCTTCTCATCTTTATTTTTTATTATGACTTCCTTTTGGACACTGTATATTAATTGTTCTCCTTTTTTAATGTTTTATTTATTTTTGAGACAGAGAGAGACAGAGCATGAGCAGGGGAGGGGCAGAGAGTGAGGGAGACACAGAATCCGAAGCAGGCTCCAGGCTCTGAGTTGTCAGCACAGAGCCCGACGTGGGGCTCAAACCCACAAACCGCGAGATCATGACCTGAGCCGAAGTCGGACGCTTAACCGACTAAGCCACCCAGGCCACTGTATATTAATTGTTCTCCTTCTTAGTATTCATCATGGACTCAGCCTTCCATAGACAAGACTTTTGGGTAAAAACAAATATTTTATACCCACTTTGTTTTTCCCTCCAGGAGGATATGAAATCCAATATCCATAAAATGCTCTTTTGAATTTTTTTAATGTTTATTTTTATTCATTTTGAGAGAGACAGAGAGCATGAGCAGGGAAGGGACAGAGAATCCCAAGCAGGCTCCACACTGCCAATGCAGAGCCTGATGCAGGGCTTGAACTCACAAACTGTGAGATCATGACCTGAGCCGAAATCAAGAGTCAGATGCTCAACTGACTGAGCCACATAGGTGCCCCCACAAAATGCTCCTTTAATGAAAAATAGAAATAGAAGCCCAAGTCTGGGCATTCAGGGTGTATAGTAAGGACTTCTACATGGGTGCTACTAGTTGACCTCCAGGTCACTTTACTAATAGAGCCAGAACAATTTGGAAGTTCCTCAAAAAATTAAAAATAGAACCACCCTACGACCCAGCAATTGCACTACTAGGTATTTATCCAAAGGATACAAAAATGTTGATTCGAAGGGGCACGTGTGCCCCAATATGTATAGCAGCACTATTGACAATAACCAAATTATGGGAAAAGCCCAAATGTCCACAGACTGAAGAACGGATAAAGAAGATAGGGTGTATATATGATATATATGATATATGATATGATTTATGATATCATATATATCCTATATATACCCACAATGGAATACTACACTGCAATCAAAAAAAAAAATCTTGCCATTTGCATCAACATGGATGGAACTAGAGTGTATTATGCTAAGTGACCTAAGTCAGTCAGAGAATGACAAATATATGATTTCACTCATATGTAGAATTTAAGAAACACAACAGATGAACATAGGGGAAGGGAAGGAAAATAAGATAAAAACAGAGAGGAAGGCAAACCATAAGAGACTCTTAACTACAGAGAACAAACTGAGGGTTGCTGGAGGGGAGGTGGGTGGGGGGACGGGCTAGATGGGTGATGGGCATTAAGGAGGACGCTTGGTGGGATGAACACTGGGTGTTATATGCAAGTGAGGAATCACTAAATTCTACTCCTGAAGCCAATACTACACTAGATGTTAACTAACTTGGATTTGAATTGTAAAAAGAGGATAATTTTTCTATTTATGGTCATGGCTTCATGCGGTTATTTCCATTATAATGCAAATACTAGTAAATCCCTTTTAAAACTTTTGTTTGTGGGGCTCCTGACGGGCTCAGTCAGTTGGTAGAGCAGGTAACTCTTGATCTCAGGGTCATGGGTTCAAGTCCCACATTGGGCATGGAGCCTACTTAATTAAAAAACAAAACAAAACAAAATAAAACAAAACAGGGGTGCCTGGGTCAACCAACTGGCTCAGTTGGTTGAGCAGCCGGCTCCTGATTTTGGCTCAGGTCATGATCTCCCAGTCTTGGGATCAAGTGCCACGCTCAGCATGGAGCCTGCTTGAGATTCTCTCTCTCCCTCTCTTTCTGCCTGTCCCCACCTCTCAAAATAGATAAACTTTTTTTAATTAAAAAAAACCCCTGTGTTTGCATCTAAATTTTTAATCCTTGTTTTTGGTACAAGGTAATAATCCAAACTGTTAACTCCTTTCTCATGCTCTAATCATATCCCTTCTCTCTAGAATTCTCCACATGTCTTTTTGACCACTGTTTTGTAATCTTTCTTTTGACCTGTATGTGTCTGTCTATTGGGAATTATAATATCCACCTCACTGAGTTGTTTTAAGGACTCAATGAGGTAATATACAAGAATTTCTTGGGTAAATTGTCTTTTTTTGGATTAGCACACCGACGTATAAAAGCAATCAAATAGCTTTCACAGAAGTAGAACCGGGAAGAAGACATATTCCAGTTGAAGTTAAACAGTTTTGAATCTACTCATAGCTAGTCCTGTATGTAATCACTTTTCTCTCTGTTCATATGTGTGTATCAAGCTTGAAACACGTAATGGGATGTGAAACCCAGACTGTTGAAATGCATTGTACTTCAATAGCACATTTTTTAAACAAAGTAAGCTCTGTGTCCTTGAGACAGGTAGACAAAATAAACTCTGAAGTCATTTTCGGTCATAACCATCTATGATGTAGCATTGTAGATTTGCCTCTTTCTCAAGAGGTTAATATTTCTTAACTTAAAAATATATTTTCACGAGGAGACCCCAAAGAAAGTAAGGAGCAAGAGGCAGAGGCCTAGGAATCAAGGAGACTTCTTGGAAAGGAGAGTGGAGAGGCCTCATTTGCGTGCAGAGATAGCAATGAGACGACACATCAATGCTTCCTTTAGCTTGGAGTTTATTTGAGAATATTTTTAATCTTATGCTTGAAAAGATATGGAATCAATGTAATACACCACATTAAAATAACGGGAAAAAACACCACATGATCATCGCTATTGATGCAGAAAACACATTTGACAACATTCAGCACACACACTGGATGATAAAAACATGCAAAAAAATGAGGACTAAAAGAAAATAATTTCAGCATAATAAAGGCCGTATGTGAAATACTCACAGTGAACATTATACTCAATGGTGAAAGACTGAAAACTTTTTCGTCCAAGATCAGAAATCAGGCAAAGCATGCCCGCCTTTACTGGAAGTTCTAGCCAGAGCAATAAGGTAAGAAAAAGAGATCAAATAAATCCAAATGGGATGAGAAGAACATTATCTCTGTTTGCAGATGACATAATCTTACATATAGAAAACCTTAAACATTCTTTGAAAAATTGGTAGAACTAAATAATGAATTCAGCACAGTTGTCCAATGCAAAATCAACATGCAAAAATCAATTGTGTTTTTATACACTAACAATGAACAACCTGAAAAGAAAATTAGACACAGAATTCCATTTACAATAACATCAAAAAGAATAAAATACTTAGGAATAGACTTAATCAAGGAACTGAAAGATTTTTACACTGAAAACTACAAAACAATGCAGAAAGAAATTAAGGTGGACACAAATGATTGGAAAGACATCCTGTGTTCATGGATTGAAAGACTTAACATCGTTAAGATGGCCACACTTAGTGATCTACAGATTCAATGCAATCCCTATCAAAATCTCACTGATTTTTTTTTGAAGAGATAGAAAGATCTATCCTAAAATTAATATAGAATTCCAAGGGACCCCACAGAGCCAAAACAGTCTTGAAAAAGAGGAACAGATTTGGAAATATCATACTTTTTTATTTCAAAATGTAGTACTTAAGCTATAGTCATCAAAACAGTGTTGTACTGGCATAACAGACCAATGGAATAGAATAAGGAGCCCAGAAATAAATCTTTGCATATCTTTGCATATACAGTCGAATGATTTTTAAAAAGAGTGCCGAGACCATTCAATGGGGAAAAGACAGTCTTTCCAACCAATGGTGTTGAGAAAATTGGATATCTACATGCAAAAGAATGAATGGAGTTAAATCTTTACACCATACAAAAATTAACTCCAAACGGATCAATGACGTATACGCACAGGAGTTAAAACTACAAAGCTCTTAGAAGAAAACATGAAAGGAAACCTTTAAAGCATCAGATTTGGCAATGATGCTTTGGATATGACACTAAAAAAAATAGACAAATTAGACTACATCAAAATTCAAAACTTTTGTGCATCAACGTCCACAATCAACAGAGTGAAAGAAAGGGCAACTTATGGAATGGAAGAAAGTATTTGCAAATCATCTGATAAAGGGTTAATATCTAGAATTTTTGAAGAACTCCTACAACTCAACAACCAAAAAAACCCAATTAAAAATGGGCAAAGAACTAGAGTGCACATTTCTCCAAAAATACAAAAATGGCCAATAAGCATCTTTTGATGCTGAGCATCCCTCATCATTAGGGAAATGCAAATCAAAACCACAATGAGATACCATTTCCCACCCATTAGGATGGCCAGTATAAAAAAAAAAAACCCACGGAAAATCACAAGCATTGGCAACACACAGAGGTTTTGGAACCCTCATGCGCTGCTCGTGGGAATGGAAAATGGCGCAGCTGCTGTGGATAGCAATATGGCAGTTCCTCAAAAAGGTAAAAATAGAATTACCATGTGTTCCCGCAAGTACACTTCTGGGTATATTCTCAAAGGAACTGAAAACAGGGACTTGCATATATATTCTTACACCTGTGTTTATAGCAGCATTATGCATAATAGTTATTTTAGTGTACGTCCTGCCAAAGCGAGCACCATCATAGCTAAAAGGGGGAGGCGACTGAAGTGCCCATCAGTGAATGTATGGATAAACAAAATGTTATCTATATACCCAATGGACCAGTATTCGCCCTTAAAAAAGAAGGAAATCCTGACACCTGCTACGACACGGATGAACCTTAATGGCATGATGTTGAGTGAAATAAGCCCGTCACAAAAGGACAAATACTGTATGATTCCACTTGTATGAGATCCCTGGAGTAGTCCCATTCGTAGAGACAGAGAGTACAACGGTGGTTGTCAGAGGCTGGGGGAGAGGGGGAATGAGAAATTAGTATCTAATGGGTACAGAGTTTCAGTTTGGAAAGATGAAAAAAGTTCTGGAGACCCATGGTAGTGACGGTTCCAACAACAATGTGAATGTATCCAATGCCACTGACATACATACTTAAAAACGGCAAATTTTGTTGCACACGTTTCACCACAGTAAAGATGTGGAATTAATGAATTCTACCATTTGAGATGTTCTTGAAATATTAACCAACATGTGAAACTATGAGAGTGTCTTTCTTTCACACCCATCTTGACCAAATGCAGAAATATACACATCTTCAAGAGGCCAAATTCCTTCTGGGTGGGTAGATGTAGAGAACATTTTGATCAAGATTTCTTAAAACTCTTGCACTTCGATGTACGTGTTGAGTGTGTGTGTGATTTTGTTCCTGGAGATCATGGTTTCAGTTAGATTCTCAAAGGACTAGGACACCATAACATTTAAGGATGCCTGAGAGTATTGAGACCTGTAGCTGTGACTAACACGTAATCACTAAGCTGACAGCAGAACTGACATGGGGATGAGGAATCAGGTGAGAAGAGAGAAGCAGACCCAGGGTGGGACAAGCTAACATGGGGTCTCCCACTTCCCGTGCTGATATCAGTCCTGTTCTCAAAGTTCTGCTGGGTATGGAAATGCAAACACATAACCCTGTCTTCATGCTGAACCCACATGTACGTGATGAGGATACCTTCGCTGGGAAAAGACCCCCATTGTTGTAGTTTTTATTTCATTTGCCTGATCATAATTAGTTTTGGCTTATTACCGAGTGGTTGTGGAGTGGATTTTTCACATTGCTTCTGGATGAAAAGGATGCTTAAAACTCTTATCGTGAGAACTTCTCGATATTCGCTTGGAAGTCTTTGGTAATGATTTTCAAACTGTCCCCTCATAAGATTGTGAGAAGATGTCTCGGAAGTACACAGGGAGGAAAGGAGTAGCCAAGCTCGGTCTCCGGACTCTCAACCCAGCTGCAGCCAAAATGGTTTTGCTTCTGTCTTACACACGCACATTTTGCTGGGAAATGTTATTGACGTTTCTGAATCATACAAATTCCATCAAGTATCAAGTTTGTATCAGTCAGTAGAAACTAGATTGTACTACAGTAACAAACAGCCTCCAGGTGTCGGTACTTCAAGGAAGCTCCCTCTGGATATTCTTCCATAATAATCGAGATAAGCAAAGGGTAAATGTGAAATTACATACCGACTCCTTAAAGCATCTCCTCTCATTTTCTTAACCAATGCAAGTGCCCTGGCCACACTTACCTTCAGAGCAATTAGAGGAGTGACATCCCATGGCATGTCAGCAAAAACAGGAGAATTGGAATATTTGGGGTAGCCCCCAAAACCTCCATAATATTTGTACTACTTACAACCACATGAGAAATGTTTCATAAATAGATTCATAGGACATTCCTTAGAGTTCTGTTTTGGGTTTATCTAATCTCAGAGGAAGAGGAAAGGCCACATCAGGAATTTTCCTACAAAATATTCTTTTCGTTTCTTTTCTTTTTGGAAGAAGACTGGTTAAGAAGCCAAACTAATCATGTTTAGGATTCAGGCGGCGAGTGCATTTTGTTGGAAAGTGTATTCCACGTTAGGGATAACTTGGTACCCGTCAGCCTAAGCTAGCCAGAAGGCCGCTACAACCTGTTGAATTCATCCGCCTACATTAAATAAAGCAGTTGAGTCACAAATAAAGGGTCTCACACTTCCACCTTGTACCCCTCTGACTGGCAGGAGGTAAACCATTGAGAGGCCAGAACCTGGAGCTGTGGAAGAAAGGGGCCTGTGACAACGCTCCCCTCCCCCTTCCCCATCCTTCTTATAATAGACAGGAGGGGGGGTGGGGCACGCAGAGCAGGCAAAGATCTGAAGCCCAGGCCTCTAGAACTGAGGTGTTACATCCACCATATTCCCATGCTTCCCTGAGACCCAAGTCTCCTTCTCTGCTTTTCTCAGACAAGAAGGAGAAGGGCAGACCCTCATGACTGAACCATGAAGCATGACAGGAGATTAATACCAAACACTGTAAGCCACATCCCAAAGGAAAGAGTGACTCATCTATTAAAGAATCCTACCATGGAGCCAAAGCGGCAGCCAAGTAATAGACTTCTCCCCCACACCCACCTCACTTTTAGGTGCTTCGTGTGCTAACAGCATCATTTGGTGGAAACATGAGATGTTCAGTTGGTCTTGTGAGTACTTCCGAAGGCTGCCTTTACATGACTCAAGGTGGTACCTACAATCCCTGCACAGGGCGGCTCCCTACCTGTGCCCTCCCCACCTCCCCCCATTATATGGTAGATGACATTTCTACAACTTGAAGATGGTTGACTCAGCTTCCGTCAAAGACAGTGAATTAGAATACGCACGTGTCCCTCTTCCCCTTCCTGAAATCCCATCCCTAACTCCCAAGGCTGTAAATACATTTAAAAACAAAAAGCAGAAACCCAGGACAACAAAGAAACAGAGAGGAGATCATAGGAACAAAATTTCAGCAGCTGGTGTGCAGAAGGATATGCTCATTGATTTAGCAGGCCCGGGAAAGTGGGGACCTGTATCAGGCCAAGGGGAAAACCGGTGTGACAGAATCCCACAAAGGCTCCGGAAAGGACCGGCTCAGATACTGCAGCCCAGAAGTGCAAATGTGAAGCTAACGATAGAAAGGGTAGCAGAATGTTGATTTAAGAAACAGTTACACTTTGAGATCCTCTGAACAACTAAGGATTTGGTGTCCACTAAACCCAGAACCAAAATGGATATTCATTCTCAGGAAAGAGAGAGAGCTCCTCTCCTGAGAAACGCCAGGTAGCATTAAGGCCGCGCTTCTCGACTTGGGGTGATTCGGCCCCGCAGGGGACATTTGGCAATTCGGGGAGACACAACCGGGGGTCTGGGTAGAGGCCAAGGACGCTACTAAACATGCTACGCTGCACAGCACAGCCTCCACAATGAAGAATTGTCCCGCCCCAGATGTGAATAGGGCCAAGGTTGAGAAACTCTAGGTTAGTGGACTTGGTTGGTAGAGACGTTAGTAGAAAGGTTAGTAGAAACTGGAGCATTGAGTCCACATTGGAAAGAAGGGAATCAATATACGTATATATTCTAAACACTGAGGCGCCAGCTCCGACCTTCTCCCTGTTTCCCACACTCGAGTCCCACGATTCTGGTAGCTGAATCCAGGTAGGAGTGGAGATGTTGCCAAGAAGATGAACTGGATAGATTTCCTGGAGTGTTGGAAAGCCACAAGAGGAGAGATTTGAAACAAGGTAGTGCTTGCGAAGGCATCTGATATGAGCATAGAAAACCAAGCCAACCTGGGGCGCCCGGGGGGCTCAGTCGGTTGGGTGTCCGACTTCGGCTCGGGTCGTGTTCTCACGGTTCGTGGCTCGAGCCCCGTGTCAGGCTCTGTGCTCACAGCTCCGAGCCTGGAGCCTGCTTCCGATTCTGCATCTCCCTCTCTCTGGCCCTCCCTCACTCATGCTCTGACTCTCTCTCTCTCAAAAATAAATAAACATTAAAAAAAATGTTTTTTTTTTTTAAAAAACGAAAACCAAGCCAACTGGAAAAGTAAAAAAGATTACTGCTACCTCCAGAGAGAGCAGTTGGGCCAGCACCACCTCGTCACAATCCTGCGAACTCTGAATCTTGACCTGGCCGAAGTTATAGAATGACTGGATTTCCAGGACTGGAGGCGAGGAGGTGTGCACGTGGGTGGCGGAGGCCACGAAGTGGTGACGTAACAGAGAGCTCGCTCCTCAACCTCCGAGACGCAAGCCAATGGATAACGCAGAAAGCGAAAAATTAAGAAGCAGCAGTCTAAGCGTGCAACTTAGTGCAACCCAGACGCATGAAGATCAATTTCCAAACAGTTAAGGTCGTTGCCTTGGGAAGCAGGAAGTAAGAAGCGGGGGGAGGGCGTGGTGAGTGCCTCTTTTCAAATCGCGCCTGTGGAACGATGTGACTTTCTAAACAGTGCATATGCATAAGTTGCAGGAAAATAATAGCCAGATTTTGAAAGAAAGGCCACTGAGTGTGCATTTGGTGCCAGACCCTGCGTGAAGCTACGTGGGGAACCCAGCGATTAATCATGTGTAGTCCCAAAGCGTCCCAGGGGAGGTGAGACACACAAATAAATAGCCATGAGGATGATGCCCCATGAAAAGAGGAAGAATTCCTTCCTCCTTGGGGTGGGAGCTTAAAAGTAGGGCTATCTGCGGCAGCTTTGTGCTGTTCTCCAGCTGGGTGGAAGACAAAGGGAAGGGTATGTGGGGAGAGGGAAGGACATATCCGGAAGAACACTCAGACGTGATAGCGAGACAACATTCAACCTATAGGGGTTGCAAAGTAGAGAACAATGCAAATCTGCTCCTCCTCGGTCTTCCGGGGCCTCACCCATCTCAACTTTAGGATGACCCGGTTGGACCGTGTCCTCCAAATGCATTCGGTGTGGCAATTGAAACCGAGTTGGTGGGTTTGGGACGGCGTTCGTGCTTTTCAAACCGGCCACCCGGAAACCAAGAAATAAACGCTGCAGGAGAGTCAACACACATCCCCGTTGAAACCTTGACCTCTGCAGATCAAAGGTGAAGGCAGACCAGGCTCCTGGTGACTTTGTCATATACAGGGAAGATTCCAGGCTTAAAGCCCCGTCAATCACAGAACTGACGCAAACACTAAATTCACTTAAACATACTCAGGGCTTTTTCTCCACGAAGTGATTTGGGGGGGGGGGGGGTGTAAATCCTTTTTCCTGAAATCATACGCTTCCCTGGAAATCTTATTTCATCAAATTCATGGTTGCCTTTTTCACAGGACACAGATTACAGATCCCCGGCGCAAGAACTTGCCAAAATTCTAAAGGCTGTTATTGGCGCCCTGTATGTTGATGCTGAAATTATAGGGAATGGAAAATTGATCGTAACAAAAGCTCAAAACAAACAAACAGCCCTCCTTTCTGTATTTTGTCAAGATAAATGTGTGCCTATTCCTTATTGTAAAAGTAACACGAACATCGGAACAAACTTCCAACACTGCAGAAGAGCATGAGAAAGGTTGACACAGATCGTAACCAACATCCTCGAGCCCAGCAAGAGCAGGAACCTGTGATGTATTATTCCAGGCACTTCTCTACGTGTGCGCGTATATTTTTAAAACGAAATTGGAATCACTGAACGTAGCCTGTTCTGAGAGCCACTTTCTTCGCAGAGAAAACATTTTCCCTGTCAGTTCACTCCTGGTTTCTCGACAAGGAAAATAGGTTAACAGGCAGACTTTTCTTAAGTGATTGAATCTTTCAGATCGCCCCTCATTCATCTGATTGCGGAATCTTCCGCTCCACAAAAAAGGGAAAGAGGCTGTAATGGCAACGTTTCTTAGCTGGAAATCAAGACAGTTCACTTCTCTCTCCGGGCCCAGCTGCTTGCACGTAAACTGAAGGGTTAAGAGAGTGTCTCAAAGAGAAGCTTTGGGAGGGGAGAAGTCCAACCTTGGAGTCGAAGATCATCGAAGATCATCGGCTCACCCTTCCTTGGCCAGGGACCCTGTGCCAGCGACTTAACTTCGCTAAGTGTCACTGTCCTCCTCTGTATAAAGGTACCAGAACAAACTCTCTGGAACAGGCTGTTCTATGGGAATTTCTGGCTGGGGCCCGAAGCTGAAGACAACGGGTGAGGCCAGGAATCGTGAAGGATTTGCTAAGAGGCTCAAGACTGGCTCTGTGACCCTTGTTCGTCACCTGCCGCCTGCCTGCCCGTGAAGAGACCCAGGCACTGAGAGAAGAGGGCAGCCCATAGAAAGAAGAGAGAGGGTCACGAGTCTGCTCTCGTCCCCTGTGGGAGAGCGATTAGCATGCTTTCTCTACCTGCCGCAAGGGTAGAGGCCAGCCTCGGGGACTCTGATCCTGCCCCTGTCCCGGCATCTGGGCCACAAAGAGTGCCGCCTGACCCTGGCCTGGCCAAGTTCAGAGGTGAGAAGAGACGTCAGAGGCTGGCGTTGGCACAGGCCACGCACGCCTCCAGAGCTCGTTGGGGAAAGGGGCTAAGTTTTCCTGAGGCCGAGAGGGTGATGCTGACGGTGGTGGCCGCGCCAGAATGATGTGCCCAAGGACACGCTTGCCAGAGTGAGATGACCCCCAACACAAAGCAAGTGTGAGGTAGGCCAGAGGGAGGATGGCTGCAGTCGGGAAGCTGGGAGGAGCCTAGGGTCCCGCGGGAGCACCCCACGGAAGCACCGCACAGGAGGGAGAGCCAGTTTTTGCACGGCTCCCCAGACGAGGCTCCCGCAGCAGACCGCACGAGTGTGGGGCCACTGGGAGGCTTTGCTCCCCGGTCTTCCTTCCTCCTCCAGCTGCACCCTGGAGGAGGCAGAAGCCGCTGGCAGCAGGCGAGGGAAAGGCCGCGATCGGAAGTGAGGGAAACAGTCCCTTCCCCTTTTCTTCCCGGAGGTTTCCAAGCTGGGCGAGCGCAGCCACGGGAAGGCTGAGAGCCTTGGAATTGCGTTTGCTGATAAAACATCAGTTTAGATTGGACCAGACTTCTTAATAGCTAAAAATGAGGCTGTGCCCAGAAGAAACACCAAAAACAACAACAACAACAAAAACAAAACAAAACAAAAAACCTAGGGGCTTTGCCCAAGATATGATCTGGTGGCACAGGGGTAAGGAAGATACATGCACCCCAGTAGATTTTAGGGGCAGTGAGGGGAGGAAAACAGAATGGTTCCCTTAGGAAACCCTACACCATTCAGCTCAGGGCTGCTCACACCTAATGTGCCCGTGCATCACCGGGGGCTTGTTAAAATGCAGATTCTGATCCAGGAGATCTGGGACCAGAATTCTGCATTGCCGGGAAGCTCCCAGGTGATGCCCGTACCCCTGGTCCACAGAGCACAGTTTGAATAGCGAGAGTCTAGACCAAAAGCTCTGCAAACTCCAGCCGATGGGCCAAAGATCGAGCCCACTGCCTATTTTTGTAAGTAAAGTTTTATTGGCACATAGCCTCACTCCTTCTCTCATGTACCGTCAGTGGCTGGCTTCATGCTACATTGCAGAGTTGCGAGAGACTGTATAGCCCACAAAGCTGAAAATATTTATAATCTGGCCCTTTATGGAAACGGTTTACAGACTCAGTTATGTGACCATACAAGCCTGTCGAACATCGGATGTGGTGATGTCACGAAATCCATAAAGAGCCTCACATATATTGCAGGGTAAGGTTCTGCAATCCCAGACATGTTTTTAAAAGGAGTTGACAAAAAGAAAGGTAATAAACCCAGAGGACTAACAAAAGAAAAAAGATGGTCAAATATGGGATCAATCATCTGCTAGAACAGCCCCCTCACCTCTACTAGAGAGCAAAGGAACTTTTTGTCATACTTAATAATGTATTTCTTTTACAAAACCTGTGGGTGTCGTGGTGGCCCAACCAACACGGTGGCCCAAGGATGAAGTCCTCTGCCTGTCTTCTCTCATAAATGCCCTCTCCCTAGTTTCCACTCTGATCTGGCCATTTAGGAAACAAAGGCTCCTTGACTGCTGTGTAGAGATTTGAATGGGTCTTGTAATTTTCCACTGGGCTCAGTGTAACATACATCAGGCATCGGTGGTCATCGCCTCCCACACCCTACGTCAGTCTGGAAGCTGCTCCTGTTCCAGAAGAAGCAATGTCCTCTATTTCCAGACTTCAGGATGCGACGTCCTCCTCACAAACACCAGAGCCCTAACCTGGCAGTCCCCCAGGAGTCTGTCCGCACAAATCCCCTGCCTTGGAGTCTCCCTTCCCGGACCCAAAGGCCTGGGTAGAGTCCCAGTGGAAGCTCCTGTCTTGTCTTCTTTGGTCCTTCTTGACCGTTTCTGAAACAAGATCCTCTGAAGGTCACACATTCTTCACATCTCTACCTGCCACCAAACAGATGCATCTCTGCTTCAACACAGCCTTCAAGTCACCCCATCCTTTCAACAAGTATTTATAGAGCGCCTGCTGTATGCCCGCCCCGCACTGTCCTGAGTGCCGGGATCTCTGCTGTGAGCAGGACAAAATGCCTTGGCCCTGCCTTCAGTGACATTCCAGTCTCTGGGTCTATTTAACAGTCTCAGGGGCCACCGGAGGCTCCAATTACTGTCTCTGTAAGATCTTTAAATGGAAGTGCCTTTTATTTACTCCAGCTGCACACCAGTTAAAATCTAAATTCACTTACAATTTGCGGAGCCGTGAGACTTTGAGTCTACAAGAGGATGCGCTAAATTTGGAATGAATTATGATGCTAATGAAGGTGATTTAGGCCTACCCAAGACTTAAGAGATAGACATTCCAATCCAAAACTGGAGAAAAGCCATGAATTGGTCAATAATTCTCCCCAAAATGAAAGGGGTCCTTCCCAGTGAAATGTGGCTAGTGCTGTCTGCTGTTAAACGCCCTCGTTATTATTTCCAACAGACATGCCCTTCCCGGCCATTGGAAAATTCTCCCGTTGCTTAATATTTTGTAGCATGAATTTCAAAGACCTGTTGAAGGCGCCGATCATGGGCTCCACTGACTTTAAAGGCTCATGTTTGATCAGAGCCAGGTGGGTATGATTTCAGTTGGAGATTTCTAAATGATACCCGCCCCCCACCATGTCCATACACTTGGGTATGGTATATGGACTGTATGATATATAATATATATGTTGTATATGGATCATATGGTATATTGATATATACACCATGCATACCAGATAGGTAGGTAGATAGGTAGATAGATGATAGATAGATAGATAGATAGATAGGATGGATGGATAGATAGATAGATGATAGATAGAGATAGAGAGATAGGTAGAGGTAGATATAAATATAGATCATATAGATATAGATATAGATATAGATATAGATATAGATATACATACTACTTTATTCCACAGATAAGAAGGGGGTCCCTTCTAGTCTCATTCTGGCAACAAAAGTACTAAGCTGGAAGGCATCCATGCCTCTAGGACGTTATCATGCTCCTTGACCCAGTCTGCCCCTGCTGAAACCCAGAAGGACTCCTGATTGTCCTGATGCTAACGATATTATCGCACACACCTTCTGGCTATCCTCTGTTAAGCATCCACATTTTTAGGTGCTCTCCGCAGAGGGTCCTCTGCCCCACCCCCTTCATTCTTCAGTGTCTGAGGGTGCTCTGAATGTGCTCCTAATCCTGTTTTATAATAGTTGGAAATAAGAGACAGAGCTCCAGTGACTTGCTCTAAGTCACACATCAAAGCAGATACTCAATTAGAACACAGATCTCCAGGGTGTTTTGTTAAACTCTTCCCTTTATTAAATGTTACACATAATAAATTTCCAAGGCACCACCATTCCTGGAATGTACCGTGTACGTTATCCACGGCCCAGTGGAGTTAACCTTGCCACAGATGCTCTCACACTCATTTCTGTGTTTGCTTCTCTGTTGGTGAGTTTTCAGAAGAAACATGAAGTTTTTCACCGACGTAAGACAGAGAGCATCATTTCCCCAAAACGATCTTGGAATGTGCCAGCTCCTTTTCAAGTTCACCATCTTAGAGATTATCTTTTTTCAAAGAGCTGGTCAGCCCACCAGAAGCAGAACAAATGATCCAAATACAGGGATCATTATTTAAGCAAGCAAATGGGTTCTTTCCCCCCCGAAAGCCTTTCAGTTTCTGTGGGTCATTTTAGTTATTAATAAAAACAGGTGAAATTTATTTAGTGTGTGCCCTCTGACAAGCAGTGTGCTACATACATTATAGGAATTTTTTTGCGCCTCACAACCACCATTCAAACATACTATTGTTGTCATCATCCACGTTCTACAAATATGAAGAAGCTGAGGCTTTGAGAGAGCAAGTAAGAATCCAAAGCGGTGGCCAGGATTTGAACTCATGGAGTCCATCCCGGGCAGCCTGGCGGCAAAGTTGACGTTACTTTCAACGACTGCTCCAATTATCTGTTACTGCACAACAAACCACCCAACACTTAGTGGCTTTAAAACCACGTATTATTATCTCTATGTTTCTGTGGGTAGACTGGGCTCAGCTGACGGTTCTTGCTGGGAGTCTCATTTCAGTGGTAGCTATCAGATGGAGGTCGGGGCTGGAGTCATCTGGAGGCTTGGCGCTCATAGTATGTTGCCTGGAATGGCTGGAATTATTAGAGCTGGTTGGTCATCCCTCTCTCCATGCAGCTTCTGCACAAGCTAGCTTGGGCTTCCTCATAGCATGGTGGCAGGCTTCCCCGCTAGCAAGCATTCCGAGAGAAACTGGCAAGGCTCCGTACGCCCTAGTCTTGGAAATTACAGAATGGTCAATTCCACCATATTAAGCAGAGAGGCTCCCTTTGGACTACTGTCTTATTCTGAGGGAAACAACTAATTATTTTCCAATAATTTGGGGTTTTTTTTCCTTTTTAATGGAAACGAAATAGAAACGAACCCTGAAAAGAGATTAACTTTTTGAAGATGGTTCCTTCCATTTTGATTGCTCTTTGTATGCGTACATTTTCATTCCATCTCTCTTCCTAATCTTCCTAATCTATTCTTGAGCAAGTTGAAGACATTTATCCAAACAGAGATCTAAATTCCATTCCATTTCCGGAAACACCACCACCATCCCCATCGCTGACAATGAAACAATAAAAATTGAGTCCACTGCAAAGAGCATGCTACACCAGCTTCAATTTCATTGTGTACAGACATTTTTCACATTCCTCAGTGCCACCCTGGCCACCAGCTCAGTGCATGATGGCCTGGTCATCTAAAGGCCACTCTGTCATTCATCGGAAAGAATGATTTTTTTGACAATGGAACATTTCAAACAACAACGGAAATGTAACAACCAGAGGACTTTGGTTTTCCCAACTTTTCCTGAAAAGGTAGATGAAGGACTCTTAGCCAAAGTTCAAATCCTTTGGTGACAATTAAGATAACGTACCCATTGCTCGTGCTCTAGCCACTTTGTGGTGGTGGCGATGGTACCAGACCTTCATTTGCCTCCACTTTTGTTTCTTCTTTTCATAAAGCATGTTTTCTCTAAGGGAACCCAGAGGGTTAATTTGAGAACAAAGATGCTTTTTTTTCTTCTTTAAATGTTTATTTATTTATTTTTGAGAGAGAGAGAGAAAGAGAGAGAGAGAGAGAGGAAGGAGAAGAGAGAGGGAGAGAGAGAATCCCAAGCAGGTTCCATGCTGTCCGCATGGAGCCCGACACAGGGCTCGATCTCACAAACTGGGAGATTATGACCTGAGCCAAGATCAAGAGTTGGATGCTTAACTGACTGAGCCACCCAGGTGCCCTAGGAACAAAGACGCTTTTAACCCCCAAACCGTGTCTCTGTAAAAACACCTGTGACTAGAGACTCCAGGCCACCACCTATGGCTGTGCCGGATCATCACGTCAGCAGAGTTCTTTTGTGTCTCGCCAACAATGGTGCAAAAGGGGAGATCCATATGCTCTAGAGAAAGTACCTATTGAATAAAATGCATCCGAATGATAAAATATCCTTTTTATAAAGACAAAACTTCTAGAGAGGTGCAGTTGACTGAAAGAGGGGATTTTACTGGTTTGTTTTCATGAGACTCCAAAATGTTGTTGACTGATTTTGGAAGTAAACTTGGTCCAACACTAAAAATTACTCACTTCAGTGGATGAGTCGGTCATGCCCACCCTCTTCCAGTGCTTTGGGATCAAGTCCTTAGCGACTTGATTATTTTCTCAAGAGTACGAGAGCAGACGTTCTTCTTCTGTCTTGTTGTTTTAATGTTGACTAAACAAGAGTGGCAGCGACTTATACCAAAACCAAGCTCTGCTGGCTCTCTGGAGGAGTGGAAGCTATGAAGAAGGTGAAATGCAAGATCTGAGTTTGTTAAAACTAAATTGGATCATCGTGCTGAATTTAATTCTAACTGTTGAAACAGCTGTGCCATTAACGAGCCGATTCTGCCTCCCCTAGGTTTCCCTAAAGCCCGTATCATCTTCTCTCCTATCTTATCTGGGACTGATTTAAAACAGTCATTTGTGTTCAAGACATTGTTTTTTCAGTGTCAAACATTCCAACCTGGCCATCTAAATCTGTGCTTAAGTGACAGGAGCATGACAGCACCCTTAGATGGATGGTTACCAACTATAGGATGCGGCCCTAAGTCTTAGCCTTGGAATGTAGTCCATTCCCGTCTGCCCCTTATATGCCTTTGAATTTTACCCCTGATTGTTCTCTTGCCTAAACCTTCCATCACAATTTGCCGGGTCTAACCACAGTGGCACGATCTCATCTTGGTCCTTTTGCACATGTGACTTTCTGCATCCAAAAAGCCCTTCCTTCTTCCTATCTGTCCCTCCAGGCTCCATTCTAGTTCCAAATCTTCCATGAGGTCATGCCTGCAAGTCCCAGCCTCCCTCTCATCTTGTTTTGTCTTTGTCTTCTATTACTTGTTAAAAGACACATCCATACCGTGTGTAAGTTCAATCTGTTGTGCAAGCGAGGATGTTCTTGAGAGTGACAGTGCTATTAATAATTCCACTGGGACAACAGACACAAATTGGGACACTCCTGGGCATCTGGGGACATATGGTCCTTCCTCCTAAACCGTAAATGATATTATTGATCTGATGTTCTCCAATGGCCCACAAAATACAAAGAGATTACAGAGAATGACCAAGAAATACTGATTGCATTTACAAATGCTTAGATTAAACATATACAACTAATTCAAGGTGCCTGGGTGGCTCAATCGGTTAAGCATCCAACTCTTGATTTCAGCTCAGGTCATGATCTCCCAGTTCATGGGATTGAGCCCCACATCAGGCTTGGAATCCTCTCTCTCTCTCTCTCTCTCTCTCTGCCCCTCTTCTGCTTGTGCACTCTCTCTCTCAAATACATACATGCATACATACATAAACTTAAAAAAAAGCATATAAAACTAATTACATTTCTGTAATTAGCTTTGCCAATCGCCAGTCACTCTTTTGTTCGACAAATGTTTATGGAGCTGCTACTATGGACCTAGCTCTCTTCTAGGCCCTGAAAATGCAGAGAGAGGCAAGTAAATAACCCTGTAAACATATATTCCATAAAAAAGTAAATACAAAAATATTGAATAGTATAAATGAACATAATGAATAAATGGGTAATATAAATGAAATATAAACATTGATAACATCTATGAAAACATTAAGCACGGTAAGGGGCAAAAGCATAACTTTGTAAAGAGATTGCTAATTAACCAGTTGAATACGGTGGTCAGGAGGCAAAATTCAAGGAGGTAATATTCAAACAGAACCTCATGAAAAGTAAGTGTCTGAGGTAGGGGGGGATAGCATGAACAAAGGCCCTGGAGTAGGACCAGCAATCAGGCCAGTGTTATTGGGGGTAGTGATCAAGGAGGATCTCTGGGCAGTGTGAAAGTGAGGAAAGAGGCAGGGGCCAGATCATGCAGGCCCTGGCAAGTCATGGGGAGGAGTTGGGGTTTAGCCTGAGTGTAGCAGGAGGCCACTGGAGGGTCTTACGTGGGGTATCATGAGGCCTGATTTCTGTTTTTTCAAAGACTACCCTGGTGATTGGAGAAGAGACTACAGCAGGCAGGAGTGGAAGCAGGAAGGCCAGTCAGAGGCTGTGGTGGTGAATTTCTCAGAGTAAAGATGGTCTTCTCTCAAAGCTTCCTGCTATGCCCTCAGAGATCCTGTTGGTTAGGCTGCCATTTCTCTGCAAGTGCAGGCTCTGCAAGTGGCGAGGGTGGGCAGCAGGTGGGGGGTGGGGCGGGCTTCCCGAGGAAACAGCCCAATGGTGAGATCTTGCTATGATTATGGGACTCTGCTATGCTTGCCACAGATCCTTGCCAGCCCCGTTTGACTCGTAGGTACATTTTCCGGTTCTGTTATCGCTCTTGGTTCCTTGGCTTCTGTGTCCATAGGACACGGATTTTCAACCGGGGCAACGTTGCCTACCAGGGGACATTTGGCAATGGCTTGAGACATTTCTGGTTGTTGAAACTGGAGGCAGGGATGCTAATGGCCTCTGGTGAGCAGAGGCCAGGGATGCTGCTAAACATCCTACAGGGCACGGGATGGCCCCCACCACAATGATCTAGTCCGAAACGTTAATAGAGCTTAGGTTTTAAAAATTTGCCATAGAGTGCCCATCGGGTGCCCCATCCTTCCCCAGACATCTCCCAAGGGTCACTTCCTGTCTCTAGGCTCTGACCCATGGGGACTCATTCTCAGCTCAGCCTATCCCTTCTGCCCGTTCCAGTCTCTTCCGCCCGGCCTGGGGTCAGGGCTCTTCACTCCCTGCTGGAAAGTCATCTTTTGGGTTGGAAAGTATTGGCTTCTGGGGAGTGCCACCAACAAGACCAGTCCCTTCTGGGAAACCAATCATTTCTTTCCATGGTGCTTCTTGATTCTTTATTTAACACACTCTTTAGCCCACACACCTAACCCACTGTTCTAGCTCACGACATGTAGGATAATGGGCCTTTGGATGGCCTATGTGAGACAGAAAGCCAGTCGTGAATGCACACAGATGATTTTAAAAACACTTCTTCACTTATACACTGCGTGGCTTTTTAGTTAGAGTCACCAGATAAATCAGAGTCCCAGTTAAATCTGACTTTCAGATAAACAATGAACAGGCACAGGTATAAGTATGTCCCACACAATCGATGTATTTGGAATTCAAGTTTAACTGGATATCCTGTGTTTTGTTATCGTCATTTTCTTTTGGTGACTTCTGATTGTTTGTTTCTTGGCCAAATCTAGGCAACTCTATTTTCTATATTCTCTGAAGTATCACGTGTGAGTCTGAGTTCCTTCTTGCTCTGGCAGCTTCTTCCCACTTCTCCCTCCCTCTCACTTTCCAACTCCTCCTTAGATGGGTGCAAACTACCTCCTTACAGGGCTCTAGACCACTCTCCTGAGTTACTCTGTCACATTGTTTAATCTCCCTTTCCACCAGAAGTGGACCAAGTTGAGCAGTGGTTGTGGGGTCGACATCAGAAACCTCATTCTGAAAAGCTCTACACTAAAAAAATGAAATGAACTGGCACTGAATGTAAACATGTTACTATTTTTTTTAAGTTTATTTGTTTATTTTGAGAAAGAGAGAGCACGCATGCATGGGAGGGACAGAGAGAGAAAGAGAGAGAGAGAGAGAGAGAGAGAGAGAATCTCAAGTAGGCTCTGCACCATCAGCACGGAGCCCGATGCAGTACTCAAACCCACGAACCATGAGATCGGGACCTGAGCCAAAATCAAGAGTCGAACGCTTAACTGACCGTACCAAAACATGTCACTATTTTAATCAAATCTGGTTTTTACAAAGTTCTGCTTTAAAATAAATATTAAATACAATTAAATGATTGAATTCTTCATATAAGTCCTTTATTTAGAGAATTTCCCTTGGACGTCCAACATTTGATTTAATTTACTAATTGAATGATATAATTTTTCAAAAATAGGGACTGAAATGTTGAGGAAGCAAGTATGGAAGAAAACACGGAAAAAAGAAATTTGAGACGAGTAAAGTCTTTGGTGGCAAAAAAGACTTGAGCAGTAAATGCTTCAAAGAGAGCCCAGTTCTCGACAGGGATTATTTGTAAGAAGTATGGAATGAATTTAGAGGAGTTTGCAATCTTTTTTCCCCAAGGGAACTAAATGGAGCATTGTGTTCAATAACTATTTGTTGAACTGAATGTAAGGCTTAGTCCCCATCCTCAAGGAGGAGGAAAAAATGAAGGAAAAAAAATGCAAGTGGAGAAATTAAATTATAAGTCATGTGTGACCTCTGTAATCAGATAATAAAGTCCTTGCAAATGAATGGTGGGAGATAGGATCCGAGCAATGATACGGATACCCTATTTACAGTGTCTAGATTTCCAGTGGCTTCTACCATTTGCCTGATCTCTATGTTTTGCCCAAAAGGGATACACGATGCTTCATACTGTTCAATATCCCTATGATTTATACAAAGGAAAGGTGCCTTTCAAAAAAGATATCGGGGGGGCCTGGGTGACTCAGTCGGTCAAGGGTCTCACTCTTGACCGCAGCTCAGGTCTTGATCCCAGGGTCATGAGTTTAAGCCCCACGTTAGGCTCCACGGCCAGCATGGAGATATCATAATGCTCCTGGCTCAGAAAACAGACACTTGAAGATGAGGACCTGATCTCTCATAGCCACCTCCTTTCCCCTGGTGCCTAGAACACTGCTCAGGCAAAGACAGATACACAGAGAATAAATGGTTACATAGGCAACATCACTGCTTTATGTAAACTTGCCTTTATTTACACTCCCTACGGAGTGAGTGATGACAAGACATTCTTTGTGTAGTAAACAGACTAGGTGATGGCGTTGAAGGGCACGTGGCTAATTCCCCCCACATCTTCAGTTTTCACCAACCCCCTCCCCACCCCAGGCTACGGTGTCTGACGGTCCCCCAGTTGTGATGGCGTCTTCTTGAGGAAGGGGCGACATCTGCCGAGATGTATTGAGGGCCTTTCTGCTCTGTGCCAGGAACTGCAGGAAGCAGTAGGCGAAATGCAGAGCCGACGTCCCCCATCACACAGCTGTCCCGGGCAGCTGTCTCTCAACCAGGCTCCTTCTCTTTGGCGATTCCGCCAACCCCTGCAGCTTCGGGGACCTCCAGAGGCTTGAACCAGCCGGCCTCGTTCTAATGGACCCATCCATGAAGGGAGGATGGAAGGGAGGTGAAAGTTTCTGCAGGACTTTCAAGAGGCTTGGAAGAGGGCAACATCATGTGTGTATCATCTCATGGCCCGCTTCATGCAAGAGTCTTCCCGTGGACCCGGGAGGAAATGGAAACAATTTCGTGAACCTTGCGTTGATGCCTCCGTGAGCACCAGAGATGGAAAAGTAACCCAAGTGGAGGAAAGTCCCGATGAAAGGAAAATGGTACGGGCTGGGGAGGGGAGGGGAAACAAGAGGGAAGTTTGAAGTAAGAGGGGCCGAGGGCTCTGACGGAAGGCGACAAGGAGTCGCGCGTGATACGATATCAGGAGGGGAAGTATCCCCTCAAAATCAAGGCAGAGGGTAAGAGGTGTGCAATGACCAGAGAACGAGAAGTGGCCTATGGATATTTTCCAGAAGGAGAGATGGACAGGACTACTCTTGCCCCAATTGCTTTCTAGAACTCAGTTATCCATTTACTTATGAAATCTTCATAAGATTATATGAACACAGCCCTGATTTGTACAAATCTAAGACTTCTTTGTATTTCCGACTTTCTCTATTCTGCAAGTTGTAACAACAAGAAGCTTTGAAAGCGGCTAATAAATATACAGGAATGTGGTCCTTCTGGAAAAGCCACAGGGAAGGGACTGAGTGTACCTAATATTTATGTAAATTTTAACCACATAATGGGCAACTCAAGAAGTAATGATCCGACTGCTGGGACCAATCTCCTGAACTGCAAAAGCGTTTTTGATTCACAAGGAACAGTGGTGATTATTGGCTTTTGCAGCCTGCTGCTGTGTCGACAGCACAGGGTCTGCATTTAGATCAGCTTCGGCGGAAACTGAAAATAGCAAGCTTAAATTTAATGGACTTAGTGACGTTTGTAAGAAACGAATGATTTGGAAGCGGATGTATGGTGTGGAAAATTGTGAGTCACAGTGAATTCGGAAAGTGCCAATATAATAAGAATATGTTACTGAAACATGACAGAAACTGACCTTCGAGATGCCCGATTGACAGGTTTTCTTCTGCTATCATGCCCTTTTTGTCGCATCAAAGAGCTGGAGAAATAGATATGAAAATATTAAGTTACTCTCCTTCCTGGATAGCTCTTTGGAAAATGAAAGATTTCGAGGGACAGTAAAATGACTGGGAGGGCACTACGCCGAGTGTTCCTTGATTTCCCTTCTTTCCTTTTCCTGTCATTTTCCTCGTTTATTCTTCTGTGTATATGGTGGTTTTGAATCTGTTCTAATTACACTCCTAGGTTTCAGTATTTCAAGAGCACCCCTTTGGTCTCCCCATTCTGTCCAGAAGGGAGAATGTATTTGCATCATTATAAGGTACTCCTCAACTTTATCACCCTCTTCAACTCTTGGCAGACGGATGGATCCTCTCTGACCAGAAGTGCCATTTAAAATTGAAATTCTCATGAGAGTCACCTGCATATTCCACACCAGCCCTAATTCCTAATTCCTAATCCATGTTTCCTCAAAGGAGGCACATGTATTATTTTCAGAGTAGAGACTGGTGGATATGCGAGTTCTCAGGAGCCTTGGGCTCCCGGTTTGGGGTTGTACCTGCCGGCACAGTCAGCTGGATCCCCGCAAAGGAGGACGGCTGGAAACCGCAAGGAAAAAAGAAAGCACCCCCTAGTGTCTCACCCCGACAATTAGTCAGTCCCCCTTGATTCTAAAACAGCAGTGTTTGTTTCTGCAAATGAATATGATCTAAGAGAAAAACCTTAAAAAACCTAATGTATTTTTTAATAGCACATTTATTACCACTCTACTGCTCTCATTACAAATATAAAAGATCATTAAAATGTAGAAGACTTTTGTCAGATTATCTAGCTCTCAGGGCACAAATAAGCATTTCATGGCCCATGGAAATTAACAACTTGATCCCTTACCAGGAAGCACGTCAGTTCCTCTCTATAATTCCTCCTAAACATCATAACTAGTCAGAATAGATTTACACATGAGAAGGTCACACATCTTCCCCTGGGAAACACTCTCCCGTTCAACTGTATTTTGATGCATGACTTTACGGAGAACAGTGCGTTTCACAGCGCATTCTGACTTCCCTTTCTCGACTTGGGAACTGAAAGGCATGAACAACAATGGGAGATGTGTTTTTAGTCATTTATAGCAAAGACAGTTGAGTTTGGTTTCGTTTAGAGTTAATTGTACATTTTGAGTGATTCGGTTTTGGCAAAACCCAAAGCATATTTTGCAAATCGCTTTTCCCATTAAATGCTAAAACCCTTTATTTTTAAAAGGAAATGTGATCCATATGTTTGGAATTTGTTTACACTAAAATTATAAAAGATATGTATATATATTTTATTCATGTTCCAGAAGCTTTCTGCACCATTTTGTCCCTCTTTCAAAAATCAAGAAGTCATGTATTGCCAAAAAGTAATGAGAGCAAATCCATAAATGTTAGAAATCTTGATTTTATGATTCCTTATGGTCTGACCTTAGAAAAACATGTCTTTGGTTTTCAATCATCCATTGTAGAGAAAACGCCCTTTCTTTGGAAAAACCTGTACCAAGCAGGGCTTTTAGGGCAGTGAGTTCTCCTTGTATAAAATGGCTTTGTTTTGCCTACCCTCATCAAGCTACTTGACCAAATTAAATTCAGAAAATTAATCCAGTAAGAAAAAAGAAATTAAGAATTTATGAAATGCTTGTTTATTAAAATCCATATCCAAAATTGTCAAGTTCAATTCTGGGGGCTCACTGAACATGAGGAGGTTTCACGCAGTCCAAAATCTCCCCCCCACACCTGAAACTAATATAACATGCATCAACTATAGTTCAATAATAAAAAAAAAAACAAGTTTAAATCTCCCCCGTGAAAAAAAAGAAGGCCAAGGGGAGATAAAGACCCCAGATGTTCCTTCATAATGCGGCTGAAGACGAAGATGAATTTATCTTTGCCTAGAATCATGAAGTTGTCATTTGCTTAGAGCAGGGATCGGCCAACTGCTTGTGAAAAGGTCCAGATAGTAAATATTTTCGGCTTTGCAAATCATGTGGTTTCTGTCACAACTGCTCAGTTCTGCCACTGTAGTGCAAAAGCAGTCATAGGTAAAATGTATGTGAATCGATGTGGTTGTGTACCAATAAAACTTTATTAACAGAAACAGAAGGCAGGAGAAGTTTGGCCCATGGGTCGCAGTTTGCCAAGCGCCTGGCTTAGAGCTACTTTAAAAAATATATAACGCTAGGGGTGCCTGGGTGGCTCAGTCAGTTAAGCATCTGACTTCAACTCAGGTCATGATCTCACAGTTCCTGAATTCCAGCCCTGCGTCGGGCTCTGTGCTGACAGCTCAGAGCCTAGAGCCTGCTTCGGATTCTGTGTCTCCCTCTCTCTCTGCCCCTACCCCTGCTCTTTCCCTCAAAATTAAATAAACATTAAAAAAAACTAATAAAAATAAAATAAAATAAAAATATATAACTCTATTTGGTATATATCTAAGGTCACTTTTGAGAAAAACTGACCTTGGATGCCGAAAGACAAGAATCAACTTTTCATCTCTTCTCCTACTACTTGTGTTCTTGGGACTCTGATTTTGAGATGCAAAGAATTAACTCACTAAGAGACTGACGACACCTTGTCCCTTGTGCTCAGAAACATTAATCAGATGCCTAAAGATGGGGTATTTGCAGCCTGATGTGCACTTTCAGACCCTGTGTCACGGGCACCATATTCTTTAATGAATGTGAGCAACACTGAAATGTTTGAGAAGAGCTAGTTTTCTACTAGCATGATCCCGGCCTGGTTATCCTGTTTCCAATGTGTCTTTAATAGTCCCTTTGCGTAATTAACACACTCTGTTGACTTGTGGTCAACGGTTGCAAACCCAAGCATTGTACTATAGTCTCATGCTTGTAGAGCAAGCAACTGAGGGCACAGGCCATAGAGCCAGGCCATGTTGAAGCAAACATCTGATCTGCCACTGACTAGCTGTGTGACCTTGAAAAGATGTCAGTGTCAATGTTGATGCTTCTGATCTCTCTCGTGGTGATAAACTCTCAGTGTTTGTCAGAGCATGTACATCTGAATAAACAACAGAGTAAAACCAACATTTTCCACCTTTTCCTGCAGATAGTTGTAGCTACATTACCATGATCTGGACAATGAGAACAAAAGCGGTAGGATTTATTAATTCTGTTTTCTAAAGCTCAGTAAGATATGTTATATGTGGATTTTTAAAAACTCTGTTTGGGATTCAGTGGGCCTCAGTGTATTGACGTCTTTCATCATCTCCAAAGATTCTCAGCCTTCATCACTTCAAAATTACTTCTCTCCAATCTCGCTCCCTGCCTCTCTCTCCCTTCTGTTTGTGAGACTCCAATGAAACATACATTAAGCTTTATGACTATCTTCTGTCTCTTCCGAGTTTCATCCTTTGGGTTGTGCTTCATTTTGAACTGTATCCTTGGGCTTATTCTCGGTTGTCAACCTTGCTATTTTCCATTGTCATATTTTTCAAATCCAGAACGCCTGTCTGGCTTTTTTTTACAAAATTGTTACATCAATTTTTATATCTTTCAGTTCTCTGTCAATTTCTTAAGGTTTTGTTTTCAAATTTTGTTGTTTAACGATAAGAATCTTTGTTGTTTTACAGTCTACATGTGATCAGTCCAATCACTGTAGTCTGCTGTTGTCTCTGTTAGTTCTTGCCCATATGGTCTTGTCTCTTTGCATGTCTAGTTAACTTTGGTCATGTGCTTGATATTACACCAGAGGTATTATTGGTAGGAATAACTGGAAGACTAAGGTGATATTTTCTTAGTTATACTTGCCTCTGTTGGGACCTGGGGCTAGTGTTTGTGATTTAGTATCACCTTGATCTAAGTTTTAGGTATGAGATTTTCTGAGGGAAAATCGGAGTTTTGCAAAGCCGGGTTTCAGATGAGGCAAGGGTTAGTTTACCTCCAGTTTGCCTTTGTTCTAGGGCACAATACTTTGCTTCCCTGTCTAAACAAGATTTAGATTTTTGTTCTCCTAGTCCTTTGGGGTCACCAAAAGGACAACTAAGCATCCCCCTAGGACACAGGCAGCTCCAAGAGCTTTGCTCAACTTTTCTGAGTTAGCAGCCTCTCTAGAGCATCAGACCAATAATCCCACAGTATCTTATTGGCTCTTGGATGCTTCTTGGGTTTTAAAAATAATCCATATAGCTTTTTTAGTTGTAGGAGGATTTGTCCATATCACGGAGCTTGTATCACCAGAAGTGGAAATCCTGAGATTTCTACCCCTACTTGTAAGGGGGAGGGAATGCATACTTTTCTTCCCTCACTGATAGCCATCTTTACTTTGGAACATGGTTGAAGTGATGACCAATCTTAGACCTTGCAAATGAACACGCTTCTTGAGAAGAAGGCGGAGAAACCAGATAAAAGAAACCCGGAAGTCTGGAGCACACCAAACACACAAGCCTGGACTGCCTATCTTTGGACAACTACACACAGTGGTAATAATCCACTGCTGGTTTGGACCTCAATGACACACAGGTGAACCCATATCCCAATCAAAAGAGCAAGTTATTTCACCTCTGTGGTAGATGCTTGTCATGATGCTTCCCCTGATTTCAAGCAAGCAGGATTGCAAGCAGGCTTCGAAACTGCTTATGTGTTTCTTTTTCTCCTGTTGATCGTTCGTGCACCCCTGCCTCTACTGTGGGAATATGCCCGAGCTGGCCTGCTGAAGGGATCTGAAAGACATGTGGATGGGGGTTAACATGTAGCAGAATCAACCCAGCTGAGGCCATCCTCGATCTACAGCCCAGGTGACCTGCAGCTGACTATAGGTGAAAGAGCAAGCCCAGCCGAGACCAGCAGAACCACCAGCTGAGCCATACGCTCAAGTGCCATGATAAATGGCTGTCATTATAAGCCACTGAATTTTGGCGAGGTTGGTTACACAGCGCTAAGTGCTAATGATTACATGGAGGTAAGTATAATACTTACCTCGTAGTTTTCTTTTTCGACTTAACGGAGTTATTTCAGATATGCCCCTTAAACTAGTCAACGGTACATAGTAAGCACTCAAAAAGTATTATCTACTCATATCTTGGCTACTGTTATTATTACTATAACTATTGCTGAGACCCGCAATTCCTCCAAACCAGGAAATTCAATGATCATCAGATGTAATTGACTCCAATGTCTAAATTACCTATATTTTCTAAGGGATTGTTATTCCTTTTGTCCTTCTCCCCTCTCCCTTCTTATGAAATCTCACCTCTCGGGGCACCTGGGTGGCTCAAGACGGTTAAGCGTCCAGCTCTTGGTTTCAGTTCAGGTCATGGTCTCGTGGCTTCCTGGGTTTGAGCCTCACATTGGGCTCTGTGCCGGCAGCATGGAGCCCTGCCTGGGATTCTCTCTCTCCCTCTTCCTCTGCCCCTCCCCTACTTGTGCTGTCTCCATCTCTCTCAAAACAAATAAATACACTTTAAAAAAAGTAAACGATAAAATCTTACGTCTCATATTTAGTACGCCATTTTGCTGGTTTCTTTTCAGCATTGCATAGACGAAGCATACGAATAGTTGGGTGAGTTCTCTGGTGTGATCTCTGATTTGGCATAGGGAAGCCATAGCCTGTGTGGCACCCCCATTGCCGAATCAGGAGTCACGAGGCAGGAATGTCAGCCCTGCTTTTCCTGCCAATGAGCTATAGGACCTACATAGGTCACTTCAGATCTCCAGGTTAAGTTTCTTCACACAAGGACTGAGATATGTGATGGCAGACTGGATCTTACTGGTCATTACATCCCCAAGGCTGATACACTATAGATGCGGGGCGAATGTTTATTGATTTTATTGAATGGAATGGAACCAATTCAATTGAGTGAATTGAATTAAGGGAATTGGCTAAACCTCAGAAAATTCCTTTTCAGCTTAGTCTTTCTATAATTTTACCACATTTTTCCTTTTAAATCTCCTCTTCTAAGCAACACCTCTCTGTTCTAAACAAACTAAAATACAATCACTTTCTAGTAGAAATCACTCTCATCCTTCCTTTTTAATGCATGTTGTTCTTTGAAGCAAACTGTGCGCAGAAGATGCTAATATTAGCCATTTTCTGTGTGTCCACAGATTTTTGTTTTCCTCCCCTGTTCTCCTCAACCTTGCGCCACTGACCGTGCCGTGGGAACAAGATGGGGAGGGATCCTGTATCAGGAGAAGGATTTACTTTTTCTATTATTATTTCAATGCAATAGAAAATTTCAATAATGTTACAGAAGGTGTGACATGTGAGAACATGAGGGCTCTCAGTTTCCCACTTTAGAACTTCAAACCGCTGGAAGCCAGCCTACAATTTGAATCTTAAACTGGCCTCTTTTAAAATGTTTCTCTTCAATATGCTGACTTAAGCTTTTTATTTACGTTTATTCATTTATTTTGAGACAGAGAGAGAGAGAGAGGGAGACAGAGAGAGAGAGAGAGAGAGAGAAACTCCTGAGCTGGCTCCATACTGTTAGCATAGAGCCCGATGCGGGGCTCAAACTCATGAACCATGAGATCATGACCTGAGCTGAAACCAAGAGTCAGAGTGGAGAGGAATTCTATACTTTGTATTTCTTTGTATTTCCTGATACCAGCATTGGGAAATTCCAGGTCTGAATTGCCAGAATTGTTAAAACGTCAGGTCTGATTTGGGGGTCGGGGAGAGTTTTTGACACTAACCTGATGAGGTTTTGAAACAACTATGACAAGATACACCAGTTAAGAAATGAGATTGTGATTCCACCACTTACAGGAAGAGAACAAAGATCATGTTCCATCCACCAAAAGGAAAGTGAGAGAAAAAGCTACGAACAGCTATGGCAGATAATGTGCTGTATTGTCTTCCTGGGAACACAGGACCACTACATTTCCCAGCCTGCCTTGCAGTTGAAGGGGGCCATAGGACTAAGTCCTGGCCAGTAGAATGTGATAGAACGCGACATAAGCCATTTTCTTCCCCAGTTCTTGGAAACATCTCACAAAACCCTTCATTCTTATATTCTTTGCTAGGAATATAGAATTTCTTGGGAGATTTTTCAGTCCATCTATGTTACATAATTAACTACCCCAAAACTTAGAGTCTTCAAACAAAAATAACTATTTTATTCGTGCACGATTCTATAGTTCAGCATTTTGAGAAGGGCTCAGCTGGGCCACTCTTCTGTAGACCTTGTTTTAGGATCACCCATGGGGCTGGTGGGTTGGTCAAGGGGCCAGCTGAGGTAGTTCATCTGTGCTCTGAGTGGTCTCTAACTAATACAAGGAGAATGACACTTCTCTCAAGTATGAGAAATATTTCTATTATTACGACATTCAAAATATAGTTATAATATAAAGCCATAAACTGCTCTTCTGGGACTCTTAAGCCTCCTTTAGTTGATAGTTAATAAAGAGTTTTACCATCTATACAAGTGTCACACATACGTTAACTCATTTCACTCAGGTACCAACCAAAGAAATACATAAGAGGACCGGGCGCTCTTTAGAGACAAAAAACACCAGGCTCGGTGTTAAATGATACACAAAGACCACAGAGGTAGAATTAGCAGGGAAGACCCTGAAATCTGGGTCTGCTATCTTTTATTTCGGCAGATGCATCACCATTATGTAGGAAAATTCTCGGATCACTCACAGTGCTCAGGGCAGGGCAGGCAGCAACACTGACCTTAGCTTGCAAACTAACACTCCCTGGAGAAAAAACAGTAATTTAATAAAACCTGGCTTTTCCTATTTGGGAACAATAGGAAGTCGGTTTGTGACACTGAGCCCGACATGGGGCTCAATCTCATGAACCGTGAGATCGTGACCTGAGCTGAAATCAAGAGTCAGACACGTAACCAGTTGAGCCACCCAGGCGCCCCTTTAACGTTCTTATTGCGGTATAATTCAAAATTCACATACTATAAGATGAACCATTTTATATTTTACAATTTTACATTTTAAACCAACAATTCGGGGCACCCGGATGGCTCACTGGGTTAAGCGTCCAACTCTCGGCTTCAGCTCAGGTCATGATCTCGTGGTTCACGAGTTCAAGCCCCACGCAGGGCTTCGAGCTGCCGGTGCTGGGGTTGCGCTCTCTCTGCGCCCTGCCCCCCACGCTGTCTCTGTCTCTCTCAAAAAATAAATAAATAAACTTAAAAAAAATGAAGTAACAATTCAGTGGCACTTAGTACATTCACACTATTGTACAACGACCACCTCAATGCTTCACGGTTTATACCCCTAACTGAAAGAGCTGCCTGTTTTTGAAAATAAATGTTATCAGGGCGCCTGGGTGGCTCAGTGGGTTAAGCGGCCGACTTCGGCTCAGGTCGCGATCTCACGGTCCGTGAGTTCGAGCCCCGAGTCGGGCTCTGTGCTGATGGCTCAGAGCCCGGAGCCTGTTTCCGATTCTGTGTCTCCCTCTCTCTCTGACCCTCCCCTGTTCGTGCTCTGTCTCTCTCTGTCTCAAAAATAAATAAACGTTAAAAAAAATTTTTTTTTAAAAAAAGAAAATAAATGTTATGGGAACACAGTCTCGCCCGCTCATTTACATATCGTCTAGGGCGTCTTTCACACTGGTGGCAGAGTTGAATAGTTGCAGCAGAGCCGATATAGCCCTAAAGCCAAAAATATTTACCAACCTGGCTTTTCACAGAGAAATTTCCTGACCCCTGGGATAAAGGCATCACAACCACTATCCTTGAGACCTTGACGTGGTGCATACCCTTAAGCTACTTTTTTCCTGGTCATTGGTGAAAGGAACTGGAGCTTTCCTTTAATTTGCACCGGCCAAGACTCAGTGTGGGACGTTTCTGGTTAAAATAAGAAATCCGTGCTGGTGACAGCTTCTCTCATTCTCTTTGCTTCTCCTTCTTCCTTCCCTCTTTCTTTTCCTCCCTTTGAACAATGCTGATCTTTGCTCAGTAGCCAAGGTGGAAGAGACGTGCTGCACTTGTCGTGACTGGTGGGGGGATCAGCACTCTGCTTGTGGGGGGGGGGGGGGGGGGCGGAAAGACCTACCTGGCTTGGTCGGGAAAGGGTCCCTGCAGCTGGGGCCAATGGTGGACGGAAGCCTGGTGCTGTCCTTTGTGACTTTTATCCGCCCTTTAAAGTGCAAGCAAATCATCTGGGTGGGGCAAGGGGGCTTGTTAAAAAGTAGATTCTGATTTAGTAAGTCTGGGGTGGAGCCTGAAACTCTGCGTATCGAAGGAACTCCAAGGAGGTGACAATACTGTTGGGTCAGGCACCACTTTGAATAGCAAAGTGTGCACCGGTTCCCAGACAAGGCTAATGCCTGAGTTCTGTCCCCAGATTCTGGTGAACTTGGTCTGGGGTATGGCTTGGACTTCCCGACACACAAAATTCCCCAGTTTGATTCGAACATGCGGCAAAGTTTGAGAGACAGTGTGCCAGAGTTCAGAGGGGTGAGGATCGCAGTTGGGTCATCAATGAGTGACTTCAAAAAAGATTATCGGTAAATATGAATAAGGATAATATTAATTCAAAATCAGATTGTCTACCCATCACCCACCAAGCGACTTCTATAAACCGTCCTCCATTGTATAACCAATTTGGGCTCTCAGGGGAATCCATGTAATTCAAAGCTGGATGCATTTTACAAATAAGTGATCTGATTTCATTACTCTTTTTCCTGGGAATTGTGCCTGGCCGAGCTGTGATCAGCTTCCTGCCTCTCATTGTATCAATAAATACGTCAGCATCAGGCCACTGGGACCTCATCTACACTGCGAGCAGAATGTGCAAGACGATCCAACAGTTAATGTTTTAGACTTGTCTCTTCCCATTTCCAAATTACACACTTATTGTATTCAGGCAAAATCAATGTGAGGCCAAGTCTGCAGATGTTTGAAAACTTCCAGATGATTCCTTAAGTTGTTCGTTTTTCATCCTGATGTAAAGATGCCTACATTCATGGTCTTTATTGTACATTTTTAAAGTGTTCCAATAAACTCAAGTGTTCCAGTCCCATCTTCCATGTCTCCAGACCAGGATAGAAGACACATAAATGTTTATTAACAAGACCAAAATGTTAGCTGATGAGCCACTACCCCCCATCTGGCCTCTTAAAGCCTACGACTATCCAGGCTACTCCCCACAGATTTTTTTTTATTAATTTTTTTTTTTTTTTTTTACCATTTAGTCACCTTGGAGAGAGAGAGAGAGAGAGAGACAGAGAGTGAGCAGGGGAGGGGCAGAGAGAGAAGGAGAAACAGAATCCGAAGCAGGCTCCAGGCTCCGAGCTGCCAGCACAGAGCCCGACGCAGCGCTCGAACCCATGAACCGTGAGATCACGATCTGAGCCGGAATCGGACACTTAGCTGACGAAGCCACCCAGGTGCCTACTCCCCACAGATATCTTCGGAGCCTTGTCTTCCGTTCCCCCAGGGATCAAAATCCATTTTTAAGACAAGCCGCCCTCGCCCCACCCCCACCACCGGTACCACCTGCTTTCTCTCTTTGCAGCCTACTTTCTGGGTAACGGAGCCTGTTCCCAGCTTAGATCACATCAAAAAGGGCGACATCCGCAGAACTCAACCTTTTCTATTTGTGTGGCACAACGTGTCAAACACGGTTGCTCCCATTCGTGATCGGGGCTTTCCGTCAGTGGTTCCCAAAATGGGTCCCTGGACCAGCGGCAAGGCAGCGCCCGACAAGCTTGCTACAAATGCAGACTCCGGGGCTCCAAACCAGACCAACTGACTCAGGCGCTCTGGGAGCGGGCCCAGGAAGCCGAGCCACAAGCCCTCCAGGTGGCTCTGACACGGGCTCGAGTCTGAGAAGGGCTGGGGTGGACGAACGCAGTCGCCCTCTGATTTCTGAGATCCTGCCACCGTCAGGTGTATCACAGGCGTGAAATGTGCCCACACCAAATGCCAGGGGCACGCAACAGCCGCCAGTTCTCTCACATGGGAGGTTGAGTCCAGATGCGCTCCACACATCTTGTCCTGGGGCTCGGGCTGGAGCAGCGGGAACCAGCCGGGCTTAGCATTCTCTTGGCAGAAGTCAGAAGCTCCCAAGGGGCTAATCTCCCTAAGGCCTAGCCTCACAACTGACACATCGTCTCTTCTGCCCTCATTCTATTGGCCCCAGCCGGTCGCATAGCCAAGCCCGATGGGACAGAGAAATCAACTCCTGTGCAGGTGATGGCGGGGCGGGGGAGGGTGAGGAGGAGAGAAGAAGGGGAGTGAATATTTGCCGAAGAAAAATCTAGCAGAGCACACCGGGACGGTGAGGAGACAAACCCAGTGCAGACCTTGCCAGCTACTAAACGCCCCCGAGATATTTCGGAAGGGTGGCCGTGAGCCTGCAGACAGCCTGTGTCACTCTCTCGCATTCACGTGCTACACCCTAGACAAAGCGTTTCTGTCCACATTTCCTTTCCGGTTCTACTTCTAAAGAACATATGCAGTCTGAACTTTAAAAAAAAAAAAAAAAACCAAGGGAAATACCTGCCGCAGCGTTCCCACCCCCCCCAGTTGTTTCCACTTTGAAAAGCTGACCAAATATTTTTCTCGCCTACTGTGTTTTTTTAAGAAGAAAACTCTCTTAAATTCCCATCGTTGACTCTCTAATCATATTCGACCGGCAAGAGCCAAAAGGAAAAGGTCTTCCCTGAAGACGCAGTGGAGACAGGATCAATCATGTGCCAGGCATGGAATCGTTACTGGGGACAGCACCGTCATGCCCGGGAGGTCGAGAAGGCAACTCAACAGCCCCCATCCCCCACCCCCACCCCGGCCTGCGTGTCTTCAGTTCCGTGTCTGGGACATCGGGCCCAGTGAATGTTCATTGGGCTGAAAATACATGGATTCAGCTCAAGATGCCAAGCCAACTAGCAAATTCTAAGCTCAGTGTCTTTTTTTTTTAAGTTTATTTATTTTGAGAGAGAGAGACAGAGTGTGCGCATGGGGGAGGGGCAGAGAGGGTAGGGGTGGGGGGAGAGAAAGAATCCCAAGCAGGCTCCATGCTGCCAGCACAGAGCCAGATGTGGGGCTTAAACCCACAAACCATGAGACCACGACCTGAGCCCAAGTCAAGAGCTGTATGCTTGACCGACTGAGCCACACAGGTGCCCCTAAGCTCAGTGTCTTTTGACAGGCCCTGGCCATGGTGGCATCTGAAAGCGACACTGATGGGGGCGCTTGGGTGGCTCGGTCAGTTGAGCATCTGACTTCAGCTCAGATCACGATCTCACGGTTCGTGGGTTCGAGACCTGCGTTGGGCTCTGCGCTGACAGCTCGGAGCCTGGAGCCTGCTTCGGATTCCGGGTCTCCCTCTCTCTCTCTGCCCCTCCCCCGCTCATACTCTGTCTCTGTCTCTCAAAAAATGAATGAACGTTAAATAAACAAATAAATAAATAAATAAATATTAATAAAAGCCACACTCGTGAACAGATTTTGAAAGATGGTACAAACATACCAAACGAATAACACCATATTCATTGGGTGAATTCTTGACTGAGGCTGGCAAAAAAAAAAAAAAAAAAAAACCATGTGTCACATTTAGTAGTAATTTTTTTACAACTCTTCAGACACCAATAAGATGATTCCCCCAATCACTGAGCTGACAGAAGCAGCATTTTACTTATGATTTTGAAGTTTTCGTATTTCATAGATATTGTCATGTCTCAGGGTTTCATTTGGGAGGCAGCAGAGGAAGTCTCTTCCCTTTAACTCCCTTCCTGTTTGCCTCCAGCATCACCTCTCAGAGAGGGGAGCAAAAGGAAGTCCATTCCAGAAGGATTTCTGTCCCTCAGTTCATGACACACCTGCTATGAGCCAGGCACTCAAAGGTAAATAAAAGCACCACGTAGCACAAAGCAGAGCCCTCAAACAACACAAGGCAGGGCCCCAAATCTTGCTTCATTTCTCACTATTTGTGGCGGACACACCCTAAGGTGACCCCCAGTGAGTCATGCCCTTGTACGGGTCCCTCCTTTCAAGTGTGAGCAGAAGCTGTGATTGGTTTCTAACCAACAGAATATGGCAAAGGTGATGGGACGTCATTTCCATGTTTAGGCTGTTACATGGCAGAGGTGACAGGATGTCACTCCCATGGTGACATTATAGAAGACTCCATCTTAGCAGACTGGAGACAGATACTTTTCTGCTGGCACACCGGCATGTTGTAAACAACCCATGGAAAGACCACATGGCAGGGAACCGCTGGCGGCCTCCAGGACCTCGGAGTAGTTTCCCGTCAACAGCCAGCAAGTTGCTGGAAACCCAGTCCTCCAACCACCACTTCTTCTAACAACCAGGAGGAGCTTGGAAGAGAATCTTCCCCAGTCCAGCCTCTGATGAGCATGCAACCCAGCCAGCACCTTGACTGCAGCCTTGTAAAGCCTCCAAGTTTGCTCTTACGCAGCAATAGCAAACCAATACATACAGTACTATGTACCTATAATGCATATAATACTACACTGAATTTTCTTCTTATTATTATTAGTCATCAGTTTAATTCTCGAGAAGTCTAGAATCTGGGGTATGTCCTATTAAGAGAGAGAAACCCACTGTGGGCTTTTAACGTCGAGGGGGAACACTGACAGGTCTTTTCCTGTAAGTCACGTAAGGCCTGTAAGACCTTTCCTGTAAGGCCACACTGCCCAGAGGTGGCCCCAGCAGAACTGGGAATCCCTCAGGGGGTCTCCCTCACTTGCATCCCATGGCCAGAAGCCCACTGATTTCTCCGGCTGACGTAAATCCACACAGGCTCCTCCACGATTGTCCGATGCGATGATTATGGCACTAAAGTTACCCGCAGGCACACATTCACCTCTCAACTCTCTCAACTTTCTCTTCAAGGAGTTGATAGAAAATGTGCTCCTTCTCCCAGGTAGGAGAGGGACTCCACAGGTATGAATTTTGATGAGTTGTAACCTTCAGCATGTTTTGCGGCATTTGATTTGTTTTGCCACGTGGATTCCAGGTCCCATGATTTGGTATTTAATAGCTTACAGAAAATAGAGATGTAGCATCTGATTTTTAAAATTTGGTCCTTTAGAATAAATTGCACATCGACACAAAAATATTTATAGTAGTTCTGACATAAAATTGTTCTTCCATTCCTAAACTTAAATCACATTTCTATATTATGGGTAGCAGTTTCTATTTCAAATCTCAACTGTTCTTAGTTGAACTTTCAACCTGGCTCAGAAATCCTAAGGAAGATCAATTCTTTCAACCGCACTGAGAACTGATTCGATTTATAAATATCTCCACAAATATCCTTTTTTCCTTATCTTCTCTACTGTCACGGGGTCTTGGATTCCTCTAGTAGATGTCCACCTAGCATTATCATACTACAATGAAAGTCTCCTATGAAATGTTAAATTGGGTTCCTAATACAAAATAATTCTTTCTGTTCCATGTTTTATCCTTAATGTGGCATGTGACTGTGGAGATATTTTCAACTTTGACTTTCAACAAACCCATAAAAGCTTCCAACATCCCTCAAGTCCCATGGTCTTGGGTCTCCTTAAATCTTTATTTTCCTCTGCAGCACCTGTGTGGCTCAGTCGGTTAGGCATCCAAGTCTTGATTTTGGCTCAGGTCATGATCTCAAGGTTCGTGAGTTCGAGCCCCACGTTGTGCTCTGTGCTGACAGCAAGGGGCCTGCTTGAGACTGTCTCTCTCCCTCTCTATCTCTGCCTCTACCCTGCTTGTACTTTCTCTCTCTCTCTCTCTCAAAATAAATAAACTTTAAAAAAAAAATCTTTGTTTTCTTCTTCTGCAGGAACTTAGAGTCTGAACTTAAATGGTCATAACTGATCACCCAAGTCTATTACATTTTTTGCAGTATTTAACTGTTTTCAGAGACTGTCTGTGTGTGAAGAGAATTATAGAAGCCTATGGTGCAAATCCATGTTACGAGAGAAACAAAGCCACTTCCAATCCATTTGATTCTGGTCTCGAGGTTAACGCCACCCACGACAAATATGGCTCCTTTAATGCTGTCTGTAACAGCTGCATCATGACCAATCAGCCTTGCTACTCAACGTGTGGTCTGCGGACCAGTAGCATGAGCATCACTGGGACGCATTAGAAACGCAGAATCGCAGCCTCCGCCCGAGACCCACTGAATCCCAAAGAAGAGCCTCTCATGCGCGCAATAATGCTGGAGGAGCTCGGTTCCATGACGTACTGTGAGTCCGGGTGGATTGAACATCTCGCATTTGTGGCCAGTCCTGTTTTCCCCAGTCTGGGTAAACTAGATGTTGACACGCTGAGCTGACTTCCTACCGGGCTGCCTCCAACAAACTCTACCCTTGGGGGGCTCCTCAAGTTCTACCTGTGATCTTCACACACCCGTCAAGGACATCTGTGCTAATCTGGACACTGGGCAAGGCCAGAATGAAGTCTACATGGAGCAAAGTCCTCTGGCAGCACAGGTTTCCGTGTCAAAATATATCGCGAGAGAGAGTGAAAAGAATTTTAAAAGCCATTGGTAAAGCCCAAATGCCGTCTGTTTATTTATGACGACCTGCTGTTAAGGTACCGATAGCATGTGACGTTTCCAGATCCAGCACTTCTGGGTGATTTAGGCGTCAGGGGAAATTAAGAGCAATGCCGTGATTGTGTAAGACGTGAATGTTAAGGGAAGCTGGGTGAAGGGTGTGTGGAAACTCTCTGTGCTGTCTTCACAACTTCTGCATAAATCAAAAACTCTTCCAAAATAAAAAGCTTGTTTTTTTTTTTAAAAAATGCAAGATGTGGCTTGCAATTTAGGCAAGTGAACCCCTCCCCCGTAAAAAACTTTTCAAGTGATACCGTGCAAAAAGCTAAATACATCAAAAGTGGGAAAGAATAGAGCAATGGAAATAAACACACGGCTTACACATTAACCACGTTTTTTCACCCGGTGTCATAGCAGCATATACGTATTTGCTTAGCAAACCCAGTGGAGTCCTGGGTTGGTTTGTTTTTTGGGGGTTTTTTTTGGTATGAAGAAGCCAAAAAAAGAACAAAAGAAGAATGAGTAATCAGCACTAGAGTGCCAGAAATTTGATAAATATATATTCGGAATATGAAATTATAGCAGAATCTCCCTTAGGCGGTTTGTCTCGCCTCTCCCTCGGAATATCTACATCTTAGTGAAAAAAGGATACGCTTAAAAGGAGCTATAGCCATCATCCCATATATGAAGTACTCAAGTTTTATTTTATTGGTCAGGATTCTGTCTGGCAAACGCTGGAATCCATTCTCTGGTGAGTTTAAGCAGGAAAGGGTTTATTGAAAGATATTCAGTAGCTCCGGAATCATGGAAGGGCTGCAAAAACAAACCCAAGGCGTAGCTTCCAGGAAAAATGCCAAAACCATGCTGCAAATTAGCCTGATTTTGGGGAGGGTGGAGGGGGGGACACCACCGCTGCTGTGCTGTTACCACTACCAAGCCCAGACTTCAGCTTGATTGCAGATGATCGCGTTCCAGACTCCCGCTCTTCTGCATCAGGAACTCAAGCTCACAGCCACTGCGCCCGCCCCTGAAAGGCAGCCGACCGGACTGTCATCCCTGCCAGTGCGAAGGAAGCTCACTGCAAGCCTGTTTCCTTCCTAGCTCAGCTCCGATTCTAGGTCTTGGGTGGTTTTTTTAATTCTAAAGGGCCGAGTCTCGGTGACAGGCCACATCCTAGCCCCCAAAGAGCCCTGGGGGGGGTTGAGCTCTGATTCTACATCTGAGAGGTAAAACCTGGGGTGACCGACTAATGGCAAAGTTCCCCGGTTTCAGCAATTAAAATCCCACATCCCAGGAAACCTCTGGGTCAGTGAGTGAGAACTCATAACTCCTGTGTTTGCCCGAGTATAGAAAGGCTTTGCCAAAGAGGCTGGGTAGCCACGACGATCGATGGCACATACCCCCTACAGTGATCAATACGTGATGATGCAAAGATCAATTTGAGACACTTGCATCTGTAGTCACATTGGCCACTAGACCCACTGACCCCTATCTGATGAATGGACTCATCTCCCTATCGTCCTCACTCCTTCCCCAACTCATGGGTAATAGTTTGCTCCTGGTCACACGTGGTTATCTGCATCGCGTGCAAATAATTTTCCTGGTCACCTCGTGCTTCTTCTGTAGGCTGTCTGTACCTAACAATGACAAAGTTGGATTTCAAGTGGCCGTTGCATGTTCAACACCCCCCCACCACCACCACCACACAGACTTGGGCTAGTTTTCAGGGCAGACGCCGAAAATTGTCCAACACTCATTCCGTTGGGCTTCCAGCATGGCTCTCTGTAACACAGAGGCTGGAAAGCTGTGAACTTTCCCAGGTCCCTTTGAGCTCGGGTTTCTCATGAGCCCCAGAGTCCTTAGAACGGCACCCGGTCCCTGCTTGCTGCGGGCTCATTCCCTTGCTGCATCGTCTCGACGTGTTTATCCTGGTTTGGTCTGCTCGTTGTTTTTCCCCGAACCCTGCAGAGATGCTAGGGCTTCAGACCCTTGTACCGGCTGTTCCCTCCGCCAGGAATGCTCTTCCCAAATATCCACATGGCTTGCTCCCTCAATTCTTCAGGCCTTTCTCCAATGCACCTTCGCACTGACGCCGTCTCTGGCCACTTTTCCTAAAATTACAGCACGCTTCCCCGTACTGCCACCAACTCGTCTCGCCTTTAATTTTCTCCTTAGCACCTGTCACCATCTAACATTAATATACTCTCTATTGTATCTCCTTCTTCTTGTTGCTTGTCTATTTCCCCACGTAAAATGTAAGGTCCCATGGGGCAGTATTTTCGTTCCGTTTTGTCCACTGTTCTATCCCCGCACTCAGAACACGGCAGATGCGCATAATAGAACATAATAGATGCACAATAAATCATTGTCGCATCATTGTCCAGCTGAAGATGTCAGGTCGCCCTGGATTCGGTCCAAAATACAAAACTCCCTCGATAAAAATGTCAATATGTGCTAATAGAAGAGCGAAAAGTGTCATGGAAAACGAAAGAAGAGAGACAATAGCCAGGAAAGGTTTTGGAAAAACAAACAGATTAATAAAGGGGGGACCAGCCCTGTGACATACTACATTATAAACTCACCCCCACCTTCAACAGGCGTTGTAGAAATTAGCAAATGGAAAGCGACCATGGAGTCGGCGCAGCCCACAGTAACGGTGCCCACAGCGCCACTAAAGCTTCTGTCTGCTTCCTGCCCGCTTCCCTGGTATGCGCTCCCGTTGTTTTGCTATTATCGTCCCCGTTCTGCCTTGGCAATCTTCCTTCCCTTTACCGGGTCCTCAGCATTGAAAAAAGTAGAGCATAGTAAAGCATAGCATCGTAAAAAGTGGCATAGTAAAAAGCACATTGCAATTTATCCCCAATCTGGATGTGTTATACCAACAGGATTTTTTCAAGTTTCTGATACCTAAAAAAGCAAATGGCCCGTGTCAAAAAAAACTTGTAACAGGTGAAAAGGCAGTAAGAGAAAGGCAAATTAAATGCACACTGAGATACCATTTCTCATATATTAATTCAGCAAACGTAAAGATAAATTTGGGGAGCTTGGGTGGCTCAGTTGAGTGGCCACCTCTTCATTTCAGCTCAGGTCGTGATCCCAAGGTCACGGGCTCGAGCCTCGCGTCGGGCTCCATGCTGAGCATGGAGTGTGCCTAGGATTCTCTCTCACCCTCTGCCCCCTTCTCCCACTCACGTGTTCTCTCTAAAATAAAATAAAATAAAATAAAATAAAATAATAAATTTAACAGCAGATTATTGGTAAGAATTTGGAGAAAGAAGCAAAATAAATGTTATGGGAACACAGTCTCGCCCACTCATTACATATCGTCTAGGTACCACTTGTAGGGAGAGCAAGTTACCTATTTCAGTCCTAATTATGAATACGCATACCTTTTGGCTCAAGAATCCTGTCACAAATTTCTTTTTTTTTTAACGTTTTATATTATTTTCTGAGAGAGAGAGAGACAGCACATGAGCAGGGGGGCGAGCAGAGAGAGAGGGAGACACAGAATCCGAAGCAGGCTCCAGGCTCTGAGCTATGAGCACCGAGCCCGACGCGGGGCTCGAACCCATGAACGGTGAGACCCTGACCTGAGCTGAAGCCGATCATTCAACCAACTGAACCACCCGGGCGCCCCTACTTTCAGAAATTTATTCTACAGATACCAGTGTATGTGGAGCTCATTCGTTGCAGTAGGACTCGTAATAGCCAAATATTTTAAGGAACTTGTATGACCATTAAGAGAGAACTATTTCAATAAGTTACGGTGCATCCATACAGTAGAATATTGTCGCGTTATTTTACAAGTGAGAACATTTGAATATACACAGGTATGATGCAATAACCAAGATACATGTTCCATGGAAAGCGTGAGGTGTAGAACTATGTGCATTTTAGGTGAGTTTTTTTTAAAAATACGTACCCACATGTTTGTTTGGATAGCCCTGAAGTATGATTGGAATGGTGCATAAAACATTCTGCCAGTGTTGGCTGCCTCCAGGTTGGGGAACTGGGTGCCCGGAGGAGGCAGGTAAGAGGGAGATTTATCATTGTAAGCCCTTTGGTACTTACTGCATTTTAAACCGTGTGAACGTATTCTCTATTTCTAAAAGGGCTTGCCAGCTTGAGGTCGGCCTGACCCGGATGTGCTTGAAGAAGGAGCGCTGAACACAAACTGCTTTCTTCTCGCTTTTGCCCCAGGCTGTTCTCACCCGGAGCACAGATGGAGTGTGGAGAAATCTGGAAGCCAGGTTGTCCAGGAAAGACTGGGGAAGCTTATGCTGATTCATTGCCGGTGCAATCTGCTTCCTAACCTCATCAGGTAACTAATAACAAATTCACTGGCTCTTCATTCTGTTGCTTTTTTGCCCAGAAACGTGGAATGTCACAGATAGCCGTGTTTTGACAGGAATTGCATGCACACTCAAACGTACAAAATTCCAGAACGGAAGTCTTTAAAAGCAGCAATTCTCTATCTCTCTCGCTTAGAGCCCAACAACCGATCAGTCCTAAGATATGGCTGTGTTGTTTTGTTTTGTTTTGTTTTGAGAGAGAGAGAGAGAGCGAAAGCTTGAGCAGGGGAAGGGCAGAGAGAGAGAATCCCAAGCAGGCTCCACACTGTGAGAGCAGAGCCCGATGCAGGGCTTGATCCCATGAATCATGAGCTCATGACCTGAGCCGAGATCAAGAGCCGGAAGCTCAACCAACTGAGCCACCCAAGTGCCCCATGGCTGTGTTTTATGTTTGATGCTTCAGACCGACAGCTTGGACTTACCCCATACTACCACGTACTTCTAGACATCTTGCTGGAGGAGCTTCCTTCCTTGGGCCAAAAACTTGGGAGGGGAAAGGAAATAATTAAGTTTCTTAAGCGAGTACAATCACACAGCGCACACACAACTTTGGAATTGGAACTTAGAGTCAGAAAATTCAAAATTGGAGCCACAAAGTGCAAAATTCAAACTGAAATTCCGCCGTAGGAAAAAAATCCAAATGCCATCACTCAATCGCACCATTTTGTTTCCAAAAAATGGCAAAACTACAAAGGCCACAAAAAAAAACTTAATCTTTTTTCGTTTTTCTCTTGGTATGAAGTGTTTCAGGTATGCAGAAAAAAAAGTAGAGAGAATATTCTAAACAATGTCCATGCACCTACAAAAATCTTTGTCAAATCTTAACCTGTTTATCATTCCCATGCTCGCTTTATGCTTTTATAACACGTGTAGGGATCTGCAAACAATATAAAATCCTATTTTTAATGCTTTCAACATTATATACATGATATTCTGGGTCCGCCATTCGACAGCTTCCTTTTTGCACTCCACTTTTCTTGCATTGGGCTCTGTGCTATCACCACAGAGCCCACTTTGGATCCTCTCTCTCCCTCTCTGCCCCTCCCCTGCTTGTTCTCTCTCTCTCTCTCTCTCTTTCTCTCAAAAATAAATAAATAAAAACATTGCAAAGCATTGCCTTTTTGCACTTGAAGATAGTTCTTTCTCTTTTTCTTCTTTTCTTCTAATTTTAACTTCAGACTTTCAACTATAAAAACTCGAAGGTCTGACACCAATGATCTCAAGCTCTGCAAAGCAACCCAAAAGTCTTACAAGCATTTCTCTTCAGTGCACTTGAAAAATTTTAGAATAGAAGCTAAAGGCGTGGCTTTCAAAGGAAAGTCTCCGGCTGTTGCAGCTACTAACATTTTATTTATGTATTTGTTGTCTAATCTTCTCCAAGAACCAAACGGCAAAGTGTTTATTGTATCTTGTCTCTGAATGATATGCGAACTCTTTTCTTTTCTTTTTCTTTGTGGTGTGGTTATGGACAAATTCTACAACTGATGACAATTTCCCCCACACCTATGACCATCTGAATGCATCCTTATGAGAGCTATTTGGAGTCCAGTTAAGGTTCCTCCAGAAGCCAACTCTGAGCCAAGGGTGTGAGCACAAGTAATTTATTTGGAAAGTGGTCCCAGGACACTGGTGGGGGAGAAGGGAAAGTGAGACAGAGAGTCATTGAATATAGGGTTTGGTATCATGCAGATTATCTGTGGGCAACCGGGGCTTAATTCTTCTGGGCACGCCAAAAATCTGGATAAAACACGTACCTCAGAGTTATCCCACCTGAAGGACGAGGGAGCTGAGGTGTTGATATGCCAACTCCCATCAGTCATTGGTCGAGACAGCTCCCAGGGGGTGGAAATTCCCCAGCTCCTCCCAATTGCCATTGCTACCCCGACAGCAATGCTATCTCTGGAAGCCAGAGAATGTTCCCAGGCAAAAAGCAACGCAGGTGCTGGCAGTTGGGAGTTGGCTGGTATACACGGAAGTGTTAAGCATGAGAGGATATGGGTGGGGCGTTGACAATGTCCGGGACAGATTTGTTTGCCAGATTCGTCTTTGGATCCCAAATGCATTTTTTTCCTGCTGTTCTTTGAAGCTAGGAAGCATACCTAGAAAACTTGGGGACTGTTTAAAAGAGGTAAAATGGTATAATCACATTTGAGAGTAATTTGTTACCTAGAGACATTGAAGAGGAGCATATCCTATGACCGATGGATCGTCTCCTAGTTTAGAGAAAGTGCCTCACGTGTGTGCCCAGAGAAAGTACAAACTCTCTGGACCTAATCTCATGGCCTCTAGAATGGGCAGGTGACTGCTCTCATTTGTGAATCTTATAATCAAAAACAAAGAGGCAAAGTTGAGTTTGGAAAGAATTTGTTTCTAACTGCCTAATCAACTCAGGTTAATGTTAAAAAAACAAACAAAACCCAAACAACTGTGGAATATAAAAGAGCACGAAACATGAAAATGAAGCATTCTGTCATCTAGAGAGAAGCACCATTAATCACTTGTCTCTGCATACGTGGTTCTCCCCAGTTTTCACACCAAAGTTGAAATGTCTTTATACCATTTTGTAAGCTACCTCATCACAGAATGTATCATGAAAAGTACCCCACATCCTTTCATGGTCTTAAAAGGGCGTTCGTTTATCTGAAGAGCTGGCATTACACTGAATGAAGGTACATAATTTATTTAACCAATTCGGCCAATGTCCTAGGCCTTTGGTTTTGTCTCTTCCCAATTTTCAGTGCTTCAATGACATTCTTCGATGATATGCCTTTACATACACACACCTTCTTCCCTTGCCTGAATTCCTAGATGAGCAATCACCTGTTCAAATGGGGCTCAAACTCAATGAACCGTGAGATCACGACCTGAGCTGAAATCAAGGGTTCAGACGCTTAACCAACCGAGCCACCCAGGCGCCCCTAAAAGCACCTTTAAAGTTTCTAATACCTGTGCCAAATTGTCCCCTTGAAAGGTTGTTCTAATTTACACACACTGATTCGGGGTGTGAGGGGCTGTCTGAAGACACGAAATATTTTACCTCGTGGCGAGAGTTACGGCACTTGCTCTGAGAGAAGCGACAGCTTCCAGACCTGTCCGTGTACCCCAGGCTTATTTTAAGTTTGGCGTATATTTGCACGTCAGCACGCTGAGAGATTCCAACATGTCTTGGAGGCTAACAGACAAAACGAGAGTGCTAAGTCACGAGTGCCAAGCTTGTCTCTGCGAGCATTGTTTAAAATCTGTGACAACCGCTAGATTGTCGTCTTAAGGACCTGCCCCCCATCAGGTGGGCTCCATGTCCTTGCTTCACTGAAAAAATTCCTCCGCAAAATCCAGTTACGAGATGTGATAGAAGGTGCTGAATTAATTCCCCATGAGACGTTCATGGGTAACGACGTGCTTTCTTTCCTTCAACACTTAATAGGGGCCTATTATGTCCCAACGAGCTGTGCGAGGATTAAAGATGAAAAGCCCAGAGACCTTCACACAATGGAGGCAACTTTTAAATTGCTTGAGAGTGAGGACCTCCAACATTTAATTCAAAAATTGTCATATCACAAAGGAAGAAATACAAACGGCGAAAAGAAAAAAACAAAAAAGGTCCAAAGGGCCGAGTATTTCTGAAAGTGCCGGCACGCCGATCAGCTGCTGTCCTGACTGACGTCGCTTCCACGCAAGCCCTGTGGGAAGCGAGAGCTCCAATCCTGCCCCTCCTCCAGGCCTTCTTGTAGAAACTTCTGGAAGTGCTGCTTTCCAAGAAGGCAGGCCTGCAGTCGCCTGGGCAGCAGAAACCCTTCCGTTTCCTGCAAGATGCCAGCTGCCTCCCTGGGCTGCTATGTCTCCCTCTCCTGCCACTCACTGTCGCCCGGACCTCACCAGGGAGACATCTGACAATCTCACCCTTCCGTCGGAGGTTCGGTCCAGCTCTTAACTACCTTATTCCCACCGCTTTGTCCTTCCACTCCACCAACCTTTCATGTTATTTCTGCTTGCCTGTGTCGAGCCACACTTTTCTTTTCTTCGAACCTATAAATGCACCTAAAGAAAAATCCAGAGAGAAGCTATGAGTCGCTTTGTTTGCAGAAAACCTCAAATGGGGTCTGTAGTTGTTGCGTACGGAAATCTTATAGCGGCTTCAAAAAGATCACAGACGTGTTATCTTACGTAACGCCTTTATTTTTCAGCTGCGGTACATTTAACATGAAGTGGTTTTTTTTCGTTGATTTTGAGGTCACACTCGCGTGTGGTCTTTTTCCTCTCCAGAGAAGTTAAAAATCAGGAGCCCAAGACTGTCGGTCGTGTTCTCACCCTATCCCTCCAGAAGCAGCTTCTTGGAGCAAGTGACTACCTTAATTTCCATAGAGGAAGGGGGCCCGTCAGGTGCACAAGAGATTGAGTTTGTGTGTGTGTGTGTTCTACAAATTATAAAATGCCTCTCCACTGAAAGACGTGTAGCAGCATCTTTGGCCTCTCTCTGCTAGATGCCACTAACACCTCCCCAACAGTCATGACAATACAAAATGTCTCCAGACTCCAAATATTCCCTGGGGGAATGAAATCATCCAAGTAGAAAACTGCTCGTCTACACTGCATGGAGCATGAATGTTCCCAAAGCAGCATGAGCTTGGAGAAGACCACATTTTGTTTGCTCTCCACGAGCTAGCTGGACCATTTGGTTCGCTTCCCCATAGAAATAAGAGTCATCAGGCTGAGACATCTGTGCATGGGAATCTTATGAATATAAGGCTATTTATGACCACATCAATAACTTGGGACTTGGAGAACGAAGGGATTGGTTGAGAATAACAGACCTCACCATTAAATGGAGTGACAGAAAAAATTAGAAATAGTACGCAGAGGAGGATTGCCTATCTGGGTGTTCAAACTCAATGGATTTGTCCAGTCCCAGAGAAAAAAGGAAATCTTGGCCAATGAATTGGGCCAGGATAGGCTACGTGAGTTGGCCATAGTGGTCGGGATGCTGGCATAAGGTAAAGGCATTCAAGGGAATGTGATTAGTATTAGTGTGGATGTATCGGGCTCCCTCAGACTCCTGTATGCAAATGGACTGGGCCAGTTTGGTACACATAGAGTCAGCAGTTAGGAGGCCACTGTAGGGGTTCAGATGGGGGATGATGGTGCCCTGGGCTGGAGTGCTGTCAGTATATGGCATCTCCTACTGGGAATAGCTAAAGAATCAACCCGAGCATAAGCTCTAGAGTTACTTAGCTCTCTAGTCACTTACGGTGAGACATTTCATCTTTCCAGGCGCTGGTTGGGGTTTTGTCAGACTAGGGGTCAAAGTCAATATTGTCTGAGGGCCTTTCCAATCTCCTCCTCTCCTCTGCATACGTTGGCAAACCACCCCGTGTAGATGGAATTAGCAAGGAAAAGATACCCGAGCACCTTCCCGCTTGCTTCGGAACTACAAGCAGGAGGCCAGTGTTTCGGAGGCTGATGAAGTCTCGAGAAGAGGTTCTGATCCTCTCTGAGAGCCAAGTCCAGAGTAGGCGGGCAGACATATTCCTAGACGCACTGACAGCTCGTTTACACCAGAACCCGATACGTCATCTTTCTGGGTTATCGCCAAAACTCTTCACCCCGTCTGATGGGGCGACTCCTGAATCAATCTCCGGGGTGGGGAATTGCCACGATCTGACTGGTTTAGGCATGAGTTACCTAAACTAATGACTGAGGCTAGGGGGTTGGGATTGGTTCGATCCAATCAGAGCCTCGCATTGAAGCTTGGAGGGGAGTCAGTGCTGCAAAGTGCGTAGCTCCTACCCAGCGGAGGCAGGTAGACTGCGGAGTCCCCCGCAATGCCCTGCACGGTGTACGCAAATATCTAATATAGAGAATAAAAGAGAAGACTGCCAGGAGACACGGCACGATAGAGTGTTGTATGTATTTAAGAGCTGAGAAAGTATAGCTCTCATTAGAATCCGGTCTTCTCTCCACGCCACTGGTGTGGCTCACGTGGTTGTATGACGGCAGGGAGTATCCAAATGGAATTAATTTATGTACTGCTAACCCACAATATTCAACACTCTGATACGTACAAACACATGATTTATTTCCACCGCACGGATGGTGCAAACATGTAATGTTAGCACCAAGCCCAAACTCTCCGAGGGCGAGGCCATGCCTCTCACGCAGGGCCTCATTAGATTACAGGTTTTACCGATCAATTATTTTACACCGATCTCACCCATTACCTGTGAGGGGTTTGACCGTCATAACCAGAGGGCGCTCCTATCCGCGAATAAACCACAATGTCCTGTTAAGTAAACATCAACACTGAGACTGTCTTACGCTTCCATGTTGTCTGATCGGAAAAAGACATTTGAGACTTTAAAGAACAACTCCTAAAGCCCCCAATTCGCCGAATTATTTGACGATATGACTGTAGAGGAATGAAACAGGCATTCATCTGATGTTTTAGGTACAGATGCAAGATTTGTCTCATGTAAGTCAGTATTTCCTAAACTTGCTTACTCATACTTGCTAGAGAACTTTCAAAAACACGGCCCGCCAGGTCCCATCCTGAAATTCTTGCTTCGTAGATCTGAAGTCAGAAGGCATTTGCATCCCTGAAATGTCCCTGTGAGAGAGGCCCAGAGATTCGCCGTGGCTCCCCGGGAGACACGTGCTTCGTGGGCCACCCTATTACGCCAGGCCAGGTGATTTGCCCCGGCCAATGAAATGGAACACTGGTGGCAAGAGCCAGCTGGCAGTTTCTGCCAGGCTCTCTCTTTTCCCTCTGCCATGACAACCGGCAGCCGCTACTCTGTCACCTTGGTGTCACAGTGAACACAAGAAGGAGCAGAGCCAGGGGTGAGCCACAATGAATACAGATTGCGAGCGAGAGCAAAGTCGTGGCTGTGATAAGTCATGAGAGTTGGGGACCCATTTGTTACTGCAGCATAGCCGACCCTATCCGACTCGGTCATCCCCACAAGAGATTCTGCTACACAGCCGTGATCGAGAACCACAGACATAAACGCACTTGAATATCACACGTACGTACACATTCGAGTGGGCTGGTGTTCGTAAGATAAAATACGTGAGTCCTGAGATGCTGATCTTTCTCCAGGCTTGGAGATTCCTGGGTGATATATGAAATTCTCATGAATGAACCCTCTATGAAAAATTCTACTCATCACCGCTGAAGAGTTACCTCTCCCCCTCCAACACACACAAAATCTGTGAAAACACAATGGCTTTCTCTGAGGCTTTGTTCAGTTCTCTTTGAATATGAATTAATTCCTCATGGCTTTATAAGGAATTTTAAAATGAATGGAACCAATTACTCCCTGTGTTTTTTCCATCACACCCCTGCAGAAATGGGCCTTTCTAGACTCCAAATTCCCCTGCAAGGAGGATCTAGGCAAAATCAGCCCCATTTTGACGAATGTGCTGGTTGTAGAACCAGGCTGAAAGTGATTTCTTAAAAAGCTGGTCTCCTTCCGTTATGTAAGAACTGTGCTTTTAAGTCATGGAAAAGCTGAACTGCCACGGTGAAATCCAGGATAGATGTGTGCCTCTTTAACAGAACAAAAGCTCTGGACCCGTCCGATAGTTTCGGCCCAAGACAAACTTATTGATAAAAAAAAAAAAAATCCATCAGCACGCTTGGAAATGCGGGAACTTTGATCCTCTGCCATAGCATCCTGGGCAGGGCTGACGTAGCCGCGGAAGGCAAAGCACGAAGAGGGGCTTACTCACCAAAACGCAACTTGGGTCGGCACGAAGCGTGCTACGGGAAGGCAGGCTGGGGCTCCGGTGGGGTGAGAAGCTGAGAGGGCCAGCGGGGCCCGAGAGGTGATGCATTCGAGCTGCAGAGAAGGGGCCCCGAGCCAATCCTTGAGTCTCTCAAATCCTAAAAGAGGCGTCCAATGACTCACTGGATCCTAAGTGGACTTAGGTTTTACAGCAAATAATATGCAGCAGGGGATGTCTATGGTAAATCAAACAACTGTTATGTTTTCCCATAGGATGAGTATTCCCTTAAATGCGTACATTTAAAACCCTAAAAGATGGCCATTTTTCAGCCCGGTAGACATACAAAACTACCCACGTCCATCCATCTCATGAATTCCAGAACCTTCTACGCCGTGCGGCCCAAACTATTTCATGTCAACCCGCTGCAGCAAATTCCGAATCCCGTTCGTTATGAGAAAAAAATGTATTAAGGGTTCTGTATGGATTGTGCAGATTGTGCAGCCTGCAAACAACTCTTATTTCTTCCCATTTCAACAATTCTCTGCCTCTCTCTCTCACCCTCATCTGGGTTGGATGAATAACTCTGACATGCTTAAGATAAAATCAAACACAAATTGGCTGACTGGGTCTCTTGCTTGCGCTTCACTTAACACAGCAAAAACTATTCCACCTTTTCAAAGGTCAGAGAGTCCCTGATCACTTAAGCAGAGAGAAGACCATCATAAATTCATTATTTGAAGCTTTTATGGAGAATGCATGTTTCTAGGTTCATTTCAGCATAATTGAAATATTAGAAGGAAAAGGAAGCGGGAAAAGGGAAGGGGGGCAGTGTATCACTTGTGCAAAAGAAAAAAAAAAAACCGACTCTCAGAAATCACCAAAGAAATGCTCAAAATAGCCGGAAAAGACAGAATTCCTTTTATTCACACCGTGAACGTATTATTTCCTAAATAGTATTTGATGCCGGGGGCGCCCGGGTGGCTCAGTCGGTTAAGCGTCCGACTTCAGCTCGGGTCACGATCTCGAGGTTTGTGAGTTCGAGCCCCAAAGCATCCGGCTCACTGCTGTCAGCATGGAGCCTGGAGCCTCCTTCGGATCCTCTGACCCCCCCTGTCTCTGCCCCTCCCCTGCTGGTTCTCGCTCTCTCTCTCTCTCTCTCAAAACAAATAAACTTAAAAAAAAAATAGTATTTGATCCTGTAGCCCTTCCTTGTTCTCTTAGATCAAAACCTGATGGTTGTGAATAAATGTGTGGTTTTATTCTCAAGATTCCTTCCACAGACTTTGCGAATTGGCTGGACCTAAATATTAGTGGCAGACGGGGCCTGCCTTATTTTTTCTTCTCTGGAGCAAGTCACGAGGCCGAGAGAATCCTACAGCTATTTCTGGACATTTCTTATTTCCAAGCACGATAGAGGTATAAAGAAGAAAGAGCAAACATCAGTGCCTTCAAGTTTCAAGGAATTGCAATCCAATGGAATTTAAACCAATATAAAAATGCAGGTTAACAGGATTATATTTGCCTTTACCTTTCTTGGACTTGAATTACATGCTGATCAGGTCCATTTTATCAGAGCTAGGGTGCCCTTCCGTCATTAAATAATAAAAGTTCTGTTTCTACCCACGCACTACGTTTGTATACTAATATACGTCGAAATTGATCTCATCAAAAGCTTAACTAGACACGCAGGACTCATAAAGGGAGGAAACATGGGCCATAAATATTAGAGTTTTTTAACTTGAAACAAATTTGGGTTACGAATTGCCAGCTCTGGGGCGGGAACGTCTGAGTGATTTTCCTGCTCGACTGGCAAAGCATTGTTTTTGTCTCGTAACCCAGAGCCCAGAGCAGAGTCACAACTGAGACGTTGCGTTTCTGCAAAGAAATCAAATCGTAAGAGACATTGTATGCGAAACACATCATCCCTCAAGCTCCCCTAATATAATACATCAGACAAAATACATCAATTAAAATAATGTAACAAAACGCGGAGGAAAGTAGGAAAGAAAATTGCTCGTGGAACTTCAAAGGTACCACATGTACCCCGAATTCCCCTGAGCATTTCCTGGATGGGAAAAACGCGGCGCGAGGAAACATGCTTTCCAGCTGCAAAGCCCAAATGCACAGACTGACGGAGAGGGCTCGGGTTCTAGCTCTTCGAATAAAACGCCAGGTGTTTACCTCAAAGACCGCCTGGAAGAGACAAGTACAATCGGACGCCTAGGAATGAGACTCAAAGCAGCTGAAACGTGAAGTGACAACCGTCCATGCAGCATCGACCTGAGGCCTCAGCCCAGGGGACCGCCAAGTGTGAGCCGGTGTCGGGCTCCGACTCTCCCGAGCGAAGTGAGGAAGGCCCGTCCGGAGCCCTGGCCCCGATCCACGAAGAGGAAAGGTCATCCCATCGCACCCCGCCCTGCACCCCCAAAACCCACTCTTTGGAGTGGGTGTGTGACAGTCCCTGCCCTCGAGCTCCCTAGGGTGCTAATGGGTATTTATAGCTGACCCCCCTAATAATAAAGCACTAGAAGACAGGGACAGTGTGGCACTCATCTCTGAACCCAGTGCCGATGCGATGCCTGCCTTACATCAGAACCTCAACAGAGTTTTTCCAATAATTTTTCAAATAAACGTTTTCAAAGATCTCTGCAGGAATGAGTAAATGATCCACCAACATGTAGTTCAATGTTAAACACGTTGGAAACTCATCTTTTCCCAATCTCATTTCTCTTCGTTTCTTTTAGAAACTCTAAAACCGTTTTTAACATCATCTATTCTTAAAAAAGGATTATTTTCTAGCAAAAGAAACTGAGGGGATATAAGCTGTTTCAAGCCACAGCAACATGTTTAAAAAGTGAAAAATTCAACTAACGCCATACACTGGGTAGAGACAGAGGAGGCCTCTACTGGCAATGATTTGAAAATATGTAGGGGCACCTGGGTGGCTCAGTCGGTTAAGTGTCTGACTCTTGATTTCAGCTCAGGTCATGATCTTAGGGTCATGGGATCAAGCCCCAGGCCAGACTCCATGGGGCCTGCTTGAGAGTCTCTCTCTCTCCCTCAGCCCCTCTCCCCTACTCATGCTCTATCTCTTTCTCCCTCATTTTAAAATAAAAGAGAGGCACCTGGGTGGCTCAGTCGGTTAAGCATCTGACTTCAGCTCGAGTCACGATCTCGTGGTTTGTGGGTTCGAGCCCCGCGTCGGGCTCTGTGCGGGCAGTTGAGAGCCTGGAGCCCGCTTCGGATTCTGTGTCTCCGTCTCTCTCTGCCCCTTCCCCACTTGCACTCTCTCTCTCTCTCTCTCTCTCTCTCTCTCTCTCAAAAAGGAATAAACATTTTTAAAAATTAAATAAATAAAATAAAAGAATATGTAAATAAAGTCCCCTGACCAACCGTCTTCTTCACAGGTGACTACTAACGATGTATAAAAAGAGGAAGCGAAATATGTGAAACACAGGGAGAGAAAACCCAGATCTGCGCCCCTATAGGGAGCTGGACACAGAAGAACAAGGGCTCTGAGGACCCGGATGTGGAGACCCCAGGCAGATGGCCACCGAAGGCAAACATGACCCTCTCTCCATGCTGCCTGCGTGCGCTTTGCTAGTGATATAATTGGGAGGATTACACCAGGCCCCAAAATTATTTGGTGTCTTTCATGGCTTCGTGTTCTTTTATGGTCATTTTGAAGTCCTTGGAGGCATTACAAAAAGATATTAGAAGAGTTACCTAAACGAATCTCCACTACCTTTCGCGAATGCTTTATAGCTGTGAAAACCAGTCACTTCCCGGATACGTTCGGGAGGTGGATGAGTTTGGGCAGAAACTGTATCCCCACCACTCTACCTTCATCAAACAGGGGCATCTGCATTTTGTCCTGGTTTGCTGAGTCTCTCTGCGTTCTTGGCATTCTGTGGGCAGGAACATAAACATCCCGTTCAGAAAAACAAAATTAAACTCGTCAAATAAGAACATAAGAATATCAAAGAAGGAAGAAGAGGAGGGAGGGAGAGAAGAAGAAAAAAAGGAAAGTAATCATTTCATCCACTTCTAGTCACAGGAAGCACAGTCATTGGAAGTGGAAATTATGGAGGAAACTCATTAAGTAATTCTGTGATTTAGAAAGCTGCAGAGTTTAGATGCTGATTTAAACCACATCTCTACGGTCAAAAGAATATAGAAGATCTGGAAGATTATAATACACATTCTACTCTACTTGGCCAAATAAAAGCACGGATCTCAACTTTGGTCTTACTGGGGTGGCCAATCTTAAGTGCAGCCAATGAGGGTGAAACGTCTCCAAGTTTCCAGGTCTTCTTCCTCTATTTGTAGGGGGGTGTGCACGGTGGGAAGAGGCAGAAACCACAGATCCATAGAGGCGGCCAATCATCTCCCTTCCAGGTCCCACCATTTGCCATCCCTTTACCTGGGAAGTAGACTGTCCTTGCTTTTTTAGTAACTCGTGGAGACTTGAACAGGGCAGTGCTCGCCCCGAGCCGCTGCTCGCCAACAGGCATTAAAAGCTATCCAGTTGTGTGACATGACTGAACAGATGATTCTGATTAAAATTGTATTTAAAGGGAGCACTTTCCTTTATTATTATTATTTTTTTTTTACCTTTTTTGGAACCAGTTATGGGCACTGGGTGAGACAGACAAGGGGCATCTCGGAAGTTTCCACTTCAGTAGTAGAGATGGGGAAAGTTAGTTGTCCTGATCACTTACAGAGCCATGAGAGAAACACGGAGCCCAGCTTTGGCTGGGTTTCCAGTTTGAAGCAGTGGTCCTCGACCAGGGGCATCTTGGCCCCAGGGGGCATTTGGCAACGTCTGGAGACATTTTGTCACCACTGAGAGGAGGTGCTCCTGGAATCTAGCGGGAAAAGAGGCCAGAGATGCAGCTAAACGTTTTACAACGTTCTTTTGGGCTCCCGGGCCCAGTTCCAGTGCGCAAAGGGTTCCCCACACCAACAAGCAATTCTGGGACACCAGTAGGGTATCTGAGAACTCGACTCCATTCTGACACCATCTACCCAGAGACAGCCTCAGATCCGCAGGCCAGGGGCTCAGTCGCACAAGACCGCCCTCCACTTCCGAAGCCGATCACAAACCCAGGTCGTTACACTTCTGACGAACTGGTTGTAAATCGGAGATTTCCCATGACCCCCTCCTTGGGTTCCATTTCTTGGCTAGAATGGCTCACAGAACTCAGGAAACCCATTTACTCACTAGATGACCGACGCGACTGATCAAACCATTGGCCATTGGTGATGGAATAAACCTGAGCCCCCCCGCCCCCTCCCCTGCCAGAAATCGAGGGGTGGGACTGAAAGTTCCGACGGTCTAACCACGTGGTTGGCTCCCCTGGCAACCAAGCCTCATCCTTAGGTGCCTTCCAGAAGTCTCCTCACCAACATAAACACAGTTGTGGTGGCAAGGAGCTTGTTATGAATAGCAATACCCTCATCACACCTCTGTGGCTCTGAAGGGACTTCAGGGACTGAGGACAAGAGAGCCAGTATCATAACAAAAGATGCTCCCTTTGTCTTATGGCTCAGGAAACTCGAAGGGTTTGGGGAGCTGTGCGCGGGAACCGTGGACGGAGACCGAATATGTGTGAGAAATACATTTTGGTCACCTGAATGACCAAATGTACGGATTTCTTATAAATCACCATATCACAAATGCGCAGAACAGTCCCCACCACAAAGAATTACCTGGCCCCAAATGTCAATAGCGCTGCGGCTGCAAAATCTTAGTCTAAGGAATATGTTGGAACTCACGCCTAGGGGAAATGTAAAGACAGTCGTGGAGTGACAAGCAAAACTGGGCAATTAATTTTTCAGCAGTATTGGTCCGAAAAACAGAGTGCAGGCAGAAAACAGAAGGCCATTGAACCAAACACCGAACTTTAGGGAGATTTTTATCCCCTGGGATTTCTGCCCCAAGCTTCTTACTCACAAGTAGCACCTACGTCTCTGTGGTAAAGCAGCTCTGAGGCCACCAGAAGCCACTCTGGCTGCAGAAAGGAGAGAGGAGAGCACAGGAGAACCCACATCATCTCGGGGCAGCCTTTCTCCAATGACTCGTGGGGCAGAGGGCGCCCTGGGTGCCTTCCCCTGATGGTAACTCCTCTGGGGTGGAAAGGCTCCCTCCAGGGGGCTTGTCAGGATCCCACCCTGTCACCTCTGCCCTATGACGAGCTTTTCTGCAAAATCACCTTCAGAGGGATCCTCACCTCCGGCTCTACCTGTGGGGACCCCAGCCCAGGACAGGGTTGACTCACAAGGGTGGACTGGTCTCGAGAGGTCTCGAAGGCCCGTGCGGTGTCCCCAGCGCCCCACCGTGACCACCACCCCGGCAGAGGTTCTAGAAGGGTGATGAGAAAGCCGCTGGACAGACTCTGGGGAGGGGTCTCTGGCTGCCGGGACGGGAGTCGGCGCTGAGCAGGTGCAGCCCGGCCACAGGCGGCAGACAGGAGGAGCTATGAGCTTAGGAGGTCACTGGGAGACCACGCTGAGGCCAAGGCATCCCCAGACGGCCCAGAAGCCCCGGGTGGAGGGGAGCACCGAACACAGGCTCAGCCCCAACTCCTGTGCCGGGACAGAGAGCCAGGCACAGAACCGAACAGCGGAAGGAAGCCAGCACCCCTCTCACCTGGGTGCTCTCAGGGGCAGAGACCATGGCTTTGTTTTATAGGGTTTTTTGTTTTGGTTTGGGGTTTTTTTGTTTTTTGTTTTTTTTTTTTGCATGCTCCAGTACCCAGCACAGGGTCAAGCTATGCTAAATAACCCAGTGGGTGCATGTCAAATGAACTAATTAATTAATTATCAAGAACCAACCTAGGAGTGGCTGGTGTAGCAGACACAGTCTAGGGTGGCCCCCATGATCTCCACCTCCTGGTGTTCACACTCTGGGTGAAAGTTTGCCTTTCTTCCCTTCTGGGTTCTTTGGCTGCTCTAATACTTAAATCAAAATTTAAAAAAAAAATATTTTTTTAATTGTTTTAATGTTTATTTATTTTTGAGAGAGAGAGAGAGACAGAGTGTGAGCGGGGGAGGGTTAGAGAGAGAGGGAGACACAGAATCTGAAGCAGGCTCCGGGCTGTGAGCTGTCAGCACAGAACCCGACACGGGGCTCGAACCAGCGAACTGCGAGATCATGACCTGAGCCTAAGTCGGATGCTTAACCGCTTGAGCCACCCAGGAAAAACAAATTTAATTCATACATACAGGAGTTCATAGAAATAGGAGACCAAGAAGTGACCACAGCAAGCAGCTTTTATACCTTGTAGACAAAGAAGCCGCAAATCTGTGAAGAATTGATGAAAGTCCGGGCTTGGGGTAGCAAATTAGTGAGAAGTAACAGGTTTGCTTCCACAGCCCTCTGGCCTTGGACCCCCATCTCCGGCAGGAAGGACGTCTCCCTTCCTCCGGGTTCGGGACGGGCACCTTCACGGGGGATTTATGTCCTGCTCCCAGGGCACACGGCAGGCCAGAGTGTCCTTGCACGGGCTGCTTCTTATGCGACTTGAATTCGAAACAATCAATGTGCCAAAGTGGCGTATTTGCGGGGCAGCCTGCCCTGAACCCCAGCATGAGCCACGGTGAAGTTCAGCCGTGCCTGCTTGACACGAAGCAGAAACACGCGAGGAGCAGGTGCACTGCCCCTCGCCCAGCCCAGAGGGCACGCTCGCTCCGGTCTTTCCTGTCCATCCACCATCCCCCCGTGTGCACCGACCGGTCCTTAAACACAAAGGAACGACCCGCCGTCCCTCCTCTCCTGTGTGGGCCCTGCCACTTCTCGCCCCAGCCGATGTGTGCCCCGGCTCGTCCTGGCCGTTTCCCGCGGACTGGGCCGACCCGGCACCATTTAGAGGCAGTGAGCTTTGTAGATACGGTTTTCACGGTTTCGCGTGGACCTTGAAACCCAAGAGAAGTGGGAGAAAGAATCTTCCGGCAGATGGAACGTCATCAGCTGCTAGAATCTTCGAGTGCTAGAAATGGAAGGGATCCCAGAGATTCCGGGTCTGAAAGTCTCATCTCACAAAATAGGACACTGGGTGGGGAGAGGAGGAGAAAGGAGCGGGATCCCCCAGGGAGAAGGCTGGTGAGACAGAATTCGCGAAACACCGGTCTCTTGTCCCATCATACTCCTGTCCTTCAAATCCAGGCTGGAGACCTCTTGAATCTCCATCATTCTATGACCCAAGAATTTTCCCAAGCATCATGGCTGCCTCCGAAAGAACTCGTTCCCTCATTTAAATCTTTTATATATTTATAAAAGATTTATAAATTTTTTATATATTTGGCTTTCCAGAGCTCTGCTGAAATCCTGGAGCAGAATCCTGTAAGAGGAAGGCCACAGTTGGTGCCTTTACCAGAAGAATTTGCTCAGTTAAAGGTCCCATTTTATAATCTGCTTCAAATGGCAGAGGTCTAGAATGGGAGTAATACTGGGCAAGCTCCATATCTTTTGTCATCCTTCTGTGCCCAAAGCAAGCGTTGGGCCATTAAAAAAAAAAAAAAAAAAAAAAAAAAAAAAAAAAGAGGGTTCTCTAAGATTGGACAGCATTTCAAATTTCCGTAATGGGGGTCATTACACACTTTTAAGACTTGAATAGTCCCACTGCCTCCCGGTTGGCTGTTTAAAAACACAAAGGGTTGGCAGAGTTTAGGTGAATTGCTCACATTTGGGGTTTTTATGTATAATTTTTAGACATAGGAAAGACAAAATAAGGTGCAAACCCCCCTTCATAAAAGGTCCCATCTGCTGCAAGGAAAAATATTGTTATCATGTGTGAAAATTCAACTACACGGTTAAGGGGAAAATCAGAGCATAATCTAAAAGTAAAAAAGATCACATGTTTCCTTAAATTCCATCTCTTAGTCTGTCTCCTCCAGTTCATTCCGGTATAAGATACACACAGCAGGCTTCAGCTCTCTGCAACTGTGGCCCCAAGTAGAGCATTTGTTTTTAATCACGGAAGACTTGATTTTCATTCATTTACAGCCCAGGGTAACCACGAACTTATGTGGGAGTTCAGAACGAGGCTAGAGATGCCCTGGGCCCACCCCCTGGAGAATCTGACTGGTCTGTGCTTTGGGCTCGCGTAGAATTGCTTTTCCCTGCCCGGTGCCCGGTGTCGGCTGCCAGTGAGCTCTGGGAGGGCGCCCGAGCCAGCTCACGGGGGTGGGGGGTGCTTTGCCGTGACATCTTGGAGGCCTCTGGCCGCCTGATGGTTCCCCTTGCTCGAAGGTCTCCCTGCCTCACCGCTGGATTTACTCTTCTGACCCTGCGAGGAAGGGGACCGATTGCTTATGGCCAACAGGATTGGAACAGTGACTTACAAATCACCAAGTGAAGATGATTCATCAGGATTCGCAAATGCAGTCTGTATTTAAGGCCATCTTCAAAATACGATTAATGTTGAAGGCCTGTTTTCCTTCTCGAGACAACGCCAAGAGTCTAGGGAGGTGTTCTGGGCCGGCTTTCATCTGAGGAAAAAGAAAAAAAAAATCTAGCACCGGGCGGTATCCCTGTCTATCCAATGGTTCAGAACAGGAAGTTCACCCCCATGCATCTACATCCAGTGAGTCCGGAGTTCTGTTGATTCAACAACTTGCCCTTTTTTTATTGTATTTATTAATTACTGACAAAACTCAAAAGAATATTTCTGGTATGCATGTTTCTTAAACCATTATAAAATATATTCCTGTGTTTGCATCACCGAAAGAATTCCAGAAAATGAACATTACTATGGTTTTGTCCCCTACGTGCCCCATCCCAAACCCACTCCTTTTCCTGAAGTTTCTCAGCCTTACCACTACTGATATTTAGGACCGGGTCATCCTTTCCTGTAGGAGGCTGTCCTGTGCATTGTAGAATGTTCACCAGCATCTCTGGCTTCTACCCACTAGAATGCCAATAGCACCTCCCCAGACATGAAAACTAAAAATGCCTCCCGGTCTTCCCGGTTTGAGAACCACCGATCTAAAGGTAAATCTTATCCTGAATTTTGTGTCATTTCTTGCTGATAGGTTTTAATCACCTATGTTTGCATAAATGTTATTTGGTTTTGCTAAATATTTTTTTAATGTTTATTTATTTTGAGAGGGAGAGGCAGAGAGGGAAGGAGAGAATCCCAGGCAGGCTATCAGCAAACTCGTTTGTGAGCAAACCGCGACATGGTGACCTGAGCCGCAATCAAGAGTCGGATGCTTAACCGAGCGAGCCGCTCAGGCGCCCTTAGTTTTGCTAAATATTAAACATTTTTTTACAATTCTTATATAGTCTAACATGGCGTGTCAACTCTATTTCAATAAAAGATTCTTATAAATCCAATTGTTAAGAAGAATATATACAAAGACAATTAGGGCAAAAGGATGCATTGAATCTATTGATCAAATGGTAGGCCACCGATATCTTTATAATATTGAGCACTGTGGTCGAAAATATGTCCGAAAACTCTTTGGCATTCCCTCCAAAAGATAGGGATGAATTCTCCTCCTCTTGAGTGTGGGCTTGGCCTAGTGACTTGTCTCCAATAAATAGAAAAAAGCAGAAGTGACGGTGTGTGACTTCAGAGACCCTGTCCTTTAGATCGCTCACTCCGGGGGAGGCCAGCTGTCACGTTGCCATATGGAAAGACCCAGGTGGTGAGGAACTGAGGCCTCCAGCCAAGAGCCATGTAAGCGAGCTTGGATGTGGCTCCTCCAGCTCCGGTCAAGTTCCCAGATCGCGGGACTGCTTGATTGCAGCCTCACGAAGCCCTCAAGCCAGAACCACCCGGCTGCGCCGCTCCTGAAGACCTGACCTACGCGAGCGGTGAGATAAAAGTGTTGTTTGGCCCCACGAAGTGCGGGGTAATCCGTTCTCCCGCAAGAGATGACTCGTACGTGGGTTCATTTCTGTGAATATGGCATGACTCTCCATTTTTAGTAATTTTTAATGTTTATTTATTTTTGAGAAAGAGAGAGGGAGAGTGCAAGCAGGGGAGGGGCAGAGAGAGAGAGAGGGAGACAGAGTCCAGAGCAGGCTCCAGGCTCCGAGCCGTCAGCACAGAGCCCGACGCGGGGCTCGAACCCACGAACTGTGAGATCATGACCTGAGCTGAAGTCGGACGCTCGGCCGACTGAGCCCCCCAGGCGCCCCCATTTTTAGGAATCTTTAATGACATTCAATAAATCTGTGTCATTATTTCCAGTCAACTCGGTGGAAATTATTGTTAAATACTTCAATTTTTTGATGCTGTTGTAATATCTTCTTTTCTGTTTGTTAGTGGTGAGAGTTCTTTTTTCTTCCCTTCAAATTCCTATGATAATTTTGCTGGCCAGTATCCCTAATACAATAATGAATAGAACTTCTCTATTAGCAAGAAATTTTCTTACACATGATTTTAAAAGGAATACATTTAACCGGTCCTTAGTATCATCTCTTTATAAATATTCTTCACAGAACATTACAGAAATTTTGTTCTACTTTGTTTACCAATATTTTTTACTATGAATATTGAACTTTACGAAAAAGGCTTTTATGCATCTGTTGACCTGATTATATAATATCTCTCCTTCAACCTTTTAATTAACAACATTAATTGGTTTTTCCCTTATTAAAAAATCCTACTTTCCAAAACTAGACATTCATTTCTAAACCAATCTGGTCTCAATTTGGGAAGCAGAAATAAGGGTTTAACACCTAACACCCGTCCCCCCAAAAAGGTGTTAACCCATCCAATATGATTGTAACTTTTAGCAAGCAGAGAAGTATAAATGATTTGGGGTTTTATGTGTACTCATAAAACAATTGTATTTATTACTGACAGCCTTGATCTACTGTAAAGGAGGATTTGCTCCAACTATAAGACATTCTTGAAAAGGCAAAACTATGGAGACAGTAAAAAGATCAGAGGTTTCTGGGGGCTAGTGGGAGAGGGGTGGGTAATAGTTGGAGCACAGGAGATCTTTAGGGCCGTGAAACTAGTCTGTATGTTATTATAAAGGTGGATACATGTCATTATATATTTGTCAAAATCATAGCATGTACAACACCAAGCGTGAACCTTAATGTAAACTACGGACTTTGGGTGATAATGATGTGTCAATGTAGATTCATCAATTGTAACAAATGTACCACTCTGTTGGGGGGGGGGTGTTGATAACAGGGGAGGCTGTGCATGTGTGGAAGCAGGGAGATATGGGAAATCTCTGTACTTTCCACCCAATTTTGCTGTGAGTCTGAAACTGCTCTAAAAAATTTAAGTCTATTTTTTTTTTCAAGAGGAGCGGGGGTTTGATTATTGTTTCATGTTGGAACCACATACTGGAGGGATTCATGGGCCCTTGCTTTATCCCTAGATTCGACACATACTGAAACATGCTTGAAACACGCTTTTATACTTTTTTTTATTTTGCGAAGGATGGCACGGGGTAGCGGGAAAGGGGAAGGAAAGAGAGAGAGGTAAACCATTTTGAATATTACACTTCTAATTCACCGCGTTAACACTCCGTGATTATTACTGGAAAATATTTGTGATTGCAAAAGCCTGCTATGGGTGGATTTATTTTGATTCGATTTGCGTTGCTTTGTTTTTCAAGGAAACAGAGACCATTATAAATAGCAACCCACTCGACGCCACAGATGAGTTAGATCTTGTGATACAGTCAGTGTGCTTGAAATTATACGTTGGGATTGCAATCATAATGTAAGTCTTTCTGGTGTATCTTTTTGTTACTTTTTCTCTGTCTGAACCCACAATTTACTGGTGTCTCCATTCATTTATCGAGTGGGCCATACATGTAAGGCACCATGCTAAATGCGGTGTTCGGGCCTTCTGGAATAAACTAGAAGACCTCTTCTGAGGTTTAACAAGCTATGCTGCCATCTAAACAATGTTTCACTCACAGTCTCAAGTCAAATTATCTGGCACCGCTACTAACAACGGCAGATTATGCTTCCTGTAGAGCTATTACTTATGAAAACAAGAAGAATATAGGTCTCTTGTGAGGTAATACATATGATTTTTTTCTCCTTAAGGAAAAGTAGGAAAAAACTATTTTTAAAGACATATTGTCTCAAAGGAGAACGAATTACTCATTTTTTTTTTTTTTTTTTTTTTTTTTTTTTTTTTTTTAGAAACCCAGCTAGATTAAAAGTGACTTCTTTCTGGTTTCAGATTGGGATCATAATTTTGATATCCTATTGTGCAACTTACTGCTTTAGGATTCAGGGGGTTTCATGAGGGTATCACAATGATAGTTGTCTCCTTCCCAGTTGAGTCAAAAAGACTTTTGGATAAAAAAAAAAAAACCCAAAACCCCAAACAGAAACCTTGTTTGTCTAGTTTGAAAGTTAGTCCAAGTGCTTTCATGGGACGACTGTGAACTGCTGTCCTTGGGCTGTGTAAATGTCCTGGGGCTGCTTCCACACCACTACGATGAAGCAGTGAAAGCCTTATGGCCTCATTGAGTTTTCCAGGGAGTGTTTAGTGTCTGGGTCCATCGAGACTTCCCTTCACACTATTGGGTAAATATTATATTGTATCTAAAGAAAGGACAGAACCTAAGTATGGTAAATTTCAAATGGTTTCGTTCTTTTCTAGCACGTTTGCTTGAGTGGGAAGAAACTAACCGAGGAACAACGTACAACGGTTGGTAAATTTTCACCACAATTTTTATAAAGCAGAACCAAAAAGTAACAACGCTCTTTGTCAAGGAAAATTTTCCTTGTCAAAGTGTATCTAGAGAGGTGTGGGAAAAAGAACAAGTGATTTCATGGTAGACATTTCAAGGTTCATTAAAACACACTGGACTTCGGTTGTTTTTTCTGAGTATTAGGTATAATAAGGACTTTTTGAGAGGCAGAATTAAATAAAATAGCATATATGAGACCATATAAAATGAGCGTAGTGTTTGCCTTACAACAGATGTTCTAAAAATGTTCATTTCTGAAAGAATAAAATACCCACGAGAAATACCTACTGTCACTCCCGTCGGCATTGGGAGAAGAGCCAGGGGGAATCTGGCCAGTCTTGGATTTTTACCTGTAACACCACTGTATCCAGAGCTAGTCTATGTCAAGATTCGTCAAAGCAATGAGGACTTGTTGCATTTATGGGAGCCTTTTCCATGGCAAGTAAGAGAATATCAGGGAAGGACCTAGGAGGACATTTTTTCAGTGTGCTTTTGCACAAGGAGAACAGGAATCTAAGTTGGTATTTGAAGATTCATTACAAGACCTTGGCCTCATCTCCAGAGAAAAGCAAGTAGGACCCAGATCACATGGCCTCAGTTCTCATGACGACTTGGCATGACTGGTGTCTGGAAGCAAATAGATGATGTGTGAACCCTCTTAGTCCCCCACTTCGTTGTATTTTAAATGAAATTAGAGATAATGAGCAAATACACAGAAGGTCAAACAACGGTGCACTTGAAGCACCATGCAGACGGGAGGACGCTGATGAACAGACACTCAGACCTGTTTATGATGACCTTGGAATGCTGAGCCAACACCTAAGAGCATTTGCCTGTGAACCAGCACCCCTACTTGACCTCTCTTCCCTCCATCTTGAGCCTCTTCCCCTCCTCCCCTGGCAGCCTGTCCGAACGGAAGCCGGAAACCCACAATTTCTCTCAGAATTGCTCTCCATGGGGGCACTCCCCTGGGGATTATCAGTTCATTTTCCCGGGGCTTTGAAACCACTCATCCAACAGGCCCTACCCCTCTGTCTTCTCTATGTTCTGAGGCCATTTTATCCTCATCATTGTTATTGATGATCCCTGGGATTTGAGTTGAATAAGACTGAAGACCACAAACCCGGTCCCGATGCTCACCAGCAGAGCCCCCACTCATCACTGTTCACTGTCACCCAATGGCTGTGACCTTCGAGCTATTTCTTTCAAATCAATATGCTTACTATGGGCCAGTGGCATGGTGTCCCGAGAGACCGCTTTTCTCAGTAGGTTGAAAAGGAAAAGGCAATCTTTGCCTTCACCATCTGTGAAGGATAACTGAGGAAATAAATTTAGTAACAAATGTACACAACAGGAATGACCATGAAGCCATTTCAGCTACAAGAACTGAGCCAACTCAAAAATGAAATAAAACGAGATAAAACTGAAATAAAGGAGAGACTAACGAAGATCAACTATGTTTCAGGTATCTAATGTTCAGATGCGTCATATTTTCAAAATTCAACTACTTAACTCTCATTCCCATCTGATCTTACACATGCCTCTAAAACAGGAAACTCGAATTTCCCAAATATCTACAAACATGTCAGCCAAATGTAAGAACTCAGGAATCTGTGTGTGTGTGTGTGCGTGTGTGTGTGTGTGTTGGGAATGGAGAGTTCCTCACATTCATTGCCTCTCTCAAGATCGAAACTAACTAGTTTTTTTCACCTTGAGCAAGTTACTTACTCTTTCTGACCCTTAATTACCCATATGTAAAATCAATGTAGTAATACAGACTTCAGAAAGTTCTGGTAAGCAATAAATGAGATATGTGTGGAAAACACCCAATCCGGTTCCAGGCAAAACGGGTGACCAATTATGGATAGCTGTTGTGTTTTTATTGTTGTTATTGAAAGTTCTGCATGTCAATATCTAGATGCATGTCAATATCAGGGCGCCTGGGTGGCTCAGTTGGTTAGGCTCAGATCACGAACTCATGGTTTGTGAGTTCCATCTCCGCATCGGGCTCGTTGCTGTTGGCGCGGAGACCGCTTCAGATCCTCTGTCCCTCTCTCTCTGCCCCTCCCCCCCTGAAAAATAAAGGAACATTTTTAAAAAATAGATGTATGTCAATATCTAGCCCCAAGTTCTGCATGTCAGTATTTGAATATCTGAATGTCGATGCTTAGATGTGTGCAGGTCAATATGGAGAACCAAGGATGCTGCTCCCATTCTCCCTTCTAGACACACGAACGGAGAAGGATTTCTTAGCTAAAAACTGCAGGTCAAGAAATTGGGAAAACATGGTATACGACAACCCTGTTTTCCGAACTACATGTTACTTGCCTTGCAGCTGGAGAACCAAGGCCCACATGACATTATAACAGCTATAATAAGTGCTAAAGACAAAGGGCGCCTGAGTGGCTCAGTCAGTTAGGCGTGTGGCTTCGGCTCAGGTCACGATCGGGCAGTTTGTGAGTTCGAGCCCCGTGTCGGCTTCTGTGCTGACGGCTCGGAGCCTGGAACCTGCTTCGGAATCTGTGTCTCCTTCTCTCTCTGCCCCTCCCCCACGTGTGCTCTGTCTCTAACGAAAACAAACATAAAAAAAAATTTTTTTAAGTGCTAAAGAAGATACAGATTTTTGCACCCAATAGATGGAACATTAATACATATATATGGTTTTAATTGACAAATATGTCCATATACCTTGTACTTTAATATGCTGTTCTTATGTCCAGATTGCACGTGGTGGGCTGAACAATGACCCCAAAGGTGCCCACACGCTAACCCTCTGAACCCCTGGCTATCTTACCCTACACGGCAAAAGGGATTTTGCAGATGCGATGAAGAAGTTAAGGATCTTGACTCTTAACACAGGGAGATTCATCCTGGATTATTCAAATGGGCCCAGTATAATCACAAGGGTCCTTGTTGGGGGATAGGGGTGGGGGGTGCAAGGATAGAAGCAGACTTCACAGAGGAAAGAAGAGACCACAGTGCTGGGTTTGAAGGAGGAGGAAGGAGCCATGAGCCAAGGAACGTGGGCCACCTCTAGAAGCCGGGAAAAGTAAAGAAAGAAATTCTCCCACACAGCCTCCAGAAGGAATGCACCTTTGTGGGCCTGTTTTAGACTTCTGACCTCCAGCACGGTAAGATAATAAATCTGTGTTGTATCGAGCCGCTAAGATATTTGTCACAGCAGCAGGAAGAAACTCATACACTGCAGAAATGTATGACTCAGCACGTCTCACGGAAAGCCCTAGAAACAAAGTGCCACGCCTCGCGCCTCTCCTTCTGGACAACGGCAGGAAGTGTCTCACCCACTCACACCTGGATGGTTTGGAAGCTGAGGCGATGTGCCGGGGAGATATCAAGCAAACGCCACCACAGCACTGCTCTCTGTCATTATTTCTACCAAATAAAGGTGTCTTGAATCAGAGCTCCATGTAAATGCGACCCAGACTTTTAGATGCTTATCCTCATCTGCAAAATCTCTCGTGCGCAATTCAGATGAGCTGTTTAACAGAGCAGATCTACTCACAATTTATAACAGACACAGAGATGATTGGGATCAGCACCCCCTACTGCTCCGGGTCCCTGAGGCAACGCAACGTGGAAATGCGAAACAAACAAACAAACAAAACCATTCTTTCTCAGGATAATTTTTTTTTTTTTTTGAATCTCAAATATTAAAAACCATCAGTTCCCTGTCATTCCCAGGCACTCACTGTTTTCCTCTGCTTGGGGTATTTTTCCAGAATTTCTACCCACTTTTCTTTCCCTATAGCAGGGACTCTCCCTCCCATTTCCTCTTCGTACCGGGTGTTATTTGGCCAAAGAATCATCGTCTGGCTAGAAGAAATCCTGCCCGGTGCTACGGATCACACCTTGCTGATTTCTTTGGGGGTACGTGTGAGCCTAAAAGAAAATTTCGCAGGCTTGTCTGCAGGCTTCTCTGAAACATTTTCTGGCACTAAAAGTAAACTTATGGATTCCAGGCCCTTGTGTGGGATCTTTGATCCAGGACTGTTCCAGAAAGTACATGCTCTATGTATTATGCATTTCCTAATTTGCTGTCCCCTGGTCCATTTCCTCAAATCTTCAATCAATACAAACTTTCCCTGGCTCTGCTGATGTACTGTCCTGTCAGCTCCCTCCCTGCCTCCCTCTTTCCTTCCTTTCTAGCTTCTTTTCTTCTTTCTTTCTTTCTTTCTCTTTCTTTCTTTCTTTCTTTCTTTCTTTCTTTCTTTTTCCTTTCCTGTCCCTTCCTGGACTCTCTTCTTTCTCTTTCTGTGTCTTTCTTTTTCTTCTTCACTGTATCTCTCTCTTTCTCCCCTCCCCCCCCCCCCCCCCCCCGTCCTCCCCTCTCTGCTTTCACCCAGGCCATTTAAACCGTGTTTTCCTAACCCTCAAATGCAGGGGGCTTATTACAACACTTTGTTGGAGCAAGTGATTTTCCAAGGGCACATAGTCAGGTCGTGAGTGTTGGTAGCTTTGCGAAGGCCCCGGGGGATTTTTAACAGACTCCGGTTGGAATTAGCCATTAGCATGTTAATGTCACCCTGCAGTGGGGAGGCGGCAGATGGTGATTCTGAGGGATTTACACCCCCATTAACTTCATAGATTAGATTCTAGGTAAGGAAATGCCCATGTGAACAAACAGGAAATAAATTACTAAATGAGGTGGCATCGGATAGCTAGTCTGGTGCCGTTTGTAAGGTCGCTTGTGACCAGCAGGAAAATCAGGCACCCTGAGCTAAATTCCTGTTTTGCCTGATGACTGAATGAGTTCCTTCAACTCTCTGAACCTTAGTGTCCCCCTCTAGAAAAAAGGCTGGCTAGTGGGTTTGCTGGCCTCACAGCCTTGCTCTGACAATTGGACGAGGGCAGGCGCAGAAAACGCCTGGCACCTGCCAGGGACTCAGGGATCTCGCCGGGGGATGTCCTAGTCCCTGCGGGCGCTACAGCAAAATGCCACCCACCAGGGGCGCCTCCACAACCGACCTCATTCCTCACGGTTCTGGGGGCTGGAGGTCCAACATCGGGGTGCCGGGGACAGTGACTCCGCTGCTGGGCTGTAGACGCCCCCTCTCACTGTGTTCTCGTGTGCTGGGAAGGGCGAGGGAGCGGTCTGGGATCTTTCCTAAGAACATGGGTCCCATTATGAGGGCCTCACCCTGATCACCTAAGCACCTCCCAAAGCTGCCCCCCAATACCCTCACACGGGGGCGGGTAGGATTTCAACATAGGAATTTGGGGGACGGGGACACAAAAACTCAGACTGTATGTAGCAAGGAAGGTCAAAGAAATGACCTTTTAGCCCCCTCCCCATGCTTATATGATCTATTTTAATACCCATAACAGCTCCATCCAGTATGAAATGTTAAGTCAGAACCTCTGGAAAGTCTGAGGCCTGATCCCACTTGATCTGATAGGAGGCACGGGGTTTTCTGGTTCGGAGAGCAGGACATTTATTACTCAGGGCAAAAACGGCCAGAGTAATTTCGCACCAGTCCCGGAGCCCCAGCACCCGCCCCCCCAACCACCCCCCACCCCCACCCCCCCGCCCCGGGCGACAGAATGAAGGCCAGATGTTAGATATCCACCTAGGATCGGACACAGGAGAGGTTGAGGCCCGGTCATTATACCACCTCTGCTTCTTTAATCCGTCCCCACAAGCGGTAAGTAGTAGTATTTATTATATTTCTCAGAGCCAAGATTTAAGGCGCTTAATTCAGCTGAAGCATTTGCGTGTGCTCGGAGAGCAAAACAGGCTGTACAGGAATGAAGTCGGCCCACGGAGATTTTCCCTGCAGCTCATTACTTCCGTCTCCAACACTAAAACCGACCTTTTATCCGTTCCATTTCTTTGGGGAATTTTGATATAATATCAAAATTAAATCTACTTTGAGTATTAATGGAACCTTCTGAAGATTTCGTATTTCACATGGAACGTGGTTGATAAATGATTTAACCCCAAACTTAGAAATCCTCATGGAAGGTTTCGGACAGGTAGATATCTCGGCGGAAAGACGGGGGTCACGCAAGACGCATCTCCGACCGCCAGCTACCAGCACATTTGTGTACTTTGTTGTATTTGAACCAGTAGAAGGCTCAGGGCAGAGGCACTTCAGATAAAAAACTAGAAGAGCTCAAGGTGATTCCCGGCAATAATGGGGGAGGGGCGGATCTTTTGGAGGGTCAGATTCACCTGGACGAGGGTTCAAACCGTGACCCCCTTTAGAGATTTCGCTATCCCCCTTGAGTGAAAGCCACACTGAGTTTGGGAGACTTGTTACTGACCGTATGGTGCCCTAGCCCGGGGATGGCTCAGAACGAAAAGTCCCTGAAAGCTACAAATTCAATGTTATCGTTTACCAACATATTTCACGTGGTTAATAGAAATAATGCCATGTAGTTAATAGAGATATGGTCATAAAATTAATACCGAAATTTTTAGTGCATCTTGTTGTGGACCCAGCTCAGTGGTTTGTGCAGCAGGCACAAAAATATTCGTATGACTGTCTTTGTGGACATATTTCTCATTGTTGGTTTCCTTTCATCTGATCAGGTGTATGAGAGCTTCGCTTCTGTTTATCTTTTTACAATGACAGCTAAAGGTTACATCTCAGAATGCAGAAGTCTGAGTTAAGTGTGGTACTTAAATTCTAATAATAATGAAAAATAACTCATCAGTGAGAACCCTTTTGGAAAAGATCACTCAAGGAGAAAATTGTTCTTGACAGTGTTAAGAGCACTGCTCCGCTCCGCCAACGGGCAATCATGAGGCTCCGGAGAAAATCAGCATTAGCATCAGATAACATTCTTCCAGATGCCATCAAGATTCTCTCTCATCTTCCCCCAGTACAATACTCTGTTCCTCACCACCTGTTTCATTTGAATTAGCTGCCAGAGAGAGGAGAGGAATAGTGTACATTTCACTGCTCTGCAATTTCCCAGAAGTCAGACTTTATAATGCGAACTATTTTTTATTTCCCTTCTGCCCAATCTTAAGTGCAGGCAGCCTCCTTTGCATGGCAGCGCAGGCTGGCGAAAGTGGCCACGCAAGCCCAAGCCGTGCACAGCGATCTCAGTCACGCATGGGGACAATAGGATTGTGCTGCGCCTCACATTTATGTTAAAAGATGAATTCCCCTCTTCCCGTCCGTTACGAATGCGTGGGGAAATAAACCACGGCCAAACTTGTATTTCTTTAGCACGCTGTAACTTATAACCCCAGACGCATTAAGAATCGAAGTGTTTTTCTGTTTGTAAACACTTCTTACGTAACTTCCGACGGAGTGTCTTTTCTGGGCCTTGGAAAATCGTCACACTCCTTTCTAAATTCGGATCTGCTTCTACTGTCTTACCCTTCGTACTTCTTTTTTTTTTTTTTAATTTTTTTTAACGTTTATTTATTTTTGAGACAGAGAGAGACAGAGCATGAACGGGGGAGGGGCAGAGAGAGAGGGAGACACAGAATCCGAAGCAGGCTCCAGGCTCTGAGCTGTCAGCACAGAGCCCGACGCGGGGCTCGAACCCACAGACCCCGAGATCATGACCTGAGCCGAAGTCGGCTGCTTAACCAACTGAGCCACCCAGGCGCCCCTTACCCTTCATACTCCTAATAGCAGGAACTATCTCTGAGAGTCTCTTCAGCGTGAAGTCTCTTCAGCCAGCCTCATTTCCTCCGGGACGTGTCCGCGTCGTCACAACCGCTCTCCTCATTTCCGTGCATCTGGCTGTACATCTAGAGTCCCTCCAAGGGCGACAGCATCGGTGTTGCCGCGGTCACCCTTTCTTTCCGAAATCCCTTTCCGTTGATTTGAATTTTGCTTCCGATGTCGTCACTTTTCATTTCTTCGCCGCGCTTTCATTTTTGTCGGCCAAGTGTCTCCTTCAGCTGTCCGTTCTGTGTAATTCCGTGTGGATTTGTGGTGGGGACGCAGGAAGGCAATACAACTACTGCTTGGCTGTCTGTGCCTGAACTGAATGACAGGTGCACAGACACACTCACCAATCGAGTCTGAAAGAAGTGATCGCCAACTCGCCAAATGTCCAATATGCCAAATGACCAATTTGTTCAAAGCCAATTCACCGAAGGATCAATTTGCCAAATTATTAATTTGCCACGTGGCCGATGGGTTGAATTTGCCAAAATTACTCATTGGCTGAAACCTTCCTCTAAGGGATAGTTGTCTTGAATACATTCAATGAAATAAATATTTTATTCTTAGGATCGTATTCTCCTTTACTGTAATAAGTAAAAATATTGAATGGTTGTGTTTTAGAATATATTCACTATGTTTGTAATATAAAATCCTCATGATTATTAACATATTCAAGAAATAACTTTACTGACATGGTTTTCCACGAACGTGAACACTAATGGAAAAAATATTCATGAAGTCAAAACCACCCTAAAACCCAGAACTTTTGACAAGTCGATGTGTCTAGGAGAAATACATTAACTGACTAGACCCAAGAAGACTATTTTTAAAATAAGTGTTTAGTAAACGTAGAAACTTTGGTGGATCAGCCATCAGGCATTAGGCGATTGGGCCGTTGGGAAATTAGCTCTCAGCAAGCTGGCTGTTGGCCAACTGGTTTTCAGCAAATTGTCTCCAAGTCCACCACTCTGTCCCCCAGACCCTCCCCCCTCTAGACCAGGGCAGAGCCCGAGTGCGTGGTGTTTATCTTTGTGATCTGGCACCTAGCCCAAAATGAGTCCCACTTCCATGGTAGATTTACTGACTTCTTCCTTCACACCCGTCATTTCATTTATTCTTCACGCAAATCTTACGAGGTGGGTGAAAGCATTGCTACCATTTTACAAATGGTAGAAACAGAGGCCAAAGTCATGCAACAAATGCATGATAAACTCGATCGCAGAACCGGCGAAGCAGCCTGTCGGCATCAGGAGTTTCCAGAAACATGCTGAATTGAGTCACGTTCACTTACTAGTGTTCATTCATAGACCAGCTGCCTGGGAAACCATTACGAGCTGGGCACGTCCATCTACACTGTCTCCAGGGAGCACAGGCAGGGTCCTGATACTGCGGGAGGGGGGCTTGGGCCGGAACCCCAGGAATCATCTCTAGAACCCACAGCAGAACTATCTTCAGCATGAGTGTTGCTGTTTCTTTCTTAATCAGGAAAGTGGAGATCAGGAAGCCACTACTGGCTTCAGGGGCTGCACAGAAAAGAAAAGGAAAGAAAAGAATAGAAAAGAAAAGAGAGCAGAAGGGAGGGGAAGGGAGGGGAAAGGAGGGGAAGGGAAGGGAAGGGAAGGGAAGGGAAGGGAATGGAAGGGAAGGAAAGATTCCCCGGGGCCCTGCGCTGGGATCTCCGGAAATGCAGAAACAGCACTTTACGCGTCCGCAACTGGCTTTGCCAACATAAAGGGCAGAAGTCAGCACCACTCTGTTCTTGGCCCCTGAGTTTCCCAGGAGTGCATCAGATTCGTGAGACCTAAGGCCTGGACCTCAGCTGAGCGGTAGACTGGGAACGGTGGTTCTCGCTTTTCCAACCTAGGAGAACAGGACGGATGACACGGGCCAACTCACCACCTCTACCGTCCACAGTTGACTAGTCCTGAGGTTGTCGTAGCACCACACCCCCCATGGGAACATAGTGCTGGCAGGTGTGCGTGTCTGTTTTCTTGGTGCAGGAGACGGGAGGGATTGTCCCTGATTCATCTGCACTCTCACCCCTAACCTGTTACCTAACACTTCTTGAGTGGCATTGGGAAGGCCCACGTTTGGGGAAGGGAACAGAGCAATCTTGTGTTTATCGGTGTCCCCATGAGTCAGCCTGCCCACAGTAGACAGTAACCGTCATTAAAGTCATTTGATGAGTCAGCCTCGGCCCCTGCCATAACCGTGTGCTCGTTCCAACAGAATGAGAGTTCCTGGTCCAATCCTCAGAAGGGTGACATGTGGAGTGAGGGGCCAACCATAACAGAGAAAGGAGCCCATCTGTGCCAAGAGCCACAGATATGTAAATATCTCCAGCCAAAAGGACTGAAAGTTAACCATATGGAGTTGACCAGTGGGGAGGGGGAAAGGATCACGACCAGCTATATTTCCCTGCAGAATATTCGGGGGACTCAACAGAGTAGGAAGTAATCGTTGGATGGGCAGCACGCGAGGCAAGAGTGAAGCACAGGGTGAAGGCCCTGGTCTGTGTGACCCCAGCACAGTGTCTCCTGCCGTGACTACCAGGACGGGCTGGACCTGGGCTGATCCTCTTGAGCCCAAGAAACCTGAGCCTTCTAGCTGTGAGCTAGAAGACGTAAGAGTTGTGCTCAGACTTTCCTCTGATGTGGCCATCCGGTAAGCCTTTTAAAGTTAGAGTTTTTAAGGGTCTAAAGTCTTGTGTTGCCAGTCATTGGCATTTTCCCTCAAGTTCTCACCCGGGAACAAGTAAAGACTTTTTACCGCAACTTGCACAGGGGTATGTTTCTTTAATATCTACATTACAAAGGTTAAATCACATGTCCCTAACACGCTTGCCCCTAGCATTTCCAGACAATTTTAAAGGAGGCAAAACGTGATTATGAAAAGCTACTCTCTAACATGATGATTAGAAAACAAACATTTATTGCCTCCTCCTTTGCAGACGCTGAGCTAATGTGGGGCATGTATGGACTCATTCAATACTCAACGCTCTAAAAAACACCTCCGTTCTCATCCCTGGCTTATGGTTTCGGAAGCCAAGTCATGAACAAGTCAAGTGACACATCCAAGGTCGCACGGGAAGGAGGCGTTGGAACCAGACAATTGCCCCCTGATTCTGATCTCCAGACCTAATCACTTAATCACTACCCTTTATTTCATCTCTCGCTCTTTCTTTGACGCGCACATACGGAGCCTTGTCTCAGGTGAGACCCTCCACGAGGGGCTGAGGGCGCAAAGCCAAGACCCGGACACGGTTGTACGATGTGTGCTCTCCAGCTGGGGGCTTGTGACATCCAGACAAGCCATCTGGCCCCAGACCTCCACCCTGACTACCGCTTTATCCTCCACTAAAGAGAACCCATGTGTTTGCATTTCTTTGGTTACTTCAAAGTTGCACTTTTCCATAGCAATGAGTAATAGTTCAAGTTTACTTCTGAAATGTGTTAGTTTGTCTTCCCTTGCTGGGAAATGGTTTCCCAGGAAGACTCCCAAGTGTTTCAAAGGCATACTTTCCACCCAGAGCCTGAGAGTGCACCTCAGCTGGTGTCTCGTGGTTTTTATTGCTTTGCGTTCCTTTTTGCACGATGGAAGGGGGCCAAGCAGGCATTTCTGAATAAGCAAGGTCCAGGGAAATGGAAATTAATTCAAATTAACACAAATATTTTACACAGGTGATTTTTAAACCTTACAAATGTTGAAATATCCGAGAACAAAAATGAATTATGACAGGGTGTATTTGCTAATCGTTTTTGGTCACATGTGGTAAAAATCAACTTGAGCTGGTTTAGGCAGAAGGGGGATTTACTCTAATAAGGGGTATCTCATAGAACCAAGAGGAGGAGACACTGGGTCCGAGGAAGGGAATGTAAATAAGAACCAGAAACGAGGCCCCGCCCCTCCCCAAAAAATGCTGAAGGGGGAGGGGGCGGTGGCACACGTGTACAAACACGCATGAGTGCCCAGGTACATACGTGCATATCCGTTGATTACTTTTTCTGTGTCTCCATCCAAGTGGCAGAACATGGCTAACCTCACAGACCCTCAGCTTAAATGCTACCGTTCCAAGACCACTCAGAGTTCAACTATCTTTCAGTACCAATTTAAGTTCCCAGGAGAGAATCTCATCGGCCCGTTGGGTCATGAGCGCAATCCTGATGCAATCAATTTCAGCCAGCGGGGGCAGGTCATAGTCAAGGCTTCCCAGAGGGTCATCCGTATATCAAATATTCCAGAGAATATATATTAAGTGTCTATTAAACCAGATGCTGGAGAAACAGCGGTGATCACACGGACGTTTGCATTCTTTTTGGTTTTTTAAGTTTTTGCTTTAATTCCCGTTAGTTAACATGCAGCGCTATCTTAGTTTCAGGTGTACGACAGAGTGATTCAACACTTCCGTACATGACCCGGTGCTCGAGCGCTGAGGACATTCGCATTCTTGAAGACAGTTCTCAAAGGGAGAGGATAGCATCCGACCTACGCAAACTCCCCAAAAGATTTCTACCACACAATCTCTAACGTTTTAAAATTTGTTTTATTTTTTTTTTTTTAGTGTTTTATTTATTTTTGAGAGACAGAGCGTCAGCGGGGAGAGGGGGGGAGGGGGCAGAGAGAGAGAGAGACATAGAATCCGAAGCAGGTTCCAGGCTCCAGGCTCTGTGCTGACAGCTCAGAGCCTGTCGCGGGGCCGGAACTCACAAACTGCAAGATCATGACCTGAGCCGAAGTTGGACTCTTAACCGACTGAGCCATCCAGGCTCCCCTAAAATGTGTTTTAAATCATTAAAACTCACTACCTCATAGGGTTTTCCTAAGATCCTGATTCCTAATCCTAAGCTTCAACCTTTATACATTCACTCCTTTTTTTCAATAACATTTATCGAGCCGAGACCCTTCTGTGTGTTTAATGCTGGGGAGACTAGGATGCCCTGGTCCTGAAAGGCTTAAAGCCCCTCGTGAGGGACTCAGATTGTGAACAAAATTCAACAAGACACTTACTAAGGTGCAAGGATAGACATATATAGGAGAAATACTGCAGGGCTCCTGGGGGGCTCAGTTGGTTAAGTGGCTGACTTGGGCTCAGGTCATGATCTCGCAGTCCGTGAGTTCAAGCCCCACATCGGGCTCTGTGCTGACAGCTCGGAGCCTGGAGCCTGCTTCGGATTCTGTGTCTCCCTCTCTCTCTCTCTCTGTCTCTGCCCCTCCCTGCTTGCACCCTGTCTCTCTCTCAAAAATAAATAAACGTTAAAAAAAATTTTTTTAAGAAATATTAGGGAACCAAGAGGCAATGAGGTTCATTTCCGTTGGAAAGGGGATTTTGTGTTGTTCTACCTTTATTTCAAAAGTACTGGAAAGAATGTCATAAAAATCTAAATACGTGGTGTCCATAAGCAGTGTTGGAATTTCTGGAGTCCTCAGTTTCATTTTAATGGCATACCATGTTCTAACCTTACTTGGAAACGCCCTCTAACGTCTCTCACCGCTCTCGCCCCCTGTTAGGTTGAGGCCGAGAGCGTGGTCCGTGCTCCTTAATTCTTCACAATTATTATTAGGACATTGACCATTCAGTACTTTGGACTGGGATCTTGGGTTGGGCCCCCCTGAATGCACCCCTCGAAACTGCCTCAGCATTCCTAAAATGTCTTTTTAACTCACCCACCAGAATATTTAACTCTTCATAGACTCCAACACCACTTTCTTCTGCAACAGAAACATCTAAGTTATGGTCTACACCTTCTGCATATTCTGAATGAAGGATTCTTCTCCATCGCTCTAGGATCAGAGTCGTTGTAAGGTTCTTCCTACATTACGTTGTCATTTGAATGTTCTATTTTGATGCACCATTTCAAAGATTGATGTCCTTTAGTTATCTGGGGTGTCTTCCTTCTCCCAAGTTCTCATTCTGCAAGGCTGGTGCAGGTGGGTCCTTTAATTTTACCATCAGGCACAAGAAGAAAAAAAAAAAAACAACTCAGATCACTAGAGGCTTCATATGTTTTCCTTAAATAACAGGTTCTCAAATGTTAGTTAGCATCAAAGACACTTGAAGGGCTTGTTAAAACACAGATTTCTGGGCTCTTTCCCCAGAGTTTCTGATTCAGAAAGTCTGGGATAACCTCAAGAATTTATATTTCTAACAAGTTTCCAGATGGTGCCGATGTTGTGGCCAGGGACCACACTTTGAGAACCACTTGCCTTAGATCTTTTTAAAAATGGTTTGTTGAAACCTGACAGGCTTGAGGGGGCTGGGTGTACCTTTAGGAATAACAATGGCATAGCACATTCTGCTGAACTTATCTTCAGCTGAGTAGACAAATTAACTGTCCATGGAACCCATTAAAAATGTATGGCTAGTTGCATTAACTACAGATATCTTGTATGAATATTTAAGAAAAGTTTATCAGCCTTGTATTGGTGCAAAAAGCTTACATTCACTTTCCATGCAAGTATAAGAATATCTTTGGGGAAGAAAGTACATGCGTTGTCATATCACTTCTTGTGTTTTAAAACAATGCGCAGTCTAGCAAGTTACCTTGTGGCTACCGAGAAACTAATTCTAAAGTCTAGAATTAAACTAAAATGAAACTAACGTTTTATTCTCTCCGAACGGAGAGGCAAAAGACCCAGAATAGCCAACGCAGTATTAAAGGAGAAGAACAAAGCTGGAGAAAGGACCCTATGAGACTTCAAGACTTGCTATATGGTGACAGTCATCAAGTCAGTGTTGCGTTTACAAAAGAATAGATAAATAGATCAATGGAACAAAGTAGAGGGCCCAGAAATAGACCCACACAAATAGAGCCAACTGACCTTTGACAAAGCAGCGGAGGCAACACAATGGCGCAAAGATAGTCTTGTCAACAAATGGTGTCGGGGACAACTGGACATCCACATGCAAAATAAATAAATAAATACATCTAGACGCAAACCTTACACCACTCACAAAAATGAACTCAAAATGTATCATGGACCCAAATGCCAAGTACAAAACAGTAAAACTCCTAGAAGACAACATAGGAAAAAACCTAGAGACCTTGAGCATGGCAATGACTTTTTAGGTACCACACCAAAAGCACGACCCATAAAAGGAATAATTGATAGGCCGGACTTCATTAAAATTAAAAATTCTTGCCCCGCACAAGACAATGTCATGAGAATGAGATGACAAGACACGGATTGGGAGAAAATATTTGCAAAAGACACATCTGATAAAGGACTGTCGTCCAAAATATACAAAAAGCACTTAAAACTCAACAATAAGAAAACAAATAACCTGATTTACAAATGGACCAGAGACCTTCACAGACACCTCACCAAAGAATCTATACAGATGGCAGATAAGCACAGGGAAAGGTATCATACATCGTGCATCATCAGGGAAACGCACGTTAAAACAACAGTGAGATGCCACGATACGCTATCAGAGCAGCCGAAGTCCAGAACATAGACGACACCAAATGCTGGCGAGGATGTCGAACAACAGGAAGCCTGATTCACTGTTGGTGGGGCCACTTTGGGAGATGGTTCGGTCTAAGACTAAACACACTCTTAACACACGACCCAGTGATGCTGCTCCTTAGCATTTATCCAAAGAAGCTGAAAACGTAGGTCCTCATAAAAATCTGTGCCTGGATGTTTATAGCAGTTGTATTCACCGTTGCCAAAACTCGGAAGCAACCAGGATGGCCTTCAGGAGGTGAATGGATACATAAACTGTGGTCCATCCAGACAGTGGAACAGTCTTCAGCACTAAAAAGAAAGAAGCTGTCAAGCCCGATTTAAATGCAGATGACGGAGTGAAAGAAGCCAGTCGGAAAGGGCTCCACAGTGTATGGCTCCAACTACGTGACATTCCGGAAAAGGCACAACGATGGAGACGGTAAAAAGATGAGTAGTTGGCAGGGGTTGGGAGGAGGTTCATCAGTTGTGACAAATGTCCCAGTCTGGTGGGAGATGTTGACAACGGGGGAGGCTGTGCACGCGTGGGAGCAGGGGGTGTGTGGGAAATCTCCGTATCTTCCTCTCAGTGTTGCTGTAAGCCTAAAACTGCTCTAAAACACAAGGTCTTAAAAAAATTAAATACATTATATACGTGCGTATAACAACCTAACCCCCCCGCCCCGCCCCTGGAAACCACCCTTTCTACTCTGCGTCTCTCTGGATCTGCGAACATTTCTGGAAGCGCCCAAGTGGATGAGGGCAAACCAGTCGAGACTTTCAACCGGCATTCGCCGAAGCTAGTAACCCACACTGCTGGCAATTTCCTAATGAGTGACGCTGCGGCTAAGGAAAATGTCCCAACTCCCTCTCACCACCCTCCCTCACCGCACCTTTCCTTTGTCACCAGATCCAAAATGGTCGCGGCCTTCGGCTCCATAGACTTAAGGCCTCTGATGATCGGATAAGAGCAATGGAAAACCAGGGCGCCTGGGTGGCTCAGTCGGTTGAGCGTCTGACTTCGGCTCAGGTCATGATCTCATGGTCCGTGAGTTCGAGCCCCGCATCGGGCTCTGTGCTGACATCTCGGAGCCTGGAGCCTGCTTCCGATTCTGTGTCTCCCTCTCTCTCTGACCCTCCCCTATTCATGCTCTGTCTCTCTCCGTCTGAAGAAATAAACATTAAAAAAAAAAAAAAGAGCAATGGAAAACCAAAATACAGAGAAGCCCAGGTTTTTTTTTTTCTTTCTTTTTCTCAGCCTTGAAAGCCTGGGCTTACCGAAGAGCCTGAGCAGAATCGTGTCATTGGCATCAGGTGTAGAAAGACGCTGCAGCCAGCCAGGTCTGCAAGGTCGCAGCGCAGGGGTGAGCCAGCCTTCCTCTGGATGCCTGGATGCAGAGTTCAAAGGAAACATCTAGCAAATTCTACCTTCAGTAAATCCCCAGGCCAAAGGTAGACTTTTCAGTAAATTAATAATCCCTGAGTGACATCCGATGAGTTGTTTCAAAGACATTTTCCTTCACCCTGTCCCGACCCCTGACCTATACTTCATTCCTTGCAAAATGAATGGAACCCACAGTGGAGACTTTTCCATTAAGACTTGCCCTTCCTGGCGGGCTGAGTGGAAACCTTGAGCACAGCAGATCCTCAATTTACCCTTAGGCCCCTCTGCAAAACTAAACGGTTTGGTGCCTGTAATTTTTATACTGCTGATTCTGGACAAGTTGGCTTTAGCAAAAATAAAAAAAGCGTCGAGTGAGAAGCAAAACGCTTCACGAACGCATTGTGTGTTTACCCCACCGAGCAGCTCCTAAATGATGTTTTCAGTGCTCTGCTTTTCTTTCCCTAACGATAGAGAATATTAACGACATGGAAGTCAAAAGTGACAAATTACGGGCAAGCGTAAGCGCAGACCCGAAAGCTTGCTGAAAGGGTTCAGGTGTGGGCCGCATCGGACTAAAAGAGGAAACCCCAAGCGGGCATTAAGGGAAAGAGAGTGGACACTGACCGAGTCCCTCCCACGTGCTAGGACCCCTGCTAGATCTTGCACTCGACCTCATTTATTACCACCACGCCGGCTACCGTCCCCAACTGCACCAGCGACTGGGCGCCTAGAAAGGCCAGATGTGGAGGGACCCGTCCATAGTCTTCACGGACGTCCTGATTCGCACCAAGCTGTCCTTTATCAAGAGTGCTCCTACCCAGGCTGACGGTCAGATCATGTATCTGGCTTTGTATTGACTACGGAAGCTGAAGGGGATGAACGATTTGTCCGAAGTCACGTGGCTGGCAAGCGACGAAGCTGAGTTTTGAATCTATGTCTATCGGGTTAAAAAAAATGGCACTTTTAAATCACTGTGTTTCAGCCCCTTTGAGCCTCAGCTTCTTTGCCCGTAAAATGGGGCTCCCGGCAGCTTTGTTCATAATAACCGAAAGGTGGGAATGACCCCAATGTCTGTCAAGTGATGAATATGCATAAACTACATGTGGAATATCGTTCAGCAGTAAAAAGGAATAAAGTCCCGGGGCGAGTGGGTGGTTCAGTCGGTTAAGCATCTGGCTTTGGCTCATGTCATGATCTCCCGGTTCGTGAGTTCGAAGCCTGCATCGGGCTCTCTGCTGTCAGTGCAGAGCCTGCTTTGGATCCTCTGTCCCTCTCTGTCTGCCCCTCCCCCACTCATTCCTTCTCTCTCTCTCTCTCTCTCAAAAATAAATAACATTTTTAATTAAAAAAATAATAATAAAAATAGGGGCATGTGGGTAGCTCAGTCAGTTAAGTGACCGACTTCACCTCAGGTCATGACCTCAAGGTTCAAGAGTTCGAGCCCCACGTCGGGCTCTGTGCTGACAGCTTGGAGCCTGGAGCCTGTTTGGATTCTGTGTCTCCCTCTTTCTCCACCCCTGCCCCGCTCGCACTCTGTCTCTCTGTCTCAAAAATAAATAATAAAGACATTTAAAAATTTTTTTAATAATAACAAAAATTTAAGTAAATTTAAAAAAAGGAATCAAGTCCTGACACATGCTATGACATGGATGAACCTTGAAAACATGATGCTAAGTGAAAGAAGCCACACACGAAAGGCCACATACTATGTGACTTCATTTTGGGAAATGTCAAGAATCACAGAGACAGAAAGTAGATTAGTCATCACCTACTCTCTGCCGTCCGCTCCTTCCTCTGGGCCAGCCCTTTGTCCACCCGTCTGTCCGTCTGTCCGTGGGCTGTCAGGGCTTCCACCCCAATGCCAGCTCCCCGGGTCCGCCCTGCCTGCTTTCCCTGCTGCCCTCCACCCCCCCCCCCCCCCCCCCCCCGCCCCGGCCCAGCGAGAGCAGAGCAGGAGCACCGCTCTGTGTCATTCCTTGTTTGGGGATGTGGTTCCCTCATCCCGGCCTCACACCGTGCTGTGCTGCCCGTGGCAGAACCCACAGCCTGGAGGGAGGACTCACAGGAAGGGGAGGCTAAGTAATGCCAGGACATGTGCAGTTCTCAACAAACAAGGGGAGGACAGGAGAGGGGAGGAGAG
>NC_064817.1:6541104-6601104 GCF_023721935.1 Panthera uncia | reverse complement strand
TAAATGCGAGCCTTCCCTAAATACCACTGATTATCACCTCCGATGGCCTGTCAGTTTCATCAGAACCAAACATAGCCCCAGATTCCTTCTGCCTTTTTGCCGGAGAATCCTGAACCGGGAAACACGCGGCCATCTGGTTCCCCTTTGGAATCGCCGCGTGTTATAATATACAATCACGTGTGATAAAAGAAAACGTAGGAAACATATGGTGCGAGGTCCGAAGGTATTTGAATGATTGTGCCAAGGGCCACTTTTACCTCATTTTATACACGGACGGAATAAAACCAAAAAAGTTTTTTTTTTTTTTTTTGCAAAGTCATTTGCAACAGTATATTTGTTTGCCCAGCGTGATTGCGTTCTTAATCCGCTCTTTTGATGTTAACTCAGAAAGTGACAGTGAAGCGGACCGACCATAAATCAACAGGTTACAACCGGGTCTCTCTGGCATTCTTCTCCGCTCAGAATGTCACGTCAACCGGCACATATTGAGGCAATTCTACAAATTGGGTTATCTCGAAAAGGGGAGAAGTGAGCGGGAAGAAAAAGGATGGAAAAAAGAGCACACAGAGAGCTCAAAGAAGCTCCAAATTCCTGATAAGGATCAAGATGCCTCAGCTTATGTGATTTACTATAGCCACAGTTTTGTCTAACCTCGCAGACAACTTGGTTCCAGATTTTTCGGGAGATGTGTTTTTAGTTCAGTGGCACACAATAACGGCCTGGTAGGGCTGATCTACCTTGCTTATGGAAGAAAATCACGTAGTTTCCCCGATCAAATATCTTACTTGTTTTCCAGAGAGACTCTCAACCCGAGACTCCCAAGCATTATCTTCTTTTTTTCTTTAAAAAATACTTACACGGTGCTGGTCACATGCTAGGCATTTTTCCAAGGGCTTGCAAATGTATTAGCCCTCATGATAGAAATGCCGTAATACTCAAAACAGCCACGTGACGTAGGCATAATTATAAGGCAGAAGTATTCTCGTTTGCCGATGAGAAAACCGAGCCACGGACACGGCACCAGTTGGTGGCCGATCCGGGACTCAAACTCATGTCTCGAATCGTTTCGCTGGAAATGAAAAAAAGAGACCCACTCGTTTTTCCTCGGGTAAAAAGGGGTATCTGATAACGCACAGGGACTGGTTGGAATTAACCCTGGAGCTGAAAACTTCCAGTCGGCACCAAGGACTAGAACTCTCCCTGCCCCTCTCAGTCACGGCCTGTGCCTCTCAGAATCTGCCCTTCTCTGCGCGCCTCCTTCCCTCCAGCTCACTTGTGGCCTCTCTCGGCTCCTACTCTCTCACAGGTCCTCTCCCCTTCAGCTCTGTTCTATGGTGTGCTCTCTCTCTCCCTCCGTCCCTCCCTGCTCTTGGCTCCAGATTCTCCAGAAAATGGCCGGTGGCTCTGTGAAGCCAGGCCACGTTGTAGTTTCCTGGACAGCCTCACCTCGCCTTCCCCTGAGTCAAGCCCACTCTTGCCACTCGGCTACCGGGATGAGTGTGATAATGAGTCACCAGAGCGGCCTCCAACAGCCCCCCACCCCCACCCCCAGATGTGCATGCTGTGAGAGATGAGTCCATTTCCCTCCCCTTGAACTGCCAGTAGACTGTCGTGGAAGAGACGTCCCGGGACTTCCGAGCCCAGGTCTTAATATCGACAGCTTCTGTTTCCTTTCTCCTGGCAATCAGCCACCACGTTAGAAGTCCGACCACCCTAGTTGGGAAAAGCCCAAACCCTCACACCATGTTGCAAGGAAGACCAAACTAGCTATACGGAGACAGAGAGATCGGAAGAGACAGAGAGAGACCAACTGACCTAGCGGAGACCTTTCTGAAACGTTCTGGCCCCTCCTGGCTGCCAGGTGATGCCGCCAGATGAACGACCCTCAATGATACACACAGAGCAGAAGAACCACCTATCTGAGCCCTGCCCCAATTCCTGACCCACCCCGTCGTAATAAATAACACATCGTACTTTCGAAGTTCTAAGGCTTGGGCTAGTTTGTTACATAGCAAGAGATCACTGAAACGGTGGCATCGTTTGCTTTTAATAAACGTTGTTGGGGCACCTGGGTGACTCAGTCGGTTAGGTGCTGACTTCGGCTCAGGTCAGGATCTCACGGTTCCGTGGCCATGGAAAGAGATATAACGGTGGGGATGCCATTACCCCATGTTGTGAGCTACCATTCACATTCAAAGTGATACTCAAATAAGCTCAGTTTAAAAAGACAACAGCGTTGGGGCGCCTGGGTCTGACTTCGGCTCAGGTCATGATCTCACGGTTCGTGGGTTCGAGCCCCGCCTCGGGTTCTGTGCTGACAGCCCGGAGCCTGGAGCGCTTACGATTCTGTGTCTCCCCCTCTCTCTGCACTTCCCCTGCTCGTGCTCTGTCTCTCTCTCTCTCTCAAAAGTAAATAAACATTAAGGCACTCTGGCCTCACCCAAACCCCCGCGCCAGCCAGTCTTTGGGGGAAAAGGACGTTGGTGTAGACCGCTGCTACAACTTCTATAAAGTCACTTCTCGGGGATTTAACCCTGACTTCTACACCCCTGCTCTTTTCTCTCTCCCGCGCCTCCCCGCTCCCACTGACGGGACTTTAGTCCCCAAAGCCACCTGACCCAGCTCCCCAGCCACCAGTGGTGAGCCCGGCTGGGACGGGTGGGCCCGGCCGACCGCACGCCGCCACGCAGCAGCGTCACCCAGAACTGCCTCAGTGGGACCGGACTGGAGACCCCCTCTAACACCCCCCGAAGGCCCAAGTGGGAAACCTCCTTTTGTGGTTTCCCTGCCGCCTCCATCCCCAACCTCTGCGGCGCACGTTCGTTGCCCGCATCCGTGTGTGGGACCCTCTGCTAGCGGCACAGGATTCAAAGAGATGAAAACTCCAAGGCCGACAGCGAGGGAGTCAGCGGAGGATGCAGGTAGACGCATAAACCACACCAGTAGGGCACGGCGGTACGTGCCAAGAAGCAAAGGACTGTTTGGAAAAACTGCCATTTGGGAACTTGGATAAGACACTGGGGTGAAAAAAATGATTATTTACGTTATTTGAAGCTATTCAGGGTGAAATACAGATCTAGGTTTCGATTAATTTAATTACACGGATAAAATCCCTCGAAATCATTATAAGCTTTCAGAGTTAGCTGCGTGAACAGCTCGAGAGTGGAGCAGTCAGTTGACCAAGCGCACGGGGAGACCCTCGGGGGGTCCTGAGCTTGGCCCCAGAGAATGCGAAAATCAGGGCCAGAACTTTTTTGCCAACGATGATGTTCTGGAGACTTCTCAGCTCCCAGATCCCAGGTCGCTCCATGGCTGACCTTGCCTAAAGAAGACCCCGCCAGTTACATGCTGAAATCTGAACCCTCCAGTTAGGACTCTGCAAAAAAAAGTCTCTTTTTAATAAAGGATGCAAAAAGTAACAGTGAGACCCTCCACTTGGATGGCTCTCAAGGGTATGTTGAGTGAAAAAGCCTCGAAGGGTTACATGCTGTGTGATTCCGTGTATATAAAACCACCATGGGGGGGCGCCTGGGTGGCGCAGTCGGTTAAGCGACCGACTTCAGCCAGGTCACGATCTCGCGGTCCGTGAGTTCGAGCCCCGCGTCAGGCTCTGGGCTGATGGCTCGGAGCCTGGAGCCTGTTTCCGATTCTGTGTCTCCCTCTCTCTCTGCCCCTCCCCCGTTCATGCTCTGTCTCTCTCTGTCCCAAAAATAAATAAAAACGTTGAAAAAAAAATTTTTTTTAAAAATAAATAAATAAATAAAAATAAAAACCACCATGGGGGCACCTGGGTGGCTCAGTCGGTTAAGCGCCTGACTTCGTCTCAGGTCATGATCTCATGGTTCCTGGGTTGAGCCCTGCATCAGGCTCTCTGCTATCAGCGTGGAGCCTGCTTGGAATTCTCTGTCCCCCTCTGCCTCTGCCTCCCTCTCTCTCAAAAATAAATAAAACATTTAAAAATGAAGAAACAAAACAAAACAAAAACCACCACGAAGTGACCAAATCATGGTGAGGGAGGACAGATCAGCAGCAGTTAGAGTGTAACGTGAGGGAGGTTCTTTGTGGCGATTGAACGATCCCGTTTCCTGACTGCGATGACTTCTTCAATCTACACATGTGATCAGATTTCATAGAAACACACGCACGCGCGCACACGCACAGTGTCTTGACAATGAGCCAGCGTCTTTACGTAAGAGCTTATCATTGGGGAAGCTGAGTGAAGGATACACACGCTCTGCGCTATGTTTCCAACTTCTTGTAAGGTTTAAACTATTTCAAAATAAAAAGTTATAAAACCGAACAACACCTTTGAAAACCAGAGAGAGAGAGAGACAGAGAGAGATGCAGCCAGTTTTCCCTTTCTTCTCCCTCAAATGCCTGTTTTGGCCATTTTACTGGAATCCAAGGATGTTCTGATGAGAGAGTTCGTGTCAAAGGCCTGTTCCAGTCTGTCCAGAATAAACACGATCAGTTTCCACGACGACCATGATCATTATTGACAAACACAATACAAATCGTTACTTAAGACACCTCGCCAGCCAACAGGCTGAGAATTTAGTAAAGGCATTTATTCTACTGCTTAGGATAAGCGAACCGAAGGATTGTCTGAACATTTTCTTTATCCTGATTCCCCTGGCCCCCGACTGCTAAAGAGAATTTCAACTTGGCTGAATGTGATTCGAAGTGAACTTGAGAAACAGAGGGGCTGATGTCAGCGACCAGGAAACCAGTCTTTGGTTGGGGCATCATCCAGTGAACTTGATGCAACAAAGGCGTTGAACCTGGTCCCGATGAAAAGAAGATCTGCCTGCCATATGCGTGGCTCCCACACAGAAGGCCGTGGGGCCGAAACGTAGGTGTGCACGTGCGTGTCTGAGACCGCCAGGGCACAGCCAACTGTTTGACTAGAAGCCGTATGATGGACGGGGGAAGGAGGGGGGGGCCGGGGCCAGGTGGTGAGGAAAAGGCTAGCAGCCACACGATGGGAGGTCAGTCACCGGGAGCAGATGTTGGAAACAAAAGCACGTTAGTGGAAGGAAAGCGGAATTGGCAGGGAGCCGGCGGAGTTGAAATCTTTTCACGTGAGCAATTAAGCAGATCGTCAATGGGAAATGTTCAACAATATATTAAAACTATTTTCGTGCCCTAGATGTTAAAGAACCCTTAAGTGCTAAAGGCAAATTTAAGCTCAAAATATTCTCAAAGGTGTACGTGCCCGGGCCACCTCCTCGGGCCATGTCAGAGTGTGTGTGTATATATTATATATACTCCATATAATGCTGTATGTGTAGTATACAGATGTACATATCGATAGCCTGGGTCGGTATACAGATATGAAAAACTAACCACTGATGTTATTTCTAACAGTTTTTTTTTCCAGTTTTATACATCCCTGAATGAGGTATTCAGCCCAATGGTTTGATTTCTATATATTGTGAAATGCTTACCATGACAGGTTTACTTAACATCTATCATCTTGTACGGATAGGAGGAGAGCGAGATTCCTGATCTCGAGTTTAAAGGATGAATAAGAGAAGGAAATGGCATCAGGACGAAGCACTGAGGTCAGAGGTAACACCATGGGCAAAAGTATGCACTGGCTTGAGCAAGGAGCCCAGAGGTTGAGGGAATGGAACAGTGAGAGATCAGACCGGAGAGCTAAGCAAAAGCCATCTCAAGAAGGCACCTAAGTTCCTTGCTGAGGTGTCTGAACATGACCCTTAAGGTGATGACACCCTGAAGAATTTTAAGTACATTCGTACATCAAACTTGGCTTGAGGAAGGTGGCTCTGGTGTCCATGCGGGGTATCGAGTAATGTGGAATCAGGAGAGAAGTCGCTTCGAGGCAGTTCACACAAGATGTGATGAGAGTTTGAAGCAATGGCAGACACGGACAGGAGGCCACATATTTGGGGGGTATTTAGAAGATAGAATCAGTGGGTCTTGGTGGCCAGCTGGCAGAGGAAAATCAACGTGGACTCCCGAGTTTCTAGCTGCAGGAGAAGAGGGTACGGGTATAAGAAAGAAGGACGACCGGGCTGGGAAGAAAAGGCAACAAGTCCAATCGTGAACGTGCACTGTGAGTGGAGACGGCCGGGAGAGAGAATTCTGGAACTGAGAGTCCGGCCCTCAGGAGAAAGATCGTGGCGTGAAGCTAAGTTTTCGAGAAGCCTGCAGCTGACAGACACCACAGGAGTGACCGGCTGACGGTGGCATAGGTGAGGTGAGAATAAAACCAAAGGGGAACCAAGGTGGGGAATGCCGATGTTTACAGGATGACGAGGGGACTGAGAGGATTTAGTAGGCAAAGAGGAGGCAAAGGCAAGCAGTGGAGAAAAACACGTTTCAAGATGGAGAGAATAATCCTGAAAGAAGAACATCTTTGAGTTCTCTGTGGGCGGAAGAAAAGGTGTCATGTGGAAAACAGGAAGATCAAGAAGAAATATACTCAATTTGCCAAAATCAATGACGATGAAAATCCATATCAAGTTAATGTGTTTTTAGCATCATGCTCCGTAAGGGGTTGAGAGGTTTTACATAACTTCATATGTGGGCATATAATTTATATTTCGACTTTTTCTGCAGATGAGAAAGACTTTAAAAGCAGGGTCAATAAACTGTTTCTGCAAAGGGCCAGACGGTAAATATTCTCAGCTTTGAAGGCCAGACGGTCTCTGTCGCGACTATTCAACCGCCGTATCTCAAAAACGGCCATAAACAACATGTACCTGAGTGAGCACGGCTGTGTCCTAATAAAACTTTATTTACAAAAACAGGCAGTGAGCTCACTTTGGCCTGAGGACCCTAATTTGATGACCCCTCACCTATAGTTACCTCTTTCCAGACCTTCCCTCTCTTCAAAAGCAGTTGCCAAAAGGAGGGAAATGAACACGGTTTGTTCAGAAGAGCCCAACTTTTCACAGGAAGGACACACTGAGGCCGAAAACATGTCATTGCCCCTTTAACCACCACAGACTCTCTAGTAAACGTTCAGGGGAATTGAGAGGCGTTCGCTTCTGGCAGAGAGAAAGTTCTTCTGCCTATTAGCGTAATTGGTGCTGCACCTGCAAATTAAAACACAGAATTTTTACTCCGAGCTCCAATTATATGCAAGTGCCGTTGTTTTGTTTCTTTCCTCTACTCGTGTTGTAAGTCACGTTAACAGTCTGGGTAAAACAAAAGGAATTCTAATTAGGTATAGACATGTGTGTTTTTCTTCTTTCCAAGAAACACAATGATTTACGGACGTAACAATGACAAAGAGGAAAGGCGGTTGAAGTCTTAAGAGGGATACGAATTCTGAAGTGTATCGAATACAGTGCAAAATAGCAACTCAATTAAAACATTAGAAATGTTGTAATCCCTTTAGGGAGAAAAAAAGTCCGTATTTTATGTGCGTGTGTCTGCTTCTGGCAGTGATTTATTTGGGTTTTGACTCATCCAAGGCATCCGCTAGATCTCATGAGTACTGTGCTTAAATATTCCTAGCATACAGCAGAATTGCACTTCGTGCCTCCTGTGAAGGAACAGACATCTGATTGGCCTTGGCCAATAAAATGTGAGCAGATGTGACGTGTGCCACTTTCAGGCGGAAGCTTTAAGAGTCATGGATGGCTCTCTTTTCCTTGGCCGCGATGACCCACAAATTCCAGCTGGTAAATGTCCTTTCAGCCTGGGTCCCTGTTTCTAGTATTAAGTTTTCATCTGGCAGGCACTCAATTCTTCTGACCAGACCCTGACTAACAAAGATGCTGACCTAATTCGATACCCTTGTCTGAACAACAGTTCCTCTGAAGCAGGGCGGGGTTAGACAATTTTTCTGCATGTATTTTCCACTTTGCAGGCCCTACAGTCTCGGTCACGACCATCCACCTCTACCACTGTCGCGGGGGGAGCAGCCTAGGTGACAGTCAGTGAGCGGGCGAGGTTGGGTTCCGGTAAAGCCCTCTTTACAAAAGCAGGGGCAGCGGGTTTGACCTGCAGGCTGTGATTTGGAAGCGGCTCTAGACTCTACCGTCCCTCACGCTTATATTCTGTGTCTTTCCTCCTGCTCAGGGAAGGGCTGTGGGAAAAGCTTGCCAGAAATCAAAGTTTGACTCAAAATTTAGCAGACGTGGGAGGGCAGAAATTGCTATGGCAATAAATGTTTTAGTATCAGGAATTTTTTATACAACTATGAGCGCTTCTGTATTAATTCAAAATTCCCCATAATAAAAAGTGGGTGGGGAGGGGGGGTTGAGGCAGGGAGGAAAGAGGAACGAGGAGGAGGGGAACATCTCTGATATTTCATGTAAGCTTTTTGGAAGATGATTTCAGGGAATTAATATAATTCATGGCTTTGTATTTGGCAAAATTCACATAAAAAGAACATTATGGCTGGAGTCATGGCCAGTATTTTATCTTGGAAATAGCATATGCATTTTTTTAATGATTTCTCTAGTCCCTGAGAAACTATAAGGGCTCAGCTGGCCCCTTAATCTATATGACATTTTTATGACAATTAAAATATCACCCTAAGGAGGGTCTTTTGTTCCGTTGACAGAGTTTATTGGGCTAGCAGAAGCTAACAAAGCAGAACAGAATTATACAGCTAATACTATATTTAAAACCTCACTTTATTACATTTAAGGCTATCCCGCGAAAACGCAGTGGCCTTCGGTGTCAACCAAACAAAATTCGTCACACAAATGTTTAGTATCTGATTATAATTTTTCCCTAAGAGTAAGTTGCTCTGTTTGGACCACAGTTAACAAGATTCATCCTCCCAAACGTAATGAGAATTTGAACAGCAACTAAAAATCATCTTATGTCCCTTTGTTAGTTCCTTGCAATAGTTGTATGTAAATTCATCTACCTCCTTCCAGAGAAAAACTGCAAGTCTTTGGTGGGGGGGGGCACCTTTCTCTCCCTCTCTCTCTCCTTCTCTCTCTCTCTCTCTCTCTTCCTCCCTTTCTCCCCTCCCCTCCCCCACCCTTGGGCTTTGAACTGCAGAGTTACACAGACATGGGATGGAACCTTCACCCCCAACACTTGTAACTGTAGGACTTGAGCCAAGTTGCCTTAGCTTTTTTTTAAGCATCAGTTCCCTCATTTGCTAAAAACAAATAAACAAATAAGGACATAAATGCCCAGGATTAATCTCTATAAAGCTCTCGGCACAGTGGCTGACCCATAATAAGTATTCAAGAAGTGCTAGCTGTTTTCCTTTCTCTAGAACCACTAACTTTTTCCTAAAAATTCACTGCCCTCCTTGATCTAGTTCGATTACCAATCACATCTGGTCAAAGATCCTGGACTTAGTCTTAGGGGATCCCATGTCTGGCACGTGTTTGATCGAGTTAAGCTCTGGAGGCAACAGGGGAACTCTACAAACACGGTTTCCTAGACCCAACCTCAGTCCCGCTGACTTGTAAGCCTCAAGGACAAGGCCCTGGAATCTGCATTTGTAACAAGCCCTTCCCCCCCACCCACCCCCGCACTACCCAGGCAGCTCTAAGCAAATGGCTCAGGTCATCCATACAGCTTACCTTTCTGCCACTCATATGGCAGGTTCATAATCAATGTCATGATCCATTTCCTCACTCACAGTCCCTGGGTGCTTCTCACACCTCTGTACGATACCCAAACTGTGCCTTTTCAGAAGACAAACCGAAGAAATGCAAGAAAAATACAAAACACGCACTAGACTAGGTGTTGTATGGAGACCAATTTGACAGGAAATTTCATATATTGAAAAAAAAAAGCAAAACACGCACTAGAAAATGTCTTGGTCGTGAACTGCCTTCAGCCTTACCATCTTCAGGCTCACGTCGCATTTTCTGACCGTTGCCATTTTCCGATGTAGGGCAGACTTGAAGTCCGTACAAACTGGAAGATGAAAGATCAAACAGCAGAGCCACCCAAATGTCACTGATATCGCGGATAATGGCCCCTGGCATTACAGGGTTCAGGGTTCTGTGCGCATCTGATTCTTTTCTCTTCAACATCACCCTTTTCCGAGTCATTCCTTCAGAATAAATGCCATCTCTGAGCGGTGATTTCTCAAGCAAAGGGAGGTTTCATTTTGCTTCTCATAAAGTCGTATCGTCCCTAGCAGTCGGACTGGCGATAGAAACCACAGTCCCAGAGGAGCTCAGACAGGGCCGTCGCTAAAAGCCTGTGTGCACAGCCTGGAGGGACGGCCCGGCCGGGCTAGGACCTCTTCACGCCAGGCCAGCGCGGACTCTCTGGGGGCAGGTGTAATGACAAAATGAGCCACAGTCCTCCGTTTACTTACTCCCTGATAGAGTCTTTGTTACTCTTCACCTTGTCATTATACCTGCCCCCAGAGCTATTCCACTCATCCGTGTCGCAAAAGGGTCAAGTTGGCCACATTGATTTCACCTTGTCGTTGGCCCAGATTCCAGAATTAACCATTCTAAGATGAAAAGTACAGCATAGGGAATATGGCCAATAATATTGTAATAATAGTGTATGGGGACAGACCGTAACTACACTTACCATTTCGTAATGTACAGAAGTGTGGAACCGATATGTTATACACCTGAAACTAACATAACATTGTATGTTGCTTATACCTGAATGAAAATTTTTTTCACCAAAAAATACAAAGGATTAAAAAACAGAGTTAACCATTCTAAAATATTTGTACCAAGGGTGGGGCGATTGCTGGAGGTGAAAGATTTTTAAGGGCACCCATTAAATGTTTATGAGAGAAAAAAAAAGGAGCAAAGGAGAGAAGGAGGAAGAGAGGAAGGAAAGGGAGAGAAAGGAAGAGGAAAAGGAAAAGGGAAGGAGAGAAAAGAATGTGTTGGCGATGTATTGGTGACGGACCAACCAGAGGACACCCCGCCCCCCAGCAGAGCCGCCCACGTGTCCATCTGAGCACTCCGGGTCTTAAAGGGCCACCTCCAGCTGGAAGGAAGGCCAAGCTTATGTGCCAAGTTCAGAGCCCCAGCCCATTCTCAGCCCTCTAACAGTCATCGGGGTTTCTTCTCATTAAAATAGTGTTTCATAAAGGAAAAAGATTACATATACATGTATAAAAATCATATATTTATATATGTAATGAATATAAAATATTAACATATATAAAACCTGAATACACATAGAGTCTGGTCCCTTAAGCAAATAAATAACATACACCCGTTTTCTCATTAACAATTAATATGATTGATTCACACTATCATGGTTTTCCTCTTTTCATGTTGCTAAATCTTGATAATTTTTTTAAATGCCTATTTATTTATTTTGAGGAGGGGGGCAGAAAGAGAGAGACTATCCCAAGCAGGCTCCCCACTGTCAGTGCAGAACCTGACACAGGGCTCGATCTCATAAACCGTGAGATGGTGACCTGAGCCAAAATCAAGAGTCCGATGCTTAACTGACTGAGCCACCCAGGCGCCCCATTGATAATTTTTATATAATCAGGCAACGCCCTATTTTCACTGATGGCTAGCACAGCTGAATCCTCTCCTCACCTGAGACAGGCATGTGACATGGGATGGTCATTGGACTGTGAGGAAGGCCATTGGATCCCGGTTCCAACTCTGCCACAAACCTTGGGTAACTCACCTGTGCTCCTGGGCCTCCATCGTCTCATCTGTAAAATGGGTTGGGAGATCCCTAAAGTCCGGTCCTTGGATCAGCAGTGTTAGCATCATCTGGAAGCGTGCTAGAAACGCAAAATCTCAGGCCCCAGCCCAGACCTGGCGAATCTGTGCCGGATTTCAACAAGACCCACAAGATTCCAATGCACAGGCCCTGGTGTGGATGGCTTCTGTGAGTACGAGGGGCCCTCACCTGGGGACACCCGGAACTTTGGTTTACACACAGCCAGCCAATACTTCTGCAAACGTACTATGGATGGAACCACCGGCGGGAACAACTCCCGCTTGTTAGGCACCTCTGGGCTCCGAGCACTACAGGAAGTGGAGTGATCACACCCCCCGCGCTTACTTCTCTACACACACCCCTTCCGGAGCACTGGGAAGAGAAGATCTGTATAAGTGGGAGGACAGACAGACAGAAGTCCAAACCAGATCAAAACGGAGGCCGTGCTTGCAGCCAGCTGCCTAGTGAAGCTGGTTGATGAATAGGACCTTGGGACGGACAGCAGGATCTCACGGGCTGGTTTTTACAGCTGCGTTCGGCGACGCACCGCACTCCCTCCTTTCGCCTTCCTGAGGTCCTGGGCTGATGGACTCCATCATGGATTGTCACATGCAGGCCACGGTGTGGTAGGCAGAGTAACGGCCCCCAAGCCTAATCCCGGAAACCTGAGAAGGTGTTACCTTGGATGGCAAAGAGGATTTTGCAGGTGTGATACAGTTACGGGGAGATTATCCAGGAGTTTCCAAATGGGCCCAAGGTCATCGCAAGGGTCCTTACCACAGGAAAGGGTAAGAGTCAGAGAAGGGGCGTGACCATGGGAGCAGATATTGGAGAGATGCCATGGCTGGCTGGAAGGGAGCCAATGAGCCAAGAAAGCAGAAAAGGCAAGGAAGAGATTCTCCTCCAGAGCTTCCAGAAGCTTCTAGCCATGCCCACACCTTGATTTTGGACCGATTTTCAGACTTGGGGCCTCCGGAACTGTAAGTTAATGAATTTGTGTTTCGTCATGCCACTAAGCTTGTGGCGATTGGTTACGGTGGCCGTAGGAAACTCGTGCACCAGGAAGAAGAGTGGCCTTCCTGTCACAGTCAAGATTCCCCAGGTGGCAGGGGGCAAGACCAGGTTCCCAGTCACCCTGATGGAATGTCACGTCAGGAACATGTCACCTGTAGGGATGTGCTGCAGGTGACACAGAGCGTGGCCCACTGAACCTGGAGTGGCTCTTCTGGAGAGAACACCCTCTTCAAAGGGAAGGACACTTTCTCCCACCCCCACCATTCCCCCTATTTCTTTAACAACTGCCACTTCCCAAAGAGGTTAGGCTTCCCAGTTTGTCTAAACATTTGAAACATTCTAAGAAAAATACTATATCATTTTGCCGTGAAATCCTTTGCGATGGAGTCACATACTCCACACCACCAGGGAAGCTGGCAATTTTAATCAATTGTTGCAACAGTGAGTTCACCTGTAAGATCAGGACAATTAATGTCGCCATCTATAGGAGAACAGTTACATTCGATGACATCATAATGACGCTCCATCAACATCCCATTATTTTCCAAGTGTTCCATCAGGCTTGACAAACTTTGTTAAAAGTTCACTATACCTTTTTGGTTTTTTTTAATGTTTATTTCTGAGAGAGGGAGACAGAGCGTGAGCAAAGGAGGGACAAAGAGAAAGAGAGGGAGACACAGGATCCGAAGTGGGCTCCAGGCTCCGAGCTGGCGGCACAGAGCCCGATGCGGGGCTCGAACTCACCCACTGCGAGATCATGGCCTGAGCCGAAGTCAAACGCTTAAGCCATCCAGGAGCCCCAAAAGTTCACTGTATCTTTTGATACATAACTGCAGGCAGACTTTCACCGGAAGCATGAGATCTTTCATTTTGGACGTCCCAATGATCCCGTCAACTACTACGTCGTTTTTTTTAGCAACAATCAATTCTCCATTCTTCACATCAACTGGGTATCCTGCAATTTAACTCAATTCAGACACTACCTCGGAGTTAGAACAGACCTCATAGATCAAGGGCTCAGGACCACAAGACTGGCCTCACTGGAGATACCACAGACAGGGTCCCCAGCGTATCCACACTTCAGCCTGGCATACTACAGATTCGGGGGTTCCCATGACCGCCTCCCACTCTGGGTAGATAATTTGCTAGAATGACTCACAGAACTTAGGAAAGCACTATACTTACAATTACAATTTATTATAAAAGATACAAACGAACAGCCAGGTGAGAGGTATGTAGGGTGAGATCCAGAAGGATCCTGAGCGCAGGACCCTCTTGTCCCTGTGCAGTTGGGGTGTGCCACCCTCCTGGTACACTGATATGTTCACGACCAGGAGCGCCCCCAATCCTCATCCGAGTTTTTAATCAAGGCTTCATTACAGAGGCACGATTGATAAAATCATTGGCCACTGGTGACTGAACTCAGTCTCCAGCTGCCCTCCCCTGGAGGTGGGGGAACAGGGCTGAAAGTTCTAACTCTCTAGTCACTGGTTGGTTTTTCTGGCCACCAGCCCCGTCCTGAAGCTATCCAGCCACACCTCCTTCATGAGTCACCTCATTGGCATAATTTCAGGTAGGGTTGAAAGGGCCTTCTCATGAATACAAAAGACACTCCCATCAGTCTGGAAAGTACAAGGGTTTCAGGAGCTCTGTGCCAGGAACCGGGGACAAAAACCACATATATGTTATATTATACCACAACGACCTAGGGCAAAAGCCAGAACCAAAGTGGAATTCGGTTCCTTAGTAGGCAGTGACGGGAACACCCTGTTTCAGAAAGAGGTGATACCTCACGGGGAGGGGCCAGAAGACAGAGCAGCGGCTCTCGGCTCAGCCCGTTCACCCCCTTGAAGGATTTGGCAACGTCTGCAGATATTTTGGGTTGGTCCAGCTGGGGGGCCGGGGGGAGGCACGTCTGGCATCCGGTGGGCAGAGGCCCAGGTGCCGCTCGACGTCTCACAGTGTGCAGGGTGGCCAAGAATCATCCCGCCCCAAGAGTCCCCGGTGCTGAGGAGGAGAAACCCTGATATGGAGTGTGGGTCCAGGGAGCAAGGAATTCAGGCCAAGGAGTGACTACAGACTTTGGGACCTGGAGGCAAGTGTTTCCAGACCCCGAAGACAACGGTCAAACGGGAGTTAGCCCATCCGGCTAAACCGTATGGTCATCATATACATGATTTTGCACCCACAATCGTTGTAGCCCTCTTGGGATTTAGTCAAGTCTTTTCCGAATTACGGTTCTGGTTTTCTCCCTTTATTTTGTTTCCTTTTTCACTATTACATATATTCAGAGTAAAGTCTTTCTCACCTGTCAGAGGAAACCAAGCCGGCAGGAAGGGGGTGTGGAAGGGGGGCAGGATGGTGGTGAGTGTGGAAATCGGGTGAGAGAACCCCAGGGGGAAGAAGCAACTCGGGGTGAAGATTCAGGGGTGCCTGGCCCACCAGCCGCCTCCTCTACAGATCCCCTTTCTTGGGCTCAGACCACAGAAGTTTGGGGCTTTGTTGAAGAAGAGGGGCTGCGTCCTTTCCGTGTGTGAATGTCATTACCAGCAAAAGTCGCGGACCAGCAGGAAACTTTTGGGAGGCAGCATCTAGAACAGTCTACGCTGTAAGCTCAGAGAAAGCCTGTTTTTAATCACAAGCCCTGGAGAACATAGCCCGTGCCTCTGATTGCTTCGTAGAACGGTTTGCGATGAGCCACCACGGGCGGGGGCTTCATAAACGCCCCTGAAAGACAGCGGGGCGGCCACGGTCTTCTTGTAAGGTTTCACCTGGGATGTGGCTTGGTGGCAGCAAAAATTCATGGTCGAGACTCTGAGTAGATGAATCTCATCCCGGCGGTGGTTGGTGGTCTAGTCTCCTGCCGCAGCAACATTGAATAGTACTCACCAGCCCTGCCCCCAGCTCCTTAGAGGTGAAGGCATTGGGTTTGCATGTCAGATGCAGGTATCAGTCGTGGGTGTGGATGGGGCTCCCGCGGAAGGCCGACCCAGGATCAGACAATGTGTTACGAGAGCACGAGGTATGGGCTCCGCCCTGGGGTGCTCTCGGTTGTGGGGGAGACCCGACCACGGGCCGAGGGAAATGCTCACCAGAGACACAAGGGAGTATGCCGCGCCACTCGAAGTAGTGGATGTGGGGGATTTTCTCCCCCTTCGGTGGCAGGATTTGAACCCCTGTGAACCCCGAGTCAACAGTAATTTCTGGAAGACCAGAATGTTTCTGTTGCCCATTAATCAGCATTGGGCGTAATGGAGAGCCCGAGTTAAACGGAATCTGCCCTGAGCCAACATCGTGCTGAGCCGAGCGGGTGCCCTGAGCGCCCCCTGTGTTTGGTTCTCCCAAATCCAGACTGCACTCTCCGCGGCGAGCCGGACACCAGCTCTGCTCCCAGCCTGTGGGAGGAAGAGAAGCAGAAGGCACCGGAGTCCACCCTCCATAGGAAGAAAGGCATCAGCCCCAAGTAATGTTGAGCTGTCATTGTAGTTGCTTCCGCTGCGGTCGGTACCAAGCTGTGTATCCCTCTGGTGAAGTGACAGCGTTTCCATAATTAAATTGAAGTCTTAGAAAGTCAACTCGAAGAGAAATACCTAGTAAATAAATACACGGCGCATATCTGAAGTTTGCAGGGAAAAGACTGGTATTTGGGAAACGCGTTATAATCGGTCAAGTCCTCCAAGTCGAAGAGTAGTGCCGTCCAGGCGCAGGAACCCTGAGTTCCTGCCGCAAAGTCCCAGACAGGTAGACCTTCCCGTCTGGGTGACCTCAGATGGGTGCAAGTCTAGGAACCAGAATCGTAGAACGGACGGGCCCTTGTAAGACACAGCCGGTCCTTTCCCTTTTCGGGGGAAAAGGGAGGGGCCAGATTGTTTTAAGTGACTTGTCCAAAGTCATACCATTGGCGATGACTGGGGTTGGAACTCTGGTCCCCTGCCAGTTCACCCCGGCCCCTCCCCTCTCCAGATTCGACCCTTCAAGTTCCGGCCCAGACTCCTCAGGCCGACATTCGTCTAGGAGACAGCTGACACACCAACTCCCACACCAGGTTGCTGATGGAATTTCCAGCCTGGAGCCAGCATGTCCAATATCTGGATGGGCCTGTAACATACAGGAAGTGGGAGGTGGGAGAAAAATGCACATGGTTCATGAGCTGAAAACATTCATCAACCCCGAAGCAGTGACTAGCTTTGAAAGAATGAGCTCGTAGGTTACAAAGAAAGAAAATACTTTTAACAAATATTAGCTAAGGACCTATGTACATAGATTTCTTTTTTTTCTTCCTTGTTTTTTCTTTGTTTAAAAGCGTATGAATGTTGTGATGTCACGTTTGTCTATGTCTGATGATTCATTTCTTATGGCAAATAGAGGCCGAAAGAAAAGAGGCGATCGGTTCATAGGACAGACTTTCAGGTAACCTCAGGGCCAAAAGAAACTCCTTGGATGAGAGACCAGGGGACTCAACCTCATTAAATACTTCATCTCTGAAACTGAGGCCTCAAACAAACAGTGACCTGGGACACAGTCCGCACCCTACAGAAAGAAAGGAGAGAAGGGCCTTTTTAGCAGCGAATGGCTGTGCCCAGCTCAGCTTTGGGAGGGCCAGGCTGTGATGATCCTTTGTACTTGGAGAAGGTCAGGCCGTCTGTGTCAGGCTGGCTGTGGCTTATCATGGATAAATTGCGCTGAACAGATGACTCGTTACAAGCTGGCGCCTGCTTCGAAGAAGACACCAGCCCCCTCAGCCGGTGGTCGAAGGTGCCAGTAGTTCTCCCATTTTAGAGGCAGCGTCAGAATAAGCAGAACACATTCATTACACGTGGTCGGAGACCAGCAGATGCCAACACGTGTAATTCGGCAGCTGTGTGCCCCAGGCACTAGAAGGTACTATTTCCCAAAAGCAAAAGAATGGGAGCGTTTCCCTTGTTAGCACGTGCAGGTACCCCTCACTGGATGCAACAGGCAGACCCAGAAAGATTATGAACACATTAAATTTCTGAACGTGGACGCGTACCTTAAACCCCCAATGTTGGGGCGCCTGGGTGGCGCAGTCGGTTAAGCGTCCGGCTTCAGCCAGGTCACGATCTCGCGGTCCGTGAGTTCGAGCCCCGCGTCAGGCTCTGGGCTGATGGCTCGGAGCCCGGAGCCTGTTTCCGATTCTGTGTCTCCCTCTCTCTCTGCCCCTCCCCCGTTCATGCTCTGTCTCTCTCTGTCCCAAAAATAAATAAAAAACGTTGAAAAAAAAAATTAAACCCCCAATGACAACAAGCAACGAGAATGGAACCGGTGCCGAATGATTTGTCCTGTCGGCTTCGTTGCTGAGTCCTCGCCGCCCCCCGCGGGTCACCATAATGCTCCAGAGAGAGCCCCCATTTCTTCAAAGGCGGCCCCCACCTCTTTCGTAAGGCACAAGACTGGAAAACGGAGTAAGTGCATTCACTCATTCATTCATTCCTTTGTCGTCTTGTACAATAATGAAGACACCGACGCAAGAACATATGACCAGTCGCAACCTAGTGTTTTAGTTTTGCAAGCTTTGAAAGTGGTATTTTCTATGGCAACCACGGTGCTTTCTCGGCAAGCGAAGGGACAAAGGTTGGTAAAAACCTTCCAATTAACTGTGCGTTAAAATTCCCTGTGTGTATTGCCGGTGAGCGAGGACTGTCTGGGGAGGGGGTTGGGGGGGGGATAAGGGAGTGCCCTCGTACGGAAATATATTTCCTCAGGGGAAATCGGGTTAAAATGGACTTCAAAGGCCCCTCAGATCTACAGAAAGGAGAGCTTAAATGTCAGGAGATAAAATTGTGATGAAAAGAAATCATCACAAGAGGGGAAAAGGCGCAAAGGGCAGTATTCAATTATTTGTTTGCGTTTGTTTGCCTACGATTAGCGTGGCTCCCCACGCTGTGCCAGAGGATGGGGCTTCAACAAGGGAACAGACGCCGGCACCCATTCCAAGAAACTCGTAAAACAGCAGTGAAAATGTACTTGCATTAGATGCCAGCAAGTCTCCAAGGGCTAAAAACGTGGGGGGGTGGAGGGGGGGGTCATGGACAGCTTCACAGGGGTGTGCATCCAAAGCTTACTTTACAAATAGTCATATCATTAAAAAAAAAACAACAGAAAAATATCCATGGGCATATGGAGATGAATATACACGCTTCGGAAGCGGTGGATTAAATTACAAAACCGACAGACGAATTTGACTTCAGACTCGTCATTCTGCAGCCAAGTCCGGTTCTCCTCATATTCCCTGAATCACACATTAGCAGCCTCTCTGAAAAATACAACGAAGCTGCTTTTCTACCCTGTGTTTACAACCACTTCCGGCTCCAAGTTCTGGTACGAGAAAAACAAGCCAGAGGGAATGAAGACGTTCACGGACGCGTCGTTCTAACGTGACGGTAAGTTACCCACCTTTTTAACTGGGACTGCAGATAGGACGCTAGGCGGGTAGCCTCTTCTAGCTGCATAAGCAGACAGTTTCTTTTTTCCTGAAGGAGAATCCTGTAGGTAAGAAAACGGTCCGTTGGTGGATTTTTCAGAGACAGAGTGAGTGTATTTTCCCAACAAGAAATGCAACTGTGAATTCCCCCCGCCCCCAAAGATTTAGGTTTGAAAGACTAAATTCTAAAAAACCACACTCAGGTCACAAACACCAGGATAACACAGACTGGTTTTGTCTTGCTTGAAAACGTACCCCCAGCACCCTGAGCAGTGCCTGATACACTGTAGGAGCCAAGCAGGTGCGTGGCCGGGTGGACGGACGGACAGACGGGTAGACGGATGGGTGAGTGGGTGGCTGGGTGGAAGGAAGGAAGGAAAGGACGGAGGGAGGGAGGAAACGTAAATTATGAGTATACCAGCCTGGGTCCTTAGGTCAAAGGAACTAAAAGTTCTGATCAGCTCCCTAAAAAGCAATACGTGGAAGTTCTAACACAACCCCACGGTATATTCTTTGCAATTTGTGGTTTGCAATTGTTAAATATTGATTTAACAATATTAAGATGGGTGTCGTTCTCTTTCCATAGCATGGTCCGCCTCTTCTCAGCCGATCCTTTTATTATCTTCACCAAGTCCCAGGTTAAGGAGCCGCTCTGGCTGGGTTATAACTCGGTATATGACTTGAACAAGCGTCACTTGGTCACTGAAGAAAAGGTAAGTGTACCCAGAGAGTCGGGCAAAACAGGGAAGCCGCAGCCCTCCGTATTTTGTCTCCGCCAGGTTTGTTTCTGTCCAGATGTGCTCCATTTCACATCCGCTCCTCCCAGTTCGGGGCCGGCTCCGCTGTGATTCGTGCCTGGAGGTCACCACACTGTCTGTAGCGAAATCGTTACTCAAGAAAAGGACACAAAGTGCAGTCAGAGGAGTGTTGGAAATGCACCTTGATTGATCTTCATCCTCGGAGAGTGGTTTCCGGCCTGACGATAAGGAATGTCTTCTCTTTCTATTGAGTGGCAAGTGAACTGCCTTTCGCAACACACGGTGGTATATTTATCGATTTACTGCGACTGTCGGCGTGCACCGCATCCTCCTTCCTGTGGCCACTTCTTTTGCTCTTTGGGGGAGACATTAGGGGTAAGGCAAGGGCTTCGCCTCATCGCTTCCTTATCCTCTCAGAGGATGAGCCCCCCCCCCCCCCCCCCCCCCCAGCAGCGTTAACTCGGTCAATGACCCTTCAAAGCCTGCAACTTTCCTGAAGCTCCGCTCTACGCCCAGCAACACACGATCACGCCCCTGAAGGAGTTCATGGCCTAAGACAGGGAACAGAGAGGGACACGAGTACTTATTTTCGCTCAAAACACTTCTGTGAGAGAAATATTTGCCAGGGCTCAGGTAGAAGCGTGGGGAAGTGGCCCCTGCGTGCCCCTGAGCATAAAGAACCTTCCTTGGGCCTCTTTGAAAGCCATGCTTCCACCTTCGTGACTTAAAAGACAGCAACGAACACTCCCGTGGGAGCCTACAATTCTCTCCTCACCCGGTCAAAACCACATCTGAACTGCCTCCTGTTTCGGTTATCTGTTGCTGCGGGACAAGCCACCCTGAAACTGGGTGGCTTACACCAGCAACAATGTATTTTTTCCCATGATTCTGTGAGTTGACCGAGCTCAGCTGGTAGTTCTTCGGAGCCATTTGGCATCGGCTGGAGGCACTCACTCGGCTGTATTCAGCTGGCACCGGAGCTGGCTGGAAGGGCCAAGAAGCCTTCGCTCACATCTGGTGCCTAAGTGGGCTCTCCACATGGTCGCCTTGGGCTTTCTCATAGCATGGTGGTCTCAGGATAGTCAGACTCTCAAATGGCGGCCGGATTCCAAGAGGGAGAACTTTAAGGCAGCCATTCCTCTCAAGGCCCGGGCTTGGAAGTCGCAACCGACGGAACGGGAAAAGACATTTGCTAATGACATAGCGGACAAAGGGCTAGCATCCAAAATCTATAAAGAGCTCACCAAACTCCACACCCGAAAAACAAATAATCCGGTGAAGAAATGGGCAGAAGACATGAATAGACACTTCTCTCAAGAAGACATCCGGATGGCCAACAGGCACACGAAAAGATGCTCAGCGTCGCTCCTCATCAGGGAAATACAAATCAAAACCACACTCAGATATCACCTCACGCCGGTCAGAGTGGCTAAAATGAACAAATCAGGAGACTACAGATGCTGGCGAGGATGTGGAGAAACAGGAACCCTCTTGCACTGTTGGTGGGAATGCAAATGGGTGCAGCCGCTCTGGAAAACAGTGTGGAGGTTCCTTAAAAAATTAAAAATAGAACTACCCTATGATCCAGCAATAGCACTGCTAGGAATTTACCCAAGGGATAAAGGAGTGCTGATGCATAGGGGCACTTGTACCCCAATGTTTACAGCAGCTCTTTCAACAGTAGCCAAATGATGGAAAGAGCCTAAATGTCCATCAACTGACGAATGGATAAAGAACTTATAGTTTATATACACAATGGAATACTACTTGGCAATGAGAAAGAATGAAATATGGCCTTTTGTAGCAACGTGGATGGAACTGGAGAGTGTGATGCTAAGTGAAATAAGTCATACAGAGAAAGATACTGCGTGTTTTCACTCTTATGTGGATCCTGAGAAACTTAACAGAAGACCATGGGAGAGGGGAAGGAAAAAAAAAAGGTTAGAGAGGGAGGGAGCCAAACCATAAGAGACTCTTAAAAACTGAGAATAAACTGAGGATTGATGGGGGGTGGGAGGGAGGGGATGGGCATTGAGGAGGACACCTGCTGGGATGAGCACCGGGTGTTGTATGGAAACCAATTTGACAGTAAATTTCATATTAAAAAAATAAATAAATAAAATAAGTCAAAATAAAGCAGCCATTCCTCTCAAGGCCTGGGCTTGGAAGTCCCAGAATGTCACGTCCTTGGCAATCTACGGGGTAAAGCAAGTCATAGGCCACAGGCCAGACTCCGCCCTTTGACGGGTGGAGCAGCACGCAGGTACAGGGAGGAGAGGAATTGATGGTGGCCATCTTGGAAGATTATCTCCCTCACTTCCTAAGACGGAATAGACTCCCCTTCTGCCTAAGATGGTCAACGTACACCATCAACGATCAATTTCAGTACTGTGCAACAGGTTACATGAAAGAAGTAAAAAGTTGTTACCACGTTGTCAGAAAAAGGGGAAGTAACACCAGTTTGGGAAGAATGCCTCTGGAAATTCTTCACAAAAGTGGAAACCCTCTGTGGTCATCCTCAAACCCTTGAGCTTTAGCAGAGGTGTTGAGGGCACCTAAATGGCTCCACGAACGCACATTTCCTAGGCAAAAATCAACGGTGAGCGGCTAAGTGCTCTGTATGAGTCAGGCGGGTTAACTACCGCAGCAAACAACCCTCAGATCCCAGTGATCCCATCAGGTAGGCTCTGCTCTACGTAGATATTCCAGGACCCGGGTCCCTTCTATGTAGTGGCTCTAACATCCGAGAGGACCTTGAAGTCCTCCACCACATGCTCTGTACTAGGTCACCCCTCAGGGAAAGAGAAAGTACAGGAACTGTTGATGGGCCAGGCCTGAGAATGGTGTGCCATACCCACCCCCGTCTAACGGTAAGGAATTCTGGGAACTGTGGGCAAGCGACATGCCCTAGAAAGCAAGGAAAACTGGTGACCAACTACTAGGGTTTTGCCACCAACTCTAATCCGTCCCTGACTCTCTAAAACGCAAATACCCTCTGTTACTGGTGGTGGGGGGGGGGTGTTTAATTCGTATTAAATGCCTGTTAGCAGCCATTTGAGAAGAATTAGATACAAGATATAATTCTGCAGAAATATCTGGGCGGTGTCCTGTGGAGAGCTGCCGAGGCCCTGAGCTTGGAAAGATGTGACAGACAGGGGGCGCCTGGGTGGCTCAGTCGGTTGAGCGTCCGACTCTTCATTTCAGCTCAGGTCACAATCTCACAGTTTGTGAGTTCGAGCCCTGCATCGGGCTCTGCACTGACAGCCCAGAGCCTGCTTGGGATTCTCTCTCTCCCCCTCTCTCTGCTTCTCTTTTCTCTCTCTCTCTCTCTCTCTCTCTCTCAAAAATAAATAAATAAACATTTTAAAAAGAAAATTTTAAGGAAGAAAAATGCATTTTATGGTACTGTACTCTGTTGAACAAAATCCACACACACGTGGAGCCACACAGTTCAAACCTGTGTTGTTCAAGACTCAACTATAATTCTCACTTGATACTTTCATTAAAGAAAAAACAACTTCTTGTGTTTGCCCGCCTCTTGGCGTTTTGAAATGTTCATTTCGACTTTCACAAACCGATGAGATAATTGGGACTATCAAAGAGAGTAAGTTGTCCTTGATCTTGGTTAAGTTCCAGAATTACACCAGCAGCAACTGAGAGAGGCAGGTCAGAAAATGATTGTAAATGATTCCATGGTGCTGTATTCTTTCTAAAGAAAGGCTCCTTTTTTAAGGTGGGATGATACTAGTCTACCGGTGGACCACGAAAATGCGCCTACTGAGAGCAAACTATGGTGGCGTTTACCGAGGAGAGAGGCAGGCACCGAATCTCACAAGGACAAATTCCCTCGGTCCTTAGAGATAAATACTGTGGAGAGAGCCGGCAGGTTCTTCGGAGTCACCAGGACCCGCATGGCATAGCTCTTGGGACCATCCAGCGGCCTCAGTTTTAATTCCTCGTTATATACTCAGTCTTCTCGTTTCTAAGCCAACTCCCCAGATGTCCGGAGACCAAGACAGAAGGCTTCGGGGTGGCCGGCACAAAATGTCCCAGCCCTAGACAAAGTCAGGGCTTACATCTGTGTTCCCTGTTACCATTCAGTCTCTTAGCAGATGGGCTACTTGGAGTCAGTGCCCAAGAGCCCAATATCTCTGGTCACACTGATAAAATAGGCCATCTATTCTTAAAAACCCAGTACCCTGGTGACCCCTTGCACCGCCTACACTGTCAACCTACGACCTCGTCTTACCTCTTTCGTCTCTAACTTTGCTAGTAAAGACTTCTGCCCTGGATGCGCCCACATTCTCTCACGGCCACAAGGACTCGGTACAACTTTTAAATAAAGTCATTCTCCTTTGTTGTAGTTTATGATTTAACAGGAATGGACACAAAAAGAGCCCAATTCTTTAACGCACGAAGTAGCAATCAGATCATCCTTTGCTTTTTAAATCTACCCAGCTACAAACATGATTGTGACAGGGGTGCCTGGCTGGCTCAGTCGGAAGAACGTGAGACTCTTGATCTCGGGGTCGTGAGTTTGAGCCCCACGTTGGCAGTAGAGATTGCTTAAATACATAAATAAACTTAAAAATAAATTTTAAAAATGATCATAATGTTGTTTGCCTTACGTGTGCTCCTTAGGGCCATGGGAGGAGTTTTATGACTCCGTATACTGGCTTTCCAGAACGAAGCACCACAGAATACCATGATTATTTGTATTCGCGTCAGATCTCAGCAATTAGAAGTCAGGTTGGTGAACCAGACCTTCTATTTCGTTCCCTGGAATGCAGGGCGTGAGAAGTCACTATGGGAATGCATTCTGATCCCTGTTCACGCAGAAAAATAAGGATTTTGTTCACTTTTGTTTGCCTGCCAGCGAAAACAACAGCAGTTTCAGCTCTGTTTCTTCATACCATATGACTTGGAATTTATGCCTTTTACTTGGCTGGCTTCCGATGGCCGTTTATAGACCCATAATTTTATGTGCCACCTTCCCATAAAATTCACTCCCAGTTTGCGAAGCCAAGGCCAATGATGCGCAAACCAGGTGTTTGGAGACACGTTAGACAGAGCAGCTCAGAGAAATGATGACACTCGGGTCCGTGTTTCCTTGGACCTTGGAATTCCAGACACAGGGGCCTGTACCCTTCCCTGATGTGCCTGTCAGCAGAAGGGACTCATACGGAAGGTGGTCTCGCAAATTCACGTGGTCCTCCCTCCGGTGCTGCCCAGGGTCGATGTCCCCGTGAGGAGCAGTGGCGTTGGCTTGCCCGGAAGGCGTGGATGAGCACGCGGCCTCCCCTCTGTGTTTATCTCCCTGGCTCCGTGTAGCCCCCGACTCATGGCCCTGTCGGTGGTAGGACAGCAGAAGCTAAAAGCATTGATTCCAAATCCAGGCCTGCCTTTTATTCCCACGGCTGGTTACGGAGTGGCGCACGGGCCGACCTCGGGTGGTTCCGAAGCCCTGGCGAGGTGGCGATTGGAACCCTTTGTTGTCCCCACTCAAAGCTTGGGACTCTCTCTCTCCTCTTCCCTCCCTCCCTCCATCTTCAAGGCCCCTCTGTCCTGAGTGAACTCTGTGAGTTCTTCAGGAGCCAGGCGCCGAGATGGAGTCAGGGGCGCGAAAGGTGCGTTGGAGAGAAGCACCTGAGGGGAAGAAAGAGAGGAAGAAGGATCGGGCAGAAGAAGCTGCCAGACTTGGATGCTGGCCTGACAATTTCTCCATGAGCCCAACAGGCAGCTCCAGAGCACGAATTGTGCTTCCAGGAGCCCTGCTCTGGGGAGCAATGGCTAGGATCCGGGGACCACTGCCCTGCCGTGGTCCTTGGCCAGGGACTGCCCTACGAAGAGCATGACCTTGGCTCTCAAGCTGAGGCGGTGGGCAGAAAACACACCTCACGGGTCAGCAGCAAGCTTTTCCTCGAGGCTCGAAGGAGGATCCGAGGGCCACCTCTCGGTGCCTGCCATAGCCACCACCTGTCCACTGGAAAACAACCTGACTCCCAGCTCCGTGTAACTCTAGCGGGGCAAGGAGTTGAGACCCTCTGCTTTCTTGGTCACAGGGATGAGTACATGGGCCAAGGAGGGACCATCAGAATCAGTTCTGGACGTCAGTAAGGCTGTCGGAGGGTCAGGAAGATGCAAACGTGGTCAAGAGACAGGTAAGAGACAGGGAAATAGAGGGACGTTGGTGGTGGGTAAGACCAGTTTATGAGCCACTTCGAATCCTCTTGGCCTCTACCCTCACCCCATCCACTGCGACCGACACTGGTTCCATGCAGGCTTTGACCAGCCTCACAAAGGGGGCAACGCGGCCACCCCAGGACTTCTCCGAGGCCACCATAAGTTCATTTCTACCCAGAGACTTCTGTCTCGTGGGACACCTGTAGGACCTGCTGGGCACTTACACGTGTATAAATGTGGGAGGAGTCAATGCCCACGGGCCACCCTTGATGACTGCGGCGCTCGGCCAATGAATCAGTGCTTCTCCCTTCCGTCTTTTGAAGATCCCATATTGCCAGGGGACTCATTCATGCATCTTTCGCTTAGCTGTCCCGTGTTCCCTTTCCAACACGGCTCCCAAAAGAATTACAGGCACACAAGCCCTTGTCTCAGGCTCTTGTTTTTAAGTTTATTTATTTATTTATTTAGAGAGAGAAAGCACAAGTGGGGCGGGGGGCCAGAGAGAGAAAGAGAGAGAGAGAGGGAGAGAGAGAGTCCCAAGCAGGCTCCGCACTGTCAGATGCAGCCTGATGCAGGGCTCGATCTCACAGACCATGAGATCATGACCTGAGCTGAAGTCAGACAGTTAACTGACTGAGCCACCCAGGCGCCCCTGTCTCAGGTTCTTTTATGGGGGAACCCAGACTATGGTAGATAACACCATTTGAACACCTGGATCCAGCTGTCCCTGAAACCACCCCCTTGGACTTTCCAATTCCTTGAGCAAATAAACTTACAAAGTTTCTTTTGTTCTTTTTCTTTCTTTGGGGTGTGTGTGTGTGTGTGTGTGTTTAAGCTAGTTTGAGTTGAGTCTTTGTGGTTCACAACCCTCACAACTCTATTTTCATCTTCTAAGCCACTCATCACCCCATCACATCACCGACCTCCACGTTCCCCATACCTGTCCGCCATCCTGGTAAGTTTCAAGAAGCAGAAGTGTCGCCAATGACTCCCCCCCGCCCCCCGCCATCTCCTCCTACATACAACCGGGTGCCAAATCCTGCAACCTTTCGGTGTTCGGAATTTATAGTGCGTCTCTTAAAGACAACATGTTGAGTTTGAAGTGCCTGGGGGCTCTCCGGCTACATCCAAACAGGAAGTTAGAGAACCAGTCTGCAGTTCCGGAGACAATCAAGGCCAGAGATCAAGGAGAGCTGGTCAAAACCGAGAGCCTGGATGAGGTCACAGAAGCAGGTCGTACAGATGAGAAGGCCAAGGCCGGAGCCCCACCAAGCCCAGGTTTCCGGAAGAAATCAGAGCAGCAAATGTCAGGTGCTGCCGAGGGTCGAGGAGGACCTAGGAGGTAGAGAACCCTCGCTGAGTGCTTCTTTCCTGACTCTCAGACTCCATGTGTCTGGGCACCAGCAAGAACCGGATGAGGGGCGATCGGCAGCCATTCTAGCATCATCGGCCACACCTCTCAGGGCCAAGGCTCCCCCCAAGACAGTTCCTTCGTCAGCACCAATCAGATTCCTAAAGACTCTCGACTGGGGCAGGAACACGGTTCGGGGGGCAGGGATCCTCAGAACCAGTTTCTGCCCTCTGTCCCAGGCTCTCCTCTCTCATTTGTTACCCCCGATTTCCCACGTTTCCGTTCAAAACCTCTCCGCTTCCAGTGGTTGGCGATACCTCCCACGGTAGAGCGGCAGGCGCGAAGTGCACCCGGTTCCCATGTCGTGCACAGTGAAGGACTCGGGAAAGGTCCCCAGACTTCAGGATCAAGCTCAGAGGTGCATCTGGAGGGACCGCGGAGGACCCGAGGAAGCGCAGACATTTCCACAGCCCCAATCGCACTTGGCTCAGAGGCGACTGGTAAGCGCGCTGGGAAGGAGGCTGCAGTCTGAGCCCGGCTGAATCAAATGGGAGGTGACAGCTGATTTTTGAGAAGGCATTTTAATGAAGTTTCTAAGCGAGGAAAGAAGACTCGCTGACAGACAGCGGTTGCTACTGTGATCGCAGACAATTTTCCGGGGCTTTGACTAGGAAGGCATTTTGTCTTAACCGACGCGTCCATATTGCAAATGCCAGACGGTTGGCGCGTGCAGCACAGGGTTCGTGATGGCATCGGAAACCTCGAATGTGGGAGTTCTCTGCTCTTTTATTCCTTCCGAGCCTACTGCTTCTAATATTTACCTTTGGGGATTATATGGTAAAAGGCAAGATAAATCCACCAGTCACCGTTCCTAGAGCACGGTTTGCCCAAACCAAGCTACCTATAGGAGGAATAGACAGAATCCAATCGGACGGGGAGGGGTGAAGAGGCTGAACTTCAAAAGGCGCAAGGCGGAAATATTCCGCCCACCTCCCACACTCTGCCTTTCTCCTTGGCCCGCACGCTCATTTGCAAAGAAAGCCCTCACTGCACCCATTTTCCCGAGCCTCTGTGTATGGTCTCTAACAACCCGCGGATTAGCTTGGCACAGGGCTGCTCGTGCGGCCTACAGACATCGCCGTAGCAAGCTGCCACTGGGAGCCAGGAGACCAGCCAGAGCCTCCCCCTCCCCCTCTGGGGCCAGTGGCTGCCACTCAGGGACGGTACCGGTCACCACCTACACACTGTGGCCTCGGCTACTGGCATCTGCTGGGCGGTGGGCAGCCTGGAACCCTCCAGCTGCCCAGAGTGAGACAGCCTCACCCTTCCGGAGCGAGGAGAAGGTGTCGGCATCTGGGGGTCACTAGGCAGGGAGTGAAACTGACCAAAGCAGTGTGCCTCCACTCTCCCCCCAACCTCCCACCTCTCGCCCCACAACCCCACCCCACTCCTGCTCCAGCCAGGGCCCGGCCCCAACCCTAGAGCGGGGCCGGAACTCTGGCAGGTGATGACTAGGCACAGAGTCGCCCACCACCCAAGCCCCGTCACCCAGGGCAAGCAGGGCAGGGCGCGGCAGAACTTCTCTCCCTCGTTATCTCAGAACCCACCTAACACCCTCCATCCCGCCTCCTGGCTTGCAAAGCCTAAAACATTCACTATCTAGCCTTTTACAAATTAACCTTGAGACCCCCGTGTTAAATTCTCATAAACACTTTGGCCGGGAGCGGAATCGTAAAGATGATGCAGGGGCTGGAGAAGGGGAAGCCCCGAGAGCCTACGCCGGGAAATCAGAAGGAAGACACAAATCGCATCTTCACACGCCAAATACACACGCTCAGGAGCACCGCATGCATTTGCGATGCTCTGGGTCATTTGCATGCCAGCCGTGGTTATAGGTGGGGATTTGAATGCCACCTACTGGGCACGAATAGCCTCCACTCATTGGAGACGATCAGTCACACTCCAGAACCGGGTGGCGACACCGTGCCGGGCAACACCGCACACGACACTGGCCAGAGGACTTGAGGTTCACGGAAAGGTCTTCTCTGCCACAATTTTCACACTCGTGGCGGAGCAGAGTTTCTCAACCACTCAGGGGTGGGGACTGTCCTGCGCGTGGTAGGATGTGTCCTGGTATCCCTGGCACCTATTCTTGCAACGGGTCCCCGATCGTGTCCCCCTCAAAAAATACGTCCAAGTGGGGGCCCCTGGGTGGCTCAGTCGGTGAAGCGTCCAAATTCTGCTCAGATTGAACCCCACGTTAGGCTCTCTGCCGTCAGCACAGAGCCCGCTTCAGATCCTCTGTCCCTTCTCTCTCTGCCCCTCCCCCCCCTCAAAAGTAAACACTAGAAAGAATTAAAAAAAAATATGTCGGGGCGCCTGGGTGGCTCAGTCAGTTAAGCGGCCAACTTCGACTCAGGTCATGATCTCGCGGTCCGTGAGTTCGAGTCCCGCGTCGGGCTCTGTGCTGACAGCTCAGAGCCTGGAGCCTGTTTCGGATTCTGTGTCTCCCTCTCTCTGACCCTCCCCCGTTCATGCTTTGTCTCTCTCTGTCTCAAAAATAAATAAAACGTTAAAAAAAATTGAAAAACAGTAAAAAAAAAAAAAAAATATGTCCCAGGCCTAACTCCCAGTACCTGTAAATGGGACCTCATTTGGACATAGCATGTTTGCAAATGTAGTTAAGGTAAGGATCTCGGGATGAGATCATCCCGGACCTAGACCTTAAATCCGATGACAGGTGTCCTTAGAAGAGAAGGAGAGGGAGATGTGAGGCACAGGGACATGGGAGGCGGGGGGGGGGGGGGGGGGGGATGTGAAGTTGGCGGCAGCTTCAGGAAACGAATACAATCCGCTAGACAGCGGGAGCGCCCTCCCCCAGTTGTGACCGTGCAAAATGTCTCCAAATATTGCCAAATGTCCCCCGAGGAGCAAAGTCATCCCTGCCTGAGAACCACTGTGTCGGCCTGCCACTTCTAAACTCCAAAGAGAAGCAATCTTCTGATCTAAAAGGAAGGACCCGGGGAGTCCATAAAGGCTAGGCACACAAAGCAAACAAAGCAAACCGCAGCCAGGAGCGCCGGCGTGCCGGGAACACGGGGACAGCATCTGTTGGCTAGACGCGCTCTCCGAACGAACCGCCGCTGGACACAAGCCGGAACCCTTTTTAACGCATTTTGATCACTAAGACCCCGGGACAACGATCATCTTCAGTTCCTGGCGAGGTGGGAGGTGAATCCAGCATCCTGGAAACAGAAAGGACGCCCAGAGACCCTCCCTTCCCAGAAGAGTGCAACAGTTCACGGAGGGGCTGCTTTTGTGAACAAGGGCTCCTGGCTCCTGACTCTTGCGTCTTCCACCGCCAGTTAAAGGCAAATGCTGACTTCATCTCTACCTCTGGGAACAAACTTGGGCCATTTCCAAAAAAAAAAAAAACAAAAACAAAAACAGCGACTGACTGTCATTACTGGTGAGAGGCACGGGCTCAAGAACCAGGGGGGCCCGGTTGCGGAGTAGAGCTCTGCCGGACGCCAGCCGAGCGAGCCCCTCGGGCCCCCGGCCCTCCTGGCCTCTCGTGTACAGACTGCGCAATCCGTACGTGGAGCCCTCAGCTCCGAGTGAGTATTTAAAGCATAATGAACTCAAAAAGTGCTCAGCCTGGAGTTTTTTTTTTTTTTTTTTTTAATTTTTTTTTTCAACGTTTTTTATTTATTTTTGGGACAGAGAGAGACAGAGCATGAACGGGGGAGGGGCAGAGAGAGAGGGAGACACAGAATCGGAAACAGGCTCCAGGCTCCGAGCCATCAGCCCAGAGCCTGATGCGGGGCTCGAACTCACGGACCGCGAGATCGTGACCTGGCTGAAGTCGGACGCTTAACCGACTGCGCCACCCAGGCGCCCCTCAGCCTGGAGTTTTGACTGGTGGCGTAAAATGTTCAGGAAGTATTTGCTATTATCCAGAATGAAGCAGGTTCTCGAGTAAGCCAACCGATTTGCTGGGAACGTAAAAGTCACTGGTGCGCTGAAGCCGCCAACCCCTCGGCTTCGGAGTGGACGGAAACAGAGAGCGCTCAGGCAGAGAATTCTCAATTATCTGGATGAGGGATTACCCACAGATAGCAGTTAATCCAGAAATAACTGGCCCGCCATCGGCGGCCGCCGAGAACAGCACACCTGTTCCCGGCTCGCCCACCTGCCTGTGGGGTCAGGGTCTCTGCCCCGAGAAGCCACCGGCCGGTGATCGAGAGCAGACCTCAGAGGGCCGCCAGCCCCCACCTTGATTTGGTTAGAGTTAATCCACAAAGCCGATTCCAAAAGTCACTGAAAATAGCCTGCCAGCCATCACAGTTATGTCAGATCCCCAAAAAGTCATTCAGAAATACATAATTTAAAATTTTTGAAGGGTGCCTGGGTGGTTCAGTCGGTTGAGCGTCTGACTTTGGCTCAGGTCATGGTCTCGCCGTTCGTGAGTTCGAGCCCCGCGTGGGGCTCTGTGCTGACAGCTCGGAGCCTGGAGCCTGCTTCGGATTCTGTGTCTCCCTCTTTCTCTGCCCCTGCCCTGTTTGTGCTCGCTAACTCTCTCTTTCTCTCTCTCTCCCTCTGCTGTAACAAGTTACCACAAACTTAAAGCTTAAAACAACACAAATTTATTAGCTCCCCATTCTAGAGGACAAACGTGTGGAGAGGTCTTACGGGCTTAAGTCAAGCTATCAGCAGAGCTGTATTCCTTCTGGGGGCTCTAGGGGACAATCTGCTCCTTATCTTTTCTAGCTTCCGAAGGCCGCCTGAGTTCCTTGGCTCGTGGCCCTGCACAACCGCAACGTGCTTTGATCATCCCATCTCTGACTCTGACACTCCTCCCTCCTTCTTAGAAGAACCCTTATGATGACACTGTCCCCAACCCCAATAATTCGGGATCATCGCCACCTCTCAAGATCCTTAACTGAATCACGCCTGCGAAGTCCTTTTTTTCCGTGGAGGGTAACATATTCGTGGCTGCAGGGGACCCAGTCGTGGACAACTTTGGGAGCCAACGTTTGTGTCTACCACGGTGTGGAAATTCTGACGAAACATACATCTAATCCAAGGTGGGCGTAATCGTGTTAGATCATAAAACGAGAACTCTCCGGTTCTGGCATTTCTAAGATTGCGACTGGAATCATTCTTCATATACGTGAATGCGCTCAAGGGATCTAATGCACACAGAGGTCAGGATGCATATGCGATTGGAGTCGTGGTCAAGGGCAGCTAAGGAAATACGTGTGCAGTCTGGACTGGGAGGTCCAAGTGGAGGAGTCAGCTGGTCTCCGAGAAATCAGGGAAGTCTTGGTGGAGTAACGAGAGTGTCAGGGGCCAGTTAGTGAAAGAGCAGGGACGTCCGGCTGTCCGGGCTGTTAGGGACCCAGACACAGGGTGACGCACCAACCAGTGACTGAAGGGAGCTACTGAACACCCCAGCCGCCTTGTCCCTTGTGGGGGTGATAGCCTAGAAGTGAGAGCTCTCCACTATCCCCCGTGTCCGTAGCTGCCCACGGCAGCAACTTGCCGGGTAACTCCCTTTGCTGGCTGCCTTCCCCTCTCTCCTCCTCCTCCCCATTCCCTTGCGCTGTTTCCTGGCGTCGCCTTGCAAATGAATGACTGGCACTTGAACCTTTGTCTCGGGGCCTGCTGTTGGGGGAATCCAGACCGAGGCAGCCCCTACCTGTGCCGACAACGGTAACTCAAGGAGAATAAGACACTTTCCCCACTGCCTGTCGTCACGGAGTGCTTGGGAGTGAGGACAGAATCGCTGTGCTTCGGGAGACACCCACTTGCCAGGTGGACAAGTGACAACCAGAGAAGGCAAGGGGTAAAAGAGTTGAAGACCTGAACCTTCTGACACGACCCGAGACACCAAAGTGTATCCCTGGGCCCAGCGTCCCCATTTAATTTGTTTGAGTCTGACCTTACTTCATAGCCACAAACGCTTTCTGAGTCCTATAAATATACAGTGCACTAGGCTGTAAGGCTTTGGGATAAGACCAAGAAGAAAAAGATATATTCCCAGTCAGTGGTGTGCCGGTAAACGTTCCCCAATGGGGGCGCAGGGGTGGGGCGAAACCCGGTTTACGGTATCTGCCTTTTTGTGTGGCGTAAAAATTCCCACCATAACCCGTTTCAAGCTAGGAACGTGACAGCAACCGGCTGGCAAAAGTCCTGCAAATTTCACCATCGGTCTTGGGAACTGGTACAAGTTCATGACACCAGTGCACAGGAATCTGTAATGATATTAAGTGCGTAGTCTAGGTAGACTATCTACCTTATCGGACGACCCCAAAGTGGAAAACGACTCAGTACCACAGAGCTTTGTTTCTTACTCCCATGACAGTAAAGGGCAGGTGACAGGGAGCTGGGGAATCCTCCTCCAAAGTCATTCAGAGGCTTCCAAGATCACCCTGGTCATCTCCCTCCCAACCCAGGAGAGCAGAAGACTGCAGCAGATTGCACACGGGAAGTTTTCCATGGGCCTCGTTTCTGCTCACATTCCACTGGCTAGAACCTGTACATGGCCACACCTAACCGCAAGGGATGCTGGGAGACGTAGGCGTGTCGCATGCCCAGGAAGAAAAAGAGAGCGCAGACTTGTTGGGCATCAGCTCTCTCTGCACAATCACATTTTTGAGCACTCGTGTTGTGTCAGGAACCGCGCTCGCCACGTTGATATGGACAGAAGAATTAACATCCTGGAGAGATGAGAGCTTCACCGCTACAGAGATGGTGGCTGGGGGTGAGCTGATCCTAAGTCAGAAACCAGCTGAGTTGGTTCTCCTTTGACAAGACATAGCTCTCAGTCTGGGCCCTTCAGACACTGTCTTTTGTCTTACTGGCGAGCTTCAGGAAGAATGGATTCTTCCGGGTACGGAATGGGGCCCCACGAGCCTCGGCAGCCGCGAAGCAGGGTCCAAACGGTTGGTTGATATTAGGTACTCAGCTATGCATGGTATTTCTTCTTTTTATAAACTATGAATTAGCATGCTTATTCCTCCAATATCGTTCCCCAGCATTTTGCCTCGGCCTCCTCAAATCCCCAAGAAAGGAGTCAAGTGGCAAACGGTGCCCTGGGATTTGCCGACAAACCCAGAGTCTCCCCGTGGGGGTGTTTGTGCTGGTGAACTTCACCTGTCCTGGATGTCACAGCTGAAAGCAACTTTTAGCAGAACCACCTCTCTAAAGGTCACGACGCTCTTTCTACGTATATATTTTTACTCCCCTTCAGATGTGGTTATTAGACGCACCTTTTGGATATTTTTCTACGAAGTACACAGAATCACTTAAAGTTCTTATATCTAAAAGAGAGAGAATCTATTAACCAAATCCAGAAATACTGAAATTTAATCTCATTTCTATTCTCTCTCAACACTGAACAGCAAAAGAACTTCCCAGTCAGTGGGGCATTTCTCCCTTTGATGTGACACGTTCAGTAAAGTCATGGGCACGGATTTCCCGAGCCGTTAGTCTGTGCGGCATTTAGAGCCTGCCACACTTCTTTCTGGTTCAGTTTGATCAAAGGTACACCAGGACACATAGGGTCTGCAGACTCCACTTTCATATTTAGTCTTTGGAAATTCAGGGTCTCTCAACTGAGCAGCCCTTCTCAGGCCATGAAACACCAAGCCGATTACCATTTTCTTCTGACGCGGAGTGTTTTATGTGACATTTTACACAATGGTGGATGGCTCTCTTTGGGGGAAACGCTCTCTGCCTCCAGAAAACTCTGCCACGATGATTTTCTCCATTTATTCCAAAAGGTCACAACTAAAGAGCAGGTCCTCGGCGCTTATCCGTTCTTCAAAAATATGTAATCATTGATTATCATCACCGTACGTGATACCAGAACTGACACTGAAGAAAAATAATGGAAACATCGCTCCATGACCTTGAGAAACTCGCAGATTTGAGCAAGAAAGCAAATCCCAGGTTTCCACCTTCGGAATTCCCACTTTGCAAATCAATACTCCACGTTAGCTCTGGGCCGAAGAAAGGAAATAGAGTCACAAGTGACCCCATCTGTCTCCAGGGACCGTGCTTTGGAACTTGACGTTAAGCTACTGTGGAAATCGAGGCCTGCTCTCATTAACGCTCAGAGTCCGACTTGAAGGTCCAAGTGCAGACGTGAACCCGTGGTGAGCTCACACAGCCCCGCCCATCTTGGAAACAGCACGTGCGTGGCAGTTACACTCTCTAGGTCCAGTAATTGCAAAACCAAAGCCCAAATCAGATGATGTGATTTCACCCACCAACAGTCCCTGCTCCGAGCCTGTAATCGTTGTTTACATTTTCCCACGTCAGTCTGTGGGAGCCCCTCTCTGCTTTTCCTCTCCCGTTGGCAGCTGGTGCTGTGAACGTTTGGTTGAAACAAACATTCTTTCCCGGGGCATGCACATCTGTCCCCTCGCTCTGGGCGGCCGGTGCACAGACTTGAATTATGCATGTTTTGGTGCGGTTTTCACGTTGGGAAGGGCAACGCTTTGGGGGGGAGGCTCCGAGGGGGACTGAAGATGAGGCCAGATTCTTCTTCTCCCCTCCACACTGAGGTGTCCCTTCGCCTTGACTTGACTGACGATGCCTCTCTGGGCACAACTGGGAGCTCACGTTACAGTAGGACTTCTGGGGCCTTTGAAGTCCCAGCTGCAGGGGCAAAGCCCATAGCGATTAGGGGCCAGCCCTCCCCCGGGAAGGACACGGCTGCGCACTTGAACCCAAAGCGCAGTGAGAAAGGAGCACCCGGCTGAAATGGAAGCAAAGAATGCGACTTTGGCTCCGAGCAGAAGGGGGTTCATTTAATCCCACAAGAATGTTCATTTCTACACAGTGCTGGATTCAGAAAAACCCAAACTTCAGAAAATAAACACGAAACCAAAAAAAACCCAAAAAAAAACAAAAAAAACCTTCAGACCTGCCAACACAGCAAAGGAATATGCCCGAGTTCCCTCTAACACCGTCGGGGCGCCAGCGCGAAAAGCAGGTCAGCAGAGGCTCATCTCGGGATGACGGGGAGATGTTTTCCTTCTTGTCGCCCCGGTGTCACCAAGCTTCCGCAGACGCCCGCACAGTCTCACTCTCTCCATCCCTTCCCTCGCCCGCTCTGGCCGTCTACACCCAGGCCTCGTTTCCCAGAGGCGGTGCCTCGTCCAGGTGTGGGCGCGTGTGCACGCGTTCTGGTTTTAGCATCCTCGCTCCATCGGCGCTTTCCCATCACCTTAGACCGGCGGTTCTCACACGGGAGCCGCACCCCAATGGGCCGGAGGGCTCGTTAACACACGGGTGGCAGGGCTCTGTCCCCCAGCTTTCTGAACCACCAGGTCAGGGTGGGGCCGAGGGCGTCTTTGCATCTCTAACAACCTGCCGGCTGACTCTGATGTTGCTGGTCAAGAGACCACACTTTGAGAACCACGGGGATACCCCAACTGGCTTGACTCTGAGACCGATCGGAGCTAAGGTGAACTGTCGTGTTGTTGGAAAAGGTCCCTGGACTGAAAGTCGCAAAAAGAGCCAAGTTTGAGCTCTAGTCAGACCACCAACTAGCTATGCGACCTTGGGCAAGTCCCTGGAGCCCAGAGGTTCTCAATCTGCACCACGCTTTGGGGTCACACGGCAGCCCTTTCTAAAGGGGATGCCAGATCGCACCCGCGACGCATGGCACCAGGGCAGCAGCATGCCGTAAATGCTTTACGGGTGACTCTCCTGTGCTTCAACCTCTCTGAGCCCCAGCTTCGCCCTCTGAACGATGCGTATGATCCCTTTTACCTCACGGGACCACTGAGAAGGAAAAGCATAAATAAATATTGAAATCCCTTCATAAATGACAGAGAGCTGGTCAAACAGAGGGCAGGTGTTACTTTCCCCGGCAGAAAACATATTTAAATTGTAACGGAGGTCACCAATACCTCCGCTGGTATCCAAGCAGGACAGATACTTTCTGGCACAAATGAAGCTGTTGGAGAAGCTTGGAGGATTAGGAGAGCGTTTTAAAAGCGTCTCTCTTTTCCACCCAGTGTAAGAAAGTTCAATTATTCTTGGTAACTACCCAGTGCTTTGGTGACCCTAACGGACTCTAAGCCAGGAGTCGGCAAACTTTTCTGCAAAAGGCCAAATACCCGCCAACAGCTGGGAGCCTGCTGGGGATTCTCTCCCTCCTTCTTGCTCTCTCCCTCTCTCTCAAAATAAACACACTTAAAATAAATACATAAAAGGCTGAATAGCAAATACGGTAGCGTTTGCTGGCCTTGCGCAGCTCTCTTGCAACAGCTGAACTCCGCCATTGTAGCCTGACGGCAGTCCCAGGCGACTGGCAAGAATGGGTGTGGCTGCGTGCCAATAAAACTTTATTTGCAGCAACAGGTGGCAGGCCGGGTTGGGCCCGCGGTACTGTAGTTTGCCAACGGCTGCTCTGAACATTCCATGAAGATACAAAAAATGTTCAAGGTCGACTCAAGGAAGCTACCGGGCATCTTTCGGGTGAAATGTTGCAAGTGAAGAGCCGCGCTCTGTTTGCGCTCCGGTGTGCAGGCTGGCGGCGGGCTAACGGAGGGCCAGGCAGGGCACACTGTAGGAGGGTCGGAAGAGCAGCCTTCCGAATCACCGGTTGGCACTGGGTGTATGCCCAAATAAAATGACTGCAGTCTTCCCGGGCACGCAGCTAGTTCTCAGAAAGAAAGAGGTGGATGCCCCCGCCTGCCTGACATTGTTGCTTTCTGCTTCAAGGCGGGGGACACTCTTTCCCGGCCACCCAGAGCACGTACACCCTGTCTTTGCCTAACACTAGAGATCTGCAACCAGCTTGATGAAAATCTCACCCACACTATCCCAAGGCAGGGTCCCTGTGTCCACGCTTTGTAAATCCCAGGCTGCCCTCTGCACAATTAGAGTGGGGGGCGGGCTGCCCCTCTCCCCCCGCCCGCAGACGCAGAGCATCACGCGGCCGTGTGGTGACCGGACGGTCTAGGGGCTGAGAAGTCAGACTCAGGGACCCCACGCCAAGTTGCTCTCCACCTCGTTCCTCTGGACAGGCTCCTTCGGGGACCCAGTCACCACAGCCACTGCTGCTTCCTGCCCTGGAAGTCCCCCTTAGAGATCTGAGAGCTGGAAGTCAACTTGCTCAAACGTTACTCTGCACACAAAACCCCTGGAAAATGCAGATTCAGACTCAGCAGGCCCGAGCGGGGCTCAGACCACTGCACTTCCCACCAGCTCTGGTGATGCAGGAGAGGTTAGTCCCTAAATGTCATTCTGGTTGTCAAGCAAAAGGAAAGGCCCTTGCCTCACAGATGATGTGCTGTAAGTCCCGTCAAAGGGGAGTCACTTCTCCCAGGCCCCTCAGCTCTGAACAGAAACTCCTGCCCCCAAAGCAGCGCTTCCCAAGGACTGGTCTTTGCGACCCTGGTCTTTCTAATTCGCTAACCACGGGAGCCACGCTTTCTGCCGGGGAGGGGGGGGGCCCAGAAGCATCCTGTGGACACTTTGGAAAGCGCACCCCCCCACCCCTCCCCAGCCCCCCGCACGCAGACCCACGGGGCGGGTTCTCCCATCACTGTGGAGACTCCCACCCCATGAGCACCTCGCTCCCTCCCTGGAGGGATGGAAATAGCCCGCAGCCACTCCTGGAAATGCTCATCTTTCTGGGGACAGGCTGAAGTTTGAGAAATGTCAGGAAAGGAAACCAGCCCATCAAAAGGAAGCTAGCTCCAATTTCCGCTCGGGTCGGTACCCGCTGGGAACAGGTGGGAGCCCTGAGTGAGCGCGTGTGAAATGAACATGGGCCCGCGCAGAAGGAAGGAATGTTCCACCACCAGCAAGCGTCCTCTGGATGCAACCTGTCCCGGGCAGCCTGCAGGACGAGAGTTTATGTATGTGTTTCCAATTTCTCTGACAGAGCCTGTTTAGATTGAGGGCGGCCGTTTAATCTTTGAAATATGTGTTCCATAACAGATCCTGGAATCGCATGGAAATTGATCTTCATTCCGTGAGCCAAACCCTGACGAAAGGGGTTTGGAAATCCCCACAAGGTGCTCTTTGCTTATTGTTCATTGGGAAAGAGAAGACCATTTCTTTAATGAAACGCGACGTGGAGGGCCTGCCAAGAAGAGACACTCCCGCTCTACCTTCCCAGATGGTAGGTAGCTTCTTTCTAGCCAGTTAACTACCAATGAACTGGGGACAAGCTGTAACGATGGGCGTGCCGGGCTCCCCTGCGCTCGGCCAGAGCACGGGTCCCAGGAGGACGTGGAGGTCTCCGGTCCCGTCTCGGTCCTGTCTCAATTCGCTAAAGCCCAGGAAGAAGCCCGGCGACCCCCGGACGTTTCTCTGCAAGGTCATTCTGGGTCGCTGTAGCTAAGCTCCCAGAGTTACAACTGATGGGTCATCACCTTTCAGACAGATCCTGTTCGTTCGTTCTCCCCCTCTGGTTTTTAAACTACATCGTGTTGAGGGGAAATAGCCAAGGCCCACAAAAGGCTGGTCTTTGAGGAGTTTTACCAATGAGACTTATTTCTACATCAACACCGTGCTAGAGAGGTTTTTCCGTCTGGAGGTACAGCAGTATTGGGTTTTCCGTGGTCTGACAATAAGGAGCACAGTCTTGTGACTTGTGACCTCTCGTTCCACATCTTAGGCCAATCAATAGTTCCGTTACCCCCCACACCTTCTTATGCTTTTCTCTTCTCCGGGCCAATACAAAGCTACGGAGAACTGGAATTTCTCACCGAGTGTTTCTTTTCTAAGCATTTCCCGTTAATTTGGAGTCAGTGAGACCTTTTCGACGCCCCTGAAGAGATCTGAGTTTTTGTTTGTTTTGTCTCATTTCGGTGGTTTGGAAATGACTGTAGAGCCTGGAAAGAAGGCAGCTGGTCAGCCCGACGTGTGTCACTTTTCGGGGTCTTAAAATTCAACCAAAGCGCAGGTCCTCTGACAACACAAAGTCGGCTTCCAACTAGAGCTGCCGGGAGGGCTCCGTAACGTGAGAAGATGAGACGACCCACCATTTTCATGGTCTGCTCCGTGCCACGTGCCTTGCGTACAGCCAGTCTCTCGCCAAACTCCCGCGGCCGTGCCGTTGTCACGGGCCACAGCTCAGTCTACAGACACGGGATCATCTAGGCTCGGGGAGGTTTGACCCCTTCGCAGCGCCACACAGACACGAGGCAGTGGCGCTGGCATTCAAGTGCGGTCCTATCGGCGTGTGAGTCGGTGAGCGTGACTCCCTGAAAATTCGATACTGCAATTCTGTCAGAACGCTGGTTGTTTGTTCGTAGGGTATCTGCACTGTCAGCACGGAGCCCGACGTGGGACTCAATCCCACGAACCGGGAGATCGTGACCTGGGCTGATATCCAGAGGCAGACACTCAACGGACTGAGCCGCCCAGGGGCCCCTCGCCCCCAGCTGTACCATTTTATATCCACTCCACCGACAAATGTGTTGGCTCTGCCTCGGAAGTATATCCAGAATTCAAGAGTGTCTCTGGGGCAAGCTTCCATCGTAACTCGTGTATTTGGAACGGCCTCCGAGCCAGCCTCCTGGCTTCCAGTCCTGCTACACAACAGCCAGAATGGTTCTTGTACAGTGCAAGTCAAAAAGCGAGTCGTTCCTCTTCAACCCCGTCTCTGTACCTGGCCCAATGGGACTCTGAAGCATCTGTTTGTGTTAGCTTCCTCCCAAGGGAAAAGCAAAACCAACTTCAAATACCCGACGCTCCCTCCCTCAAGCGCCACCCATCCTGCAGCCCCCGCCCCTGGTGGGACCCCAGGAAGTTAGGCCTGTTTATACCTCAGGCCATTTGCACTCGCTGGCCCCTCTGCTGAGGACAATGCTCCCTAAGTCGTCCCCAGGCTGGCTCCCTCCCCTAATTAGAAGGGACTCCCCTCACTGCCTCTTTGAGGTCGTCAAAGGGATGTGGGCATTCTCTGTGTTTTTCCCTTCAAATTTTTGCGAAGCGGAAAACTAAAAGAAAACTGTTGGGGAAGGACATAACTCAAACCCTTGTGATTCCCAAAGTGATAGATAAAAAGCTTGAAAAGAATTACTAGACCGCTGCCCAACCTGTCCTCCCTAGCGTCTGTGCACAGGGCAGAAACACAGATGGCCTGGGGACAGCGGTCCTACCCCATCCTTGGAAATACACAGCGCCAAGTCTGAACTGTTACCTAGCTGTCACCCACCAGGCTAAGAGCAAGGGATTTTAGAGCTGACCAAACTGTTCCATCTGGGCACAAACACGCTGCAAAATCAGTATCTCTCCCATCTACAACTTGCTGCTTGAAGACTGTGCTCGTTTTATTTTTAAAAGGAAAGTTCAAACACTTAATTTTTAGTAAGGTGCCAACGTTTACACAGAGGGTTACAATTAAAAAAAAAAAAAAACACCACATTGCTCTGTGGTCGTTCCAACACCAAATGCGAACAGATCTCATAAAAGTCGCACGTAGGCTCATTCCCGGCACACCTAGGACGGCAAATAAATAGTTATTACTGCGTCAGCGAAAATGGAGTCTGGTTAATGTCCCCAAGTCACATATACATGCTCCCCCGTCGTGTAAATCATTTCAGAGGCTTGTGTTTCTCATCTTTTCCAGCTCGGCGTCTGATAAGGAGTCCTGAGCAGATCTGCACTTGTCGATAATCCAAAGTAACCAGTCCTCCCCTCAGTGAAACGAATTCCCCAGTTTCTGTGGCTTACCGGGGCCAAATCGAGATCTTACTGAGAGGTCTTCTCCTTTGTAAGGTCTTTGGGGAGTACCAAACAGAGAAAGTTGAGCTGGCCTGGTTCTGGGTAACAGCGAACACCGAGTATTGATTTGCTTCTAACACATTTACCTTTCCATAAATGCCACCCACGCACCTGCATTCCCGGGGGGGGGGGGTGCACCGAAACACGCAAGAAATTCATGTGTCCCTCTCGGGATGTTCTTTATGATGTCTGTCCTTCTACAACACGTTTCCTTACTAGTAGAGAGGGGGAGCAAGAAATAGGTTGAAGTGCTCCGTTAGAGAACTCCGTTTCTGTCCCGCATTTATGTTTCTTTACATAAAACACTGCTTCAGAAAGGATCCAGAAAGTTCTACAGAAGTCTAAAGGGTTTGGTTCTGGAAAAAGAAACAAACACACCGTTCTGAGAAATGTTTATTTTACTTCCACATCCCAGCTGTACTCTTCCCGCTCATCAGATCGCCAGATAGACAAGGTTCTACATTTGGCTACAGCAAATCCCTTCAGAATCCCGACCCGCGTACTTTTACAAGAAAGACTGACAAACAGCTCGGAAGCCTGCTCCCCCTGGAGTTTGTGTGAGAGCCCGGGGCCAGCAGGCGAGTGGACCGCACGGGGGACTTCGGGCTCCACGGGAGGAAGGCAACCAGCTCTGGCAGCCCCGCTGCAAACTCTCCCACCCTTGACCTTCACCTGCCTGTCTGACCATGGCCTTCTGTTGCCAAGAGCCTGAACCCCACAACAAATTAGAGGTTCAACTCATGAAGGAAAACAAGGCTATTTGCGTCAAAGTAACACTCCCAACTGTCTGCCGTGAATTTGCAGACCTCTTCTACACTAAGGCCTGGGAGGAGGACAGAGCACACCCCCCCCCCCCGCCCCGGCTTGGTGACCTTGGCCTGGAGTAAACTATCCCTTCATTCCTCTATGGCCTCATCTGGAGGAGGAAGTTCTGTGGTTTCACTGCCCTTTGGCTATCCGTTCACGGTTTTGTGTTCCCTTTTGAAGCTCCTTGTTTTAGCTGAAGGGGCTTTCTGGATTATACAAACCCAGGCTGTGACTAACACTCTTTCGGGAGGCCACGCAGGAGTGAGCGGGAACTACATGAAGCAATCTTTAAGACCTCGTAGGATTTCAAGTCCAGGAGAACCCAGCTTCACTTGCACACGCTCCATGGAAACCCCAGTAACAACACTACTATTGGGATCTGTGACTCGACACTTAACGTGCCGTGAACGGGACACCAAGATCAAATTCTCTAGTACCGACCAGTGTTTCCACACTGAAGTGGCTATTTGATATCATTCTGGAGGGGGCCAACCGATCACAGAAACAAATTTTCCAGTGTTTGTCAGCACGATCTGACTTCACTTTTTTGAACCCAGAGGACACAGCAGTACATTTTCTTGTATCAACCAGAAGTTTCACAGAAACCCGCTAGTCGCTAGGTTTTTATACAAGACGAGCATTTTTACGAGGGTTGAGAAACGATGGCTTCCGATTGGGAGTTCTAGGTCAGATCTGAGAGAAGGGGTGGGGAACCGCTCGGTGAGTGGGAGAATGTCTGGAGGGTGTGGCAAGAAAGAGAGTAAGGAGGACAGGGAGGACACCAACAGAGACATGATGATGGCATCCAATCCAGGGACAGTCTTCCCTCCCAAGGACCAGTCCCTCTTCCTTGTTAGAAGAATCCAAAGTTCATTCAGAGAGTACCAGGCCTCACTAAAACTTCCCCTTCCCACGCTCACGTGCAGCCAGGGGGAATCATGGGACCAAAGTCCGGCCAATGGACATCGGCTGGGCACCCGTGGGCAAGTTCTGCTTCCTGGGCACAGGCATCGTACCTTGCTACGTGTCTCCTCCTCCCGCTTCGTGCCTAGGAAGCCGACGGCCCGGCTGGCAGCCGGGTAACAGAGAGCCCGGCCTGTGACTGAGGCTACAAGCCAGAGGACGAAGGACAGCAGACGACAATAGCAAAGCGTACGGCTGCTGGGTGGTAATGAGGAGACACGCGAGAGTGCCCGACCCCCGGTTTCTCGTTCAGCTCGTCACTGTTCGCGGGATTTCTCTCTGGCCGCCAGACACACACCTGGCACGTCAGTATCCGAGACCGAGATCGCAAAGGGCGCGGGCCACTCGGTGAGAAGGGGGGAGCGGGGACACACGTGACAGGCTCCCGGGGGCGGACGTACTCACACCGGTGCCACAGCGGACCGGAACCGCAGCTCGGTTCCTTCTCACAGAAAGAGCCGAGTCCCGACTAAAGGGACAAATACACCGTTAAGTTCAACACGAAGGTGCCCAGTGCTCCAAGTGGCGGTCTCCAATTTAACTCTGCCCTTCTGCGCTCTGACTGCGAGCATGAAAGCGCGCGCTCAGACATTAGAGCCGGACGTTATGCATCCTACAGAGAAGATAATGGAACAGATTTAGAATCAATTTAGCATTTCTCTCGCAATCCATTTGGAGGAGTTCCCACTGAGACTTCGTATGCCTCACCCTCCCTGCAGCCGTATTTAATAAGAGCTGAGAGGAAAAATAAGTAGTAACACTGGGTGGCCGGCTTTGACTCTCACGTACGCTATCTGGAAATTGAAGCACGCTTACGGCAAGCTGGCAGCATACAGGATATGGCCCGTGGAAAATGCCGGACTGATCAATATTTAAGAATGCACAGGCCACGGCAATCAACAAGTGAGGTACATACAACAGGGACGCGAAACCATGAGCAGGTGCGTATACCCTCAAAATTGCGGCGGGTCCCTTCGTGCGGGAGGAAACACGCGTAGCACTAAACGCTCGAACAGTGAGTTCACGGTGTGGTCCCGAGATGCTGGTGTTGCACCGAGAAAGGGTTTCTCACAGTCAGCGGAGCAGAAGCCCCCGGATGTTGGTGCACAGACGGATGAGAGCAGGAGCAAGACAACGGGATGGTGACGAGTGAGCCCACTGGCATTCGTGCAGCTTTCACTCGGTTCACATTTAATTTCTTTTTCTTTTCCGACAAAGTAAGTGCAAACATCTTTAATCCAATTCAGTAAAATAGCAGCAACACTTCGGGAACCAATAAATAAAGATGCTGACAGGCCAATACCCCTTGGCCTCTTAGACTCAAAGCTTCCCAAACAGCCTTAAACAGAAGGGGCAAGCGTTTCTTGACTCAGCATTTGTGTTCTGTGTCCTTGTACAAACCACATCGTTTACACCCACCCACATGCTCCCACGGCAGTTAATAAACTCATTAAGAAACACAGCTGGAAACTCATAAGGGGTTAAAGCTATAAAATGCCTACTCGTGGATGTCTTTAAAAAACACACACACACACACACACACCAGGTTTTATCCTCCTTTCGTTCAAACAAAGCTTTTGTTTCCACTGCCCCTAGCGTATAATCGTTCATTAGGATAATAACATATCATTTGTTTATTTCTTTTAAAATGACACAGTTGGGTTTCTCTCAAAATAAATGCCACCTTGTTTCTAATTAAACATGATGGATTCAGGGTCCTGGTTTGCCATCTGGGCCATATGTCTCAAAACATCCTTTTTCGTGATGATGCCAAGAAGTCTCCTGGAGAAGAAACAAAATACAGAAAAGAGGTCAGCCTTACAATATTGACCCACGCATGTCCTAAACCCCAATGACTTTGCCACTTGGACACACAGAGACACTTCCCAGCTTCCCTTCAGTTGGGTGGGGGACAACTGAGTGGGCTCTGGCCAACGGCACGTAGGTAGAGAGGAGAGATGCCCCAATCGACGCCCATTATCAATGGACTCCAAAACCACTCAGCAAATGGTCACTGGAAAACAAAAAATTCCCGAAAGTATCCATCCACAGATGACGTACACAGAGAAGAATGTCTCTTTATAATGGAGGGCTCCAGCCGCCACCACCTCAGGAGATAGAGCTTATCACCAACAAGGTTGGAAAAGCTGACATTATGACGTCATCTACGGTGGCATATTGCCAGAAACTACTTATACCAAATCAAACCATGAGGAAGCAATCAAACAGATTCAGAATGTAAGACTACTGATTTGGATTCTTCAAAAAAAAAAAAAATCTATGTTATAAATAACAAACAAAAAGAGACAAGAGACTGTTCTAGACTAAAGACTAAAGAGGAAAAACAACCAAATGCAATGTGTGAAGCTTGAAGGAATTCTGGATTGAAATCTGATATGAATTGGATATTGAATGATACACTGAGTTATTGTTCATCTTGTATAATTATGGTTTAGTGGTTATATAAAAGAATTTCCTTAACTCTTAGAAGATGTATGCTTGTGGGGCACCTGGGTGGCTCAGTCGGTTAAGCACCCAACTTCAGCTCAGGTCATGATCTCACCGTTTGTGAGTTCCAGCCCCACGTCAGGATCTGTGCTGACAGCTCAGAGTCTGGAGCCTGCTGCGGATTATGGGTCTCCCTCTTTCTCTCTGCCCCTCCCCCACTTGTGCTCGCTCTCTCTCTCTCAAAAATAGATAAATAAACTTTAAGAAATGCTTTAAAAAAATGAAGAAGAAGATGTATGCTTGATTCGCAACTGCCAAATCTCGGAAGCACCCAAGATGGCCTCCTCAAGGTGATGGATACATAAACCGTGGTCCATCCAGACAGTGGGGTATTATTCAGCGCTGAAAAAAAATGATCTGTCAAGCCATGAAAAGCCATAGAAGAACTTTAAATGCACATCACTAAATGAAAGAAGCCAGTCTGAAAAGGCTACATACTGTGCGATTCCAACTCGATGACATTCTGGAAAAGTCAAAACTATGGAGACAGGAAAGAGATCAGCAGTTGCCAGGGCTTAGAGGGAAGGAAGGAGGGATGAAGAGGAGCACAGAGGACTTTCAGGGCAGTGAAACTACCCTGTAGGACACTATAAAGATACATGTCATTCTCCATTGATCAGAACGCACAGAATGTACAACAGCAAGGGTGAGCCCTAAACTACAGACCTTAGTTAACATGTCAATATCAGGTCACGGGAGGCAACAAACGTAACAAGTGCAAGACATTAACAAGGGAAATTGAAGGGATGAGAGGATATATGAGAACTGTGTACTTTATGCTCAGTTTTTCTGTAAACCCAAAACTGCTCTAATAAAAAATAGTCTGTTAATTAGGGGCGCCTGGGTGGCTCAGTCGGTTGAGCGTCCAACTTCGGCTCAGGTCATGATTTCGTGGTTCGTGGGTTCGAGCCCCGCGCCGGGCTCTGTGCTGACAGCTCAGAGCCTGGACCCTGCTTCAGATTCTGTGTCCCCCTCTCTTTCTCTCTGTGCCCCTCCCCGGCTCACAGTCTGTCTCTCTCTGTCTCCAAACTAAATAAACATTAAAAAATTTTTTTAATAAAAAAACAAAAATAGTTTTCTGGGGGCATCTAACTCAGTCAGTTAAGCATACTACTCTCGATTTCAGCTCAGGTCATGATGTCACCGTTTGTGAGTTCAAGCACTGCGTCGGGCTCTGTGCTGACAGCTCGGAGCCTAGAGCCTGCTTCACATTCCGTGTCTCCCTCTCTCTCTGTCCCTCCCCCGCTCACGCTCTGTCTCACTCTGTCTCTCAAAAATAAATAAATGTAACCAAAAAAATAGTCCATTAATTAAAGAAAACACCCTTGTGGGAGAAACGTGGTTGCCTGAAGGGAGAGGGGTGCTGGTGAAGAAGGATAAAGCCGGGAATTGTTTTCTGTCCCAGCTGTTTAGAGTCGCTTGGCTTCAACTGAGTTCAGAGATGACCTGAAATACATTTCTAAAATTTATCAGAACGCAGTAAAGCAAGATGCTGTTCTACTAAAGCCGCCCGGAGGACTTAGCTCGGGCCGCCGTAACAGCACCCCACAGATGAGGTGGCTCAACAACAGAAATGACTGTTCTCACGGTTCCCAAGACTAGAAGGCCCGGGTCAAGGTGGTGGCAGGTTTGGGGTCTCCGGAGGCCTCTCTCCTTGGCTTGCAGGCAGCCACCTTCCTGCCGTGTCCTCACAGCCCTGCTGCCTCTTCCTCTTCTTCTAAGGACGCCAGTCTTATCAGATTAGGGCCCCGGCCTCGCGCCTCACTCACCCTGACCTCTTAAGGACTCCATCTCCAAACACGGTCATGCTGCGGGTTAGGGCTTCAACATAGGAATCTGGGGGGATACAATTCAGTCCCCAGCCGTTCTTCCACTGCATTTAAAATCCAAAAGGGACAGGAAACAGGCGAGCAGCTTATGCCTACAATCGCCACTAGCAGAGGTGTGGTGGGAAGACAAACGGGAGGGGTGTGAGCAGTCGGGTCCGCAGAGACAGGGCGCCGACAGGGCGCTCGTCCGTCTGCGTGAGGCAGGGAGGGCTCTGCTGCTGGCGATCGCGAGCAGACCGTCCCTCAACCGACACCGCTCTTTTGTCCTCGGACGTTTTCTTTCTTTTCTTTTCTTAACATTTATTCATTTTTGAGAGACAGAGAGAGAGCACAAGTCGGGGAGGAGCAGACAGAGAGGGAGACACAGAATCCGAAGCCGGCTCCAGGCTCCGAGCTGTCGGCACAGAGCCCGACGCGGGGCCCGACGCCACGAACCGCGAGATCGTGACCTGAGCCGAAGTCGGTCGCTCAACCGACCGAGCCCCCCGGACGCCCCCGTCCTCGGACGTTTTCTACTTGAAAGCCTGGCTCAGGACATTCCCCTCTAGAACACCTGGGTAGTACCACCTGAACTGGAGTGTGTCCACATTCCCTAGTAGATGACAAACTCCCTGGCTTTATTAGTTTTCAGACACCTCTTGAGCTTTCTCCGGGTCTCAACCAGATGCTCAGTGAGATGGTGATTAAGGCAGTGTTGCTTTGAAAAAGTTTGACCTGCTCGTGTTTGCAGAGCGATAGGGATTCTATTCCACGGGCCCCTCCCTTATCCCCGAGGCCTGGTTCTGTTGCCCCACCTTCACCAGGGAGCGGGCCAGGCAGCCTCCCCTTAAAGCTCTGTAACTACAGCACCTCCAAGTCAAGCTGCTCACAACACTCCCGGGGACATGCGACTTCAGGAGCTGCCTCGGCCTCAGGCCTAAATTGTGCCTTGGCCTGCAACAGTAATCGCTGCGAAAGAAGAAAGCTCAACATCTACAAGAAGGAGGCAACATCAAACCCGGCGGAGATCATTAGTGGCGTGAAATGTCCTATTCGGCTAAAGTCAAGTGTTCAAACTTCCAGCCCCTTTGGGGAGTGGCCAATCTGTGACCGTGAACGTATGAGATGAGGGTAGCCGGGCTCTTCTGAGAAGGCCATCCGTCCAAGTCCCGGGGGCCCGCCTAGCAGACTCAGGGAAGGCGGACACAACGTCCCCTGCCCGCCTGCCCTTTCGATATCCTCTGGGGGGAAGACCCCACCCAAATGCAGTCTCCGCCACCGGAAGTTCCCAGACTCGGGCATTCTGGGGACAAAGACTTCGGTGGTTCCTGGTCTGGCTTCGAGACTACCTTGGACCCCCAGGCCCCGAGAAATCCTGCAGACGATGCAGGTCGACAGGGCGAGCTGGGGCTCTCCCCGCGAGCAGGGAAGGCACATGGTGACGGAATACATCAAAAACGCGAGCTGGCTCAAGACATGCCTGTCCTGGCTGAAAGCCCGAGGAGATGAAAGGCCCGCAAACAAGGATCCCTTGCCAGCAGTAACGTATCAGCATCTGTGTTTGTTTAAAATATGTAGAGCGAGAGAGAGTGCGATTTTGTTTTCTCGCAGAACATTCGGAGCCAATTTCGGCACCCAGATCTTCACAGGAAAACCTCATGGGGCTGCGTGAGGTGTGAGCGGGCGTTAAGGGCAGAATTTCCTGCCAGAACTGGAAATTCCACGATAACTGACATTGGATTATTATTTTAAAGGAAAAGAGAAACTGCTATGCACTTGAGACTCGGCGGGTGATCACAGTGGTATTTATGCCGAGCACTAGAAATTCAAGTATGTAGATGGGCTTCAGGGTTTTGCAAAGTGGAGTCCTGACCGGCAGCAGCACCGGGGAGCTTGCTGGAAATATATATTCGCAGGCCCCTCCCAGACCTAAGGGATCAGTCACTGCAGTGGACCCAACACTCCCGGTTTAACCTGGAGCTTGAATCCCCAGGGGGATTCTGCGATCCACCGAGTTCCTTTCAAATACACCAGCGGAAGTGATCTCTAGCCCCAAACGCGTATTTATTCCTTACTGATCGTCCCTCCTGTGTGCAAGACACCCGCCCTGGCTGCAGCCAGAGCTGAGGATGCTCGTCGCGTGGGCTGGGAATTCTCGGGGTCAGTGCGCACATACGGCCCCTCGTACAGCCCGACGCTGCTGTGGCCGGGACAGCAGGAAGGAAACGAGGGAACCAGGAGCACTCACGTGGCTATTCCCAGGCATCCAGTCCCCGGTCACTCAATTCCACGGCTGGTGACATTTTGGGCCAGTGACTCTTTGTTGCAACGGGGGCCGTCCCATGCCTCTACCCACTAAATGCCAGGAGCATCCCCTGTCCAGTTGTGACACCCAAAATCTTAGGGGGGAGCAAAATCGCCCTGGTCTAGAACCGTCGGGTCAAACTGGAGCATGGGCTCTGCAACGTAAACTACGTTAGGGAGTTAAGGCCCTGAGTGCACTTAGGGGCCAGAGTCTCCAGGACCCATGCCCCGGCTCTTCTCAGTCTACAGAGGAATAAGCCGGGCAGCCGACCCTATGCTCCAGGCCACCCTCACTCAGCCAATCTCGTCCCCCACCGAAGCTGCTGAAGCCGTGGGATTCGGGGAGCACCGCGGAGCCCAAAGAATGGCCCTCGAGGCGCCGCACCTCTCCCGCCATCATGAACCTTTGATCTTCGAAATGCCAGTTTCCCGGTCTGCGGTTACACAAAGCAAGAGGTACACCGCCGCCGCGGCAGAGACGATGCCACGGGGCCGCCAAATCTCTCAGCTCTACAGTAACCGTTGTTGTGAAAACGCGAGGTTGTTTTGAGCAGACTGCTATATTAGGGAACAATTTGAGCAATTTGAGCACGATGTGAACTCCACATTTGCATGTGGGTGATTTCATCCGGGAGACGTTCCAGGTGCGTGCAGAAAACTGCACCCAGCTGAAGCCAGGGGCACAGGAATACAGGCCACCCTTGAACAACACGGGTTTGGGCTGCTGAGGTCCACTTATATGCGGATTTGTTTCAAGAAGTACAGTGCGGTACTATAAACGTTGGGTCTCTTCCCTAGGATTTTCTTACTGACGCTTTCTCTGGCTTACTTACCGTAAGAACACGGTATATAATACATAGAACAGACAAAATACGTGTTAATCGACTGTTTACGTTATCGGTGTGGCTTCGGGTCAACGGCAGGCTCTCGGTAGCTACGGTTCTGGGGATTCAAAAGTTCTACGTGATCTCTGACCGCGTGGGAATTTGGCGCCCCCAGCCCGGTGTCGTGCGAGGTCCGACTGTACAGCGCTCGCAAGCTGCAGCCCTCACGACACCTACGTCTACAAAACAAGTCGTCTTCAAGGTAAAGTGCTACCGTTGTTGTAGTATTTGTGTTTTCCTGACCATCTAACGTGCAAAAGCCGTGCTACTTTTTTTGTATCAGGTTCCCATCGTGTGTGCGTGCGCATGCGTCACCGTGGCGTGTTGCACACACAACCCTGTTTTTCTCATCAGCCCGTGCTTCGTAGCTCCCTGCACGGGGGCCTGGGCTGCGAGGAATGCGCTCCTCCCCCTTCTGACCGACCTTCAGCCTCAGGCCAGACGGCCCCCCCGCCCCCCCCCCACCAAAGCCTCTCGCACCTTCCCGGGCCCCGCGCCAAGCTCCCAAAGCTCCCGGTCACGGTCAGGTCCTGCTCGGCGCGCTCGCTTGCCGCAGCTTCCCGACGCCCTGTCCCAAGTACCCGTCCGCCCCGGGGCAACGTCGAGGCCCTGCACGGCCGTGGCCGTGTCTCATTCCTCTTGTTCTCAGAGTGCGGCCCCAGCACACAGCCCGTCCGCGCCTGTCCGGCCACTCACCCGCTGCGCGTCACCAGGCACTGCCGGAGCCCCAGTTTCCGGAAGATGTCCACCACCGTCTCCATGGGGGTATGGTCCGTGACCGTGAACGGGCTGAGGTTTAGGACGCGCCGCAGCTTCAGCGGGTGCGGGCTGTTGGCCGGCAGCTCGGGCGGCTCCTCCGTGAAGTACATGATGGAGTTGCTCACGATGCCCTCCTGCCTCTGTCTGGCATTCTCTGCAATGGGCGAGCGGGAACGATAAGCCACACGAGGGCCCGTGCTTAGCAACTCCGTCGGCCCCGCACCCGCACCGACACACGTCTGCCCTCCATCCACATCCTAGACCCCCACAGGGAAGGGGTTCAGAGGGCGAACGCCACATTCCTAAGGAGGGGCTGCAGCCAAACATCTGTAAAATCGGCATCTCTCTGAAGCGAGCGCCCTACGAGGGTCCCCACGCTGTGACCTGATCGTGCACTGCCAAAGTCTCGACACGCGGGCTTGAGCAGGGTGGCTTCTTGGGGAGAACGTGCTGCCTCCTCCCGGCCTCCAGGGCCCTCCACCCTTGCTTTCCTAACAGTCCCTCACCTCATCATGGGCCCAGGTTGGACGTGACAAGAAGCCTTGCTGAGCTGCCCGACGACCCTAATAAGTTGGGGTTTTTTTCTTACAAACTAACTTTTAACTGGCCCAAGTGGCATTACGAATCCTGAGAGGAACAAAAACCATAGGACCGTCCTAGGCTCCCAGCCCAGAAATGCAGCTCAATCCCAAATATGACCCTTGGGACCAAAGAAATAACCCCAGAAAAGCCACCTTCCCCCCACCTCTCGGATCTCCTCTCTTAAAAACGGACCGTGTTGGGGATTCCTCAAAGAAAGATGGTAAAACTGTGATGGTAACAATTAGCCTCTTTCTATCTGTAGGCAAGGCCACGCGAAAGCCAGCTGAAGAGAAGCAGGGTAACAGGAACTCGTTAGAAACACAGCTTTCTGCAGCACTAGAAGCCCAGGCTATTTTAAGTCACACATGAAATAAATCCATCGGTCTCAAGATATTTCTCCAAGGCGATTTTCCTTCTGTTGGAATTTTAATCTTTCTTTTGGTTCATGGGAAAAGGTTAGGAAAAATGTAGTGTGAGGCCTGCCTTAAAATGGATCCTGGTTTCGATAATACATTTCTTGCCTTCTCAAAGACTACTATTCACCTATATTGTTCTTTGAAAAATAAAATTCTAACTGCCTGCTCTCAGGCCATTTATTGCAATAGTACTCTAATGGAAAACTGGCAGCATTCGGGGTCAGGCTGAGTTTGAAAAGGGGTCTCTGTTCAAAAGAGGAACAGAGGGCCCCCTGGGCAAATGCCGGCACATGATGTCACATCACGCACACTGCACCTTTCTCTCCTCCATCAAGATGGTTCCGGCCGGAGGCACTGAGGTGAGGATACAACGGTCAGCACGGACTCGGGCTCACTTTCACAGACCGACCAAGTCTCTGAAAGGCCCACGTGACAAGAACGCCACCTACTCCAACAGTCAGGTTGACTGGGTCGAGGATGGATCCTTCTCAGCACTGGATCAAGCCACAAACCTCAGTCGAGAACTGAACACGTGATTCGCTGAACCCCTTGTAAGACCCAATACGACTTCGTGAGCTGTCCAGTCCACTTGTTGAAATGAATACCCACCCTGTAGATTTCCTCTGAATCTCCCGATCGGGTTAGAAGCCCTGATTCTAATAGCAGCTAGTTCAGTGATTTCTGGCTCACCAGTACATTCCCAGTGCCTGGACGATGCCTGGTATCCAGCAGGCACGAAACAGATATCCGCCAAACGCACGCATCACTAAGCGAATGAATGAGTGAGTAGGTCTCCTGAGTGTCTGGCGGACGCGGGTCCCATGTAGAACCATGTAGAATCCAGCCCATCCCATGTAGAACCGCCATGTAGAACCCAGCCCATCCCACGTAGGAGGTGCTGCGAAGGAAAGCCCACGAACGAGAATCAAAGGCGTCGGCCAGCGTCCGAGCCGGAGACGTGAGCTATGCTCCCTGTCACTCTAAGAGTGGCGACTGCCGCTCTCTCCGGAAGGGTCTGTCAGGCCACTCTGGAATTCTGTTATCGGGACTTATCTCAATGTTCAGACTTTGGGGGCGGGGGTGCTCTGGCCAGTAACAGAAGAAACCAGCAGGAAAGCTTTTTGCATCGTTCTGCTGGGGGGAGCCATCTACTCCCGGCTCAGATAAGAAATCTTCACCGGTCACCAAGATGCCTACAACAAACTTCACGTTGTGCGCTCACAGGGGGCACAGCCTGGCTACTGCCATCCCCGCCCTGCCGGCTCCCAGAGCTGTTCCAGTACATGGCGTGTGCACGAGAAATAGTCCCCGTGGGAAAGCTTAAACCAACTTCCCGCCCAGGGGATGATCCCGTGCTACCAAGAGTGTAGACTCCCAGACCCCAGGGAGCCATGAAGACTCGTGTCGGAAAAAAAAAAAACAAAGCAAAACCAAACAAAAAAAGCCCCAGGTTTACACATGTAAAAGACCTAAAAGACAAGAAGGAAATGCACTAAACATTATTAACCATGGCTTTCCATGGTCTTGAGAAAGTGGGTATCTTTTTTTTCCCCTTTTACTTCTGATTTCCCCAATATTCTATGAGTATGTATTACTTTTAAAAATAAAAATGTAATAGAGGCATCTGGGCGGCTCAGTCAGTTGAGCATCTGACTTAGGCTCGGGTCATGATCTCACGGTTCGGGAGTTCGAGCCCGGCGTCGGGCTCTGTGCTGACAGCTGGGAGCCTGGAGCCTGCTTCCGATTCTGTGTCTCCCTCTCTCTCTGCCCCTCCCCTGCTCGTGCTCTGTCTCTCTCTCAAAAACAAATAAACATTAAAAAAAATTTAATAAAAAAATAAAAATGTAATAAACTCCATTTTTAGTTGTTTTAAAGATCACTTAAACTGTTCTTAATAAAGAAGATTTGTTATGTATTCTACCGGAACTAGTGTCAGTGGCCACCGCTCCTGAAAAATGAGGTACATTTTGTGAGTACTTGCTAAGGCTATTCAACTTGACATTCCATTTTCTAGCAGAAAATACCATGACAATGCCAAGTACAGATAAGAGTGCTGGTAAAGTATCATGTGGAATTTAAGATACCAAACAGATGAACGTAAGGGAAAGGAAGCAAAAATAATATAAAAACAGGGAGGGGGACAAGACATAAGAGACTTTTTTTATTTTTTTAATGTTTATTTTTGAAAGAGAGAGAGACACACAGAGCACAAGTGGGGGAGGGGCAGAGAGAGAGGCAGACACAGAATCCGAAGCGGGCTCCAGGCTCCGAGCTGTCGGCACAGAGCGCGACGTGGGGCTCGAACCCACAAACTGTGAGATCCTGACCTGAGCCTAAGTAGGACGCTTAACTGACTGAGCCACCCCAGCGCCCCCATGAGAGATGTTTAAATATAGAGAACACACTGAGGGTTGCTGGAGGGGTTGTGGGTGGGAAGATGGACTAAATGGATGAGGGGCACTGAGGAGAAAGCTTGTTGGGATCAGCACTGGGTGTTATACGTTGGGGATGAACCACTGGATTCTGCTCCTGAACTCATTACTGCACTATATGCTAACTTGGATGTACATTTTAAAAAAATAAAAAATAAAAAATAGGGTGCTGGTAAATTTCACAAACTATGACAGACCGAGAAATTTCAAGACTGGAAATAATCATATATTCAGTAGGCTATTATCATGGCTCCACAGCAACGGTTCTCAACGGGGAGCAATGCTGCCCCCACCCTTAGGGGACGTTTGGAAATATCTGGAGACATTTTTGGTCCTCGTAACCGGGGGATGGTGTTGCCACCAGCACCCAGTGATGGGAGACCAAGGGGGCTGCTAAACGTCACTCGGTGCCCAGGACAAGCCCTCACACAAAAGAATGATCCGGCTCCAGATGTCAATGGTGTTAAGGTTGAGAAGCTCTACTTTAGAGTAACATGTTTTTAGAGAGATAATACTCGACCATCCCGTTCATCAAAAATGCTCCCATATGACAGATGTAATTAACTCGAAAGGTTAAAATGGAAAACTGAAAGCAACCGGAGTGGTGGCCAGTACAAAGATGGGATTACAAAAAAACTATCTCGAAGAAAAAGCAGAGGATGTTATGATAAGTTACAGTTTGCCGCGGCATGGAGAAGTCCCTCTGTACATGTGTGTTAGGCCCAGCAGAAAGCAGATGATACCGCCGCTCTCCGTGGCCTATTCCAATCATCAACAGCCCTCCCAGGAAGAAACCGCTTTATCCCTAAATAGCCCTTCCAACAGATCTGACACTTGGTTCGGTTCTGGCCGTAGATCCCTTTCTGTAAGTAAGCATCTTCCACATGCTAGAGAATCATCATTAAATCATCCACCAGATGAAAAAAAGGAGCGTTCCCTTAACTCTTGCCTGTGACTCCAACTTTCCATCCCTTTAATCATCTTTGCGGCTTCCCGCTGAGTCCTCTCTGAACCCGTCCTCACCTAATTGCAGAATTCGAGACTAGAAGAGTCTGAGCCCTGCTGAGCACAGAAAGAGCCTCATATTTGCAAATGGCACTGAAAGGCAAAGTCCCATTTACTGGGAATTTGAACGAGGGTCACACACGGCCCCATGTGTCAGTATGTGATGGGGGAAGTGGGCCATGTGTCCGACGCGGGGCTAACGAATCGCTCTTTTAACAAGGACGACGGCTATGGTTCGGCATTCCAGAGATGTTTGAAAATAACAAAACGTTTTCAGCTTCGTGTGAGCAGCTGCTATGATTTTAACAGGATACGTAAGAAAAATCCTCATTTGCCTCAGTTAGCGTTCTTACACAGGCTGTCTGGGATCTACCTGTCTAGAATCTCTGCTAATTCCCCTGCAAATGAAACCGGCATGAGACAGTCACTAGCGAAATGCTAAAGTCCTACTTCTATCTTCATGAAAGGTCACATAATTCTGCAAATACCGGTCACATATTTCTCCACCTGAGTACAGGGACTCCTCTGTTTCCACAGATCGGGAAAACAGTTTTTCTGATTGCTCAGAGCGAAACACTCCTCGCCTTTCCACAAACCATGTAAACAGCAGCTTCTATACTATTACCGGTCTGATTGAAAGCATACAGGTATTATTTACCCGGCGTGTTGCCTCTTCAGACATTCCAAACATAGCTTCTAAGAGAGCGCTCCGTCGGCAAGCTTAAATTTCTTCTCTAACCGGTTGATGACAATTACCGCTTCCCACTTGATTACGGTAATGGCTTTCAGCGAAATTAGTAAGCTGTCTCTTAGCAGGTGTGCCTGGAGCTACACAATAGGTAATGGAGCCGGTGACATTTATTACTTTAGTTTTTAAATTTCAACCTTTGTTTAAAAGATTTGAGGGACTGAATGGATTTTTAAAGGCTGCTGATTACATTATTTTAAAACAAACCCTACCTTACTTATACAGCTTAAAACAGATCCCGTTATCTATAAGGCAATATTTACGCCCAAAGGCACCTACCTGTTAAGCGACAGGACCTATAATAAAGAGAAGCATCACTGAGCACGTAAGCACAAATTAAAGGACACGGCTTATCGAAACTTATTTTTATAAAGCCTTTGGCGAAGATACCTTAAAGCTATTTTGTTAACGTTTATTTATTTTTGAGAGAGAGAGAAGACACGCGTGCATGTGGAGGAGAGGCAGAGAGAGAATCCGAAGCAGGCTCTGTGCCCTCAGTGCAGACTCCGATGGGGAACTCGAACTCACGACCCCGAACCCTGAGATCGCGACCTGAGCTGAAGTCTGACTTAACCCACAGGGCCACCCAGGCGCTCCTAAAGATATTTTAAAAGCTATTTAACATCACAAAGAGATTTTAGAAACTCAAAAGGAGCCGCAGAGATAGTTAACCAAGGGCAGGGAAAAGCAAAGGGTCATCTGGCGGAGGTGTGTTCCCAGTGGGCGTTCTGCAACCCGACCGCGCCAGTCCCCCTGGAGAACTGAGGTACGCTGGAAGACAGGGTACGTGGTAAAGTCATCAAGTGTCCACAGGGGCCGTGCCTCGGGCCCACCGTGGGCTGCCGGAACCAGGAGCAGATCATGGGAGCAGGCGTGCTGAGCCAGACGGCACTTGTACTGGCCACATGCCACGGGTGGGACCCCACCCCGAGGGGGCCTCCAAGCTCACTGTCCTCCTTCTTAGGTCTCCACGCGCCTCACACCCAGACCTTTCTCTTGGGAATCCTTCTACCTCCCGCCCCCCTTTCCGTGCAGGCACCCCCAGGCTGACGTGCCCGCAGGCTTGCTTCTCGGACCTATGGGTCTCTGGCACCGCTCCCCCCGCCCCCCCGCCCCGCCCCCGGGCGTCATCCACTCACTCCTCTCCCAACTCCACAGCCTGCCCCTCAGCCCAGCAGAGTTCACTTAGCGCACAGGGAGGAAGAGCACCACGGGGAACTGACCCACGAGGCTCTTGAACTAGTGGAATGGGACATAATGCCACCAAGCAAAGTGAAGGGCTTGTGTGGTGCCCGGCGGGGGGGCGGGGGGGCGGGGGGGGGCGTCTGAGACAAAGAACTCACCAAGGAAGTCGGTAAGCCCGCCTGAAAGCCTGTGTCCCAGACCAGCTTGCCTGGGGCCGGGCCGGGCTCTCACACCTCAGTCCTCGCCCGGCTCTACCTGACAACTCCCCTAAAAGAGGCGGCAGCCGCAGCCGGCCACCTAGCAGCAGTGGGCCCCTCGGCTGCGTGCAAACGCGGCGCTCATTTTCCAGCCAAGCACGTCTCTCCCTAGGCGTCGTCCCTGCCAGTGGGACCTGAGGACCAGCAGCATCAGCATTAACCAGGAGCTTGGGAGAAATGGGGGTGGGGGTGGGGCCTGGGTGGCTCAGTCGCTCGGGCATCCGCCCCTCGATTTCGGCTCAGGTCACACCCACGTCGGGCTCTGTGCTGAGCGTGGGGCCTGCCTGGGATCATCGCTCTCTCTCTCTCCCTCTGCCCCTCTCCCCCGATCGCACGCTCTCTCTCTCTCAAATTAAAAAAATATATACGCAGAATCTTGGGCCCCACCCCAAATCTACTGAATTGGAATCTGCATTTCCACCAGATGCCCAGGGGATGTGAATGCGAAATGCCCAGAGCCCCTGGCTTCGAGCCCTCCGGCCTCTGCACTCTATCTCCTTTGAGAATTCAGGGGCTACAGAGACCACCGTTCCCCTCTGAGTACATCACGAGCTCCCCTCTCTTTACTCACTTATTGCAAGAATCAGCTCCCTCCTCTGGGCAAATCCGATGAGGCGCTCGGAGTCCCTGGAGACCACCACCGGGAAGCCGTTGTAGTCGGTCTCCTTGATGAGCGTCTCCACGTCCTCCACGGTCATGCTGTCCTGGGTGAGCACGGACAGAGGCGGCTCTCCGCGCCGTGGCCGCATGACGTCAGTGGCCAGCGTGCGATGGGTGAACTCATCCTTCACGTCCAGAAACGGGTACCCGTTTAAGTGGATATGAGCCTCGTAGATGCCTTCTTTCCCAAAGGCATCGGCCACCCACTTGCTGGTCACGGCTGCCGCCATCAAGGGCACAATGTACTCTAGGCCACCCGTTAATTCAAACATGATGACCACCAACGACACCGTCATCCTGGTAACCCCGCCTGCAACCAAAGAGAGGAGTACAGTTCTGAAAGCCCATCTCCGGGCCCTCACGAGGGCATGAACTATGGAAATGGACAAGCTGGCTATAAATGCTCCTGACACCTGTTCTGAAGAGACGGTCGTCCAGGTTGCCCATGGCGGGCCTCTGCAACGGAGGCCAGGCTGTCAAATGCGGCCTTACCTCAGGGAGCCGTAAGTCACTTCTGACGGGGGGGGGGGGGGGGGGGGGGGGGGGGGGGGGGGGGGT
>NC_064817.1:6526849-6541004 GCF_023721935.1 Panthera uncia | reverse complement strand
GGTTGTGGAAGAGAGCCACATTGGCTGTGTCAGAAAGGGGGGGGGCGGGGGGCGGGGGGGGGGGGCGGGGGCAGGGAGGGCTTTTCTTCGGTGAGGGACAACAGGGTTGTCTGTCTACCCAAGACCACGTGCCTGGCTCTTTGGGAAGGGGATCCTATGTGGGCTATGCAGGTTTCTGACACAGCCAATGTGGCTCTCTTCCACAACCCCACGAGCTAGAAAATTGTAGAGATTCGCAGGAGCTGCAGACAGGAGAGGGACCCAACTCTGTGTCCCTCGGTATTTAAAAGGAGACTCCATACCAACTCCTACTAATCACCCAATGAGCTTACACTGGGCTTTCTCGAGCTCAGCACTAGGAACACTTGGGGCTGGATCTTTCTTTGATGTGGGGGCTGCACTGTGTACCCTGGAATGTTTAGCAGCACCCCTGGCCACCGCCCACTAGATGCTAGTAGCACCGCCCCCGTAGGTGTGACAACCGGAAAGGACTCCGTTGTCCAGGGCTCTTGAGAGACACAGATGGCCCCAGGCGAAAACCACTCTTCTAGATGGTACAGCTGCAAGATGGAGACTCCATCACCCTGGGCCCTGCATGATGGAGTGGAGAAAAGCCCTCTAATAAGTCACATCACACACACACTCACACACACACACACACTCACACAGAGTTCTCACTGTTCGTGGTGGCTATGATCTATAAAGTTGCCACGAACACTGTATGAGCAAACACTCAATCACTGCCCTATGGGAAACGTAAGGTTAGGTTTCTGCGAGTTTCTGGTCACAACATTTTTGTGAACCAATCAACACCGAACCTTATTTTATGTGCATTTCTGTTTAAAGACACCTTATCTAGGACGTGTAGATGACTCGTTAACATTGAACTCACAGCCAAGAGCACCGTAACTCGTGCCCGAAGGGAGATCTCCACACCCCTATTTTCTCTGCAAGCCACGTCCCAGCCTTCCTGTGCTTCGGGTCACCAGACAGCACTGTGGCTGGAGGCCATTTAAAACAGCAAAATCATTAACCGAAAGCATAAAAACGCCAAAACATGGCACTAAATAGACCGCGGAAAGGAAAGGATACTCGTGCACAATATACAAGAGTCGACTGCACATCCCGAGTGAGATACACGCCTTGGTGCGCTAAGCCACGGAGATTTAGGGCTTTCCTTGTGACGGCAACGCGAGCTTGCCTATCCTGAGAATGCCAGCACCCGAGTCCCCGCCTTCCTTCTCGCCGGTGCCCGGAGCCACAGCAGCCCGTGCGCTCCGTGCAGCCCGCACCATCCCCCCGGGGGCTGTACCTAGGCAGGCGGCGGCTCCCACCATCGCGTAAAGTCCGGGGGTGACGCAGTCCGCTCCGGGCCTGCACCAGTTCCTGAAGACGATCCAGTCGTGGTGATGGTAAGCCAGCTGCTCCACACCGATTCCCACCATCCTGCCCGCCATGGCGCCCACAGCCATGCTGGGGATGAAGAGACCCGACGGGATCTCCGGGGGAGGGGGGAACACAGGGAAAAGAAGCATGAGTGGAGGAGTCCGCGTGTCCACACCCCACTCCCAGTGAGCGCTCCCCCCCTCAACAAGCTTGCATTTTGCCTCAGTCTTCAGAGGAGGTGCAACGCTTCCCAACAGGGGTCAGCTGGCAAAAGGCGGGACGAGTGATTTCACCCGCTGAGTCAGGCCCAGCTACTGCGACTTGGACAGGACGCACTTTTACACTTGCGTCTCCTCTCCCCGGGAAGCAGGCCTGGTTCCCCTGCTGCGCATTAAAGAATGACAAGCCCCGCTGCAAATGACATTCAAAGTGAGCATCGGCCACTTGAGATACTCCCCACTTTCTCTCTCTCCTTGCGCGCCATTCAGATTAGCTTTTGAAATGAAATGTCAAGCCCCAGCATGAGAATGGAAAAGAAGGGCGCGCGGCCATTCACAGGTCACACAAAGCAGCTCGGAGCAGCTGCCCTGCGCCTTGCGAAGCTTTTCACGGGCCGAGCCAGGTGAAAGGCAGCAAAGAAACAGACGACGCAAACTGGCAGTAAACTGGGAGATGTCGGTGGTAGTGTGCTTCACGTTTTGCCGTGTGGAAATGCGTTTTATCGCGTGATCAGACGCGCGCAACAGAACACGCCTGACTCTCCGTGTTCGCGGAGACGTCACGTGCTTGGCAATCCCGACCGGGAGTCGCCTTGATGCTCCCTCCCACACACCAGGTAAGTCTGGATCCTCGAGTACGATTTCTAGAGTTTGGGATGTTCCTGAAGAAACTTCCTTTCTGAGCCGCCCCCGATCCTAGGCATTTAACTCGCCGTAACTGCCAAGGAGACTTCTCCCAGCAGGCACCGGAAGAGGCCGCAAACGTCTTTCTCAGATGCGCAAATAATCCATTTGCTAGGAGACGCGTCAGAGACAGTTGGCCGTTTAATAAAGTCCACCCATCCTTGTTCTTAAGGCAAAAATTCAGGTTCACATTTGACCATTACACACTCAAGTACCCAGTTTCTTAGACTTTGTAAAAAGAAACAAATCCTAAAAGTCTCACACAGAAAGCAACAGTAATGAACACTACAGGGGCTCTGCAGGGTTCGAAACGTTTGGCTTCTGGTCCTGGGTGCTCATGACACAAGCGTGCGTTTTATGAAAATTCCTCGAGCTGTCCACATCTCCGTATGAACGACATACTCTGAGCCTTAGCTCCTTCACTTGTAAAGGGATTAAAATCTCTGTTTCACAGGCTGGTTTATCAAAAGCATTGCTTCTTATGGATTAAAAGAACTTCAAGTGCCCGGCACGAGAGAACGGTCAATAAAGGTCAGTTCCCCTTTCCCTTCCCATCACGATTTTATTTTTTTGGTATTTTTCTGAAGTTTACTTATGTACTTTGAGAGAGAGAGTACGAGAGGGCACGCACAAGTGGGGGAGGGGCAGAGAGAGAGAGAGAGAGAGAGAGAGAGAGAGAGAAAGGATCCCAAGCAGGCTCTGCGCCGTCAGTGTGGAGCTCGAACTCAGGAACGGTGAGATCGTGACCTGAGCCACAGTCCAGAGTTGGACCCTTAACCGACTGAGCCCTCCAGGCGCCCCCATCCTGAGTTCATTTTGGCGAGCAGGGCGCTATCCCCAGAAGGACGGGAGATGCCCCCACATCTTCCTTCCCCCGTTCACTCACCTTCATGCCGAAGGTAAAGATGGTAATGACGATTTTGAAGACCAGTGCCAGGGCCAGCTGCCACATGGCTGTGTAAACCCCCACCCCGGCCGGCCGGTCCGGGATGTCGTCCACGGGCCGCGTCATGTTCGGGTCGTTGATGTAGTCACACAGCTGGGAGGACTCGAGGGCCCCGCAGTCATTGAACAGCTCGGAAATGAGCTCGCTCGTGCTCCGGCGCGTGTACGGGTTCGGGTAGGCGATGATGGCGGTGACGGCGGTCACCACGATGACCTCCAGCACCGGGTACTTCCCCAGCTTGGTGGTCTTGCGCCTCCTGCACCAGGCGATGTTGCCGCGGATGAAGAGCGTTCCCCACAAGCCCCCAAAGACCCCGAGCAGGATGAAGGGGAAGAGCTCGGCCATGTACCAGGGCGTGTGATACTCCACGTAAAAGAGAACAAGGCGGCTGTTCCCAAAGGGATTGATGGATCGCAGCGTGAAGGCCGCCACCAGGGCCGCGAAAAAGGACCTCCACAAGGTCTTCAGGGGAAAGTAGTAACTGACCTGGGACGGACAAGCAGAAAGTTAGAGACCGGCTGAAGAAAGGGCTGCACAAAGCCCCAGCCTCCGACCCGCAGCCACCCGCTGGCGCTTAGTGTCACGGTCACACCCAGACCGAAGATGGGCAGTACTCGCTTCCTCAAGCTAGGTTCAATTAGGACCAAGATGCACGAACGGAGGTATTTAAAGGACTGTGTGTCTAAAGTGGAATCGATGCTGGTCACGATGTGTTTGAGCTATTTTTTACGAGAAATGGAAATATTTCATTATACTTCTGTTTATGTCACCAAGACCCTCCTAAAGGCACATAAAGCCCCGGATTTGACTCTACAGACAACAGAACAGGTCGATGGTTGGAAAACCCTGCCCCAGCAAACGTACTTGTAGGACACAGGAGTTAAGAATGGTTTTTACATTTTTAAATGCTTGCGGGGGTGGGGGGGGGGGGAGGGGGGAGAACCATCTTGTGATATTTGAAATATTCAAAAGGAAAAACAATATTTTGTGACACGTGAAAATCATATAAAATCCACACTCCGGCATCCATAAGGCAAGTTTTACTGGAAGGCGGCCATGCCCATTCACATGAGTGCTGTCTGTGGCCGCTTCCCCGCTACAATGACAAAGCTGACAGGTTCCAACCGGGACTGTAAGACCCCCCAAAGCCTAGAATAGTCGCTCTCTGGCCCTTTGCACAGAACATTTGCTGACCCCTGGAATTGATCCATTCAGCTTGCCACAACCAGAAATGCCCCACTAGGTTGGTTATGAGAAAGACTGCCAACTTCAAACAAAAAAAAAAATTACACCGGCAATTTCTGAAATTAATACTTGAAAACAGGTATTTAACGGCAAGAACTAGGACTTCTTGATGAGCTGCGGTCAATACCCCTTGGAACACAGCCCTGAGAGCCGACTGCCGTGCCGGCCCTCCGCACCCCTGACCTCTCAGGCCACAGATCCCGCCCCGTCTCACCTCCTCGAGGCTGAAAAGCACACCTCCTATTGGAGCCCCAAAGGCAACGGAAACTCCAGCAGCGGCGGCAGCCGAGAGCACCTGTAAGGCAAAGAGCGCCACGTAGGTCCCGAGACCTGTCATGCAAACACGCGTGCGCAGGGGACACGGGGCCAGGACCTCCAGAAGAGGCTGTCACCGTGGACGGGGGTCGGGGGGAGCCTGCTCACCTCACGCCTCTTGCCCTCGTTCTTGCTGTACTTGGAAAAAAGGCTGCTGAAGAAGTTGCCACAGCAACAGGCCACGTGCACCAGCGGTCCTTCTTTCCCGAGGCTCAGGCCCGAGGACACCACTAGGACCAGGGTGACAGTCTTGATCAGCAGGGTCCACTTCCCCAAGTAGCCCCTGATGATGAAGCCGCTCAAAATGGTCTTTATCTGAAACAGAGCACAGAGAACGAGGTGGAATGAGCCGCTTCAATGCCACAGCGAGGAAAGTGACAAGTCCCCCCTGCCCCCCACTAGATTCACGTGATCATACCAAGGACACGCTACTTTCGTTCTGGATTTGGCTAGGATTTCATATTAACAGAATTTGTAATAGTATATAATTTTTTTTTACTAATGATAACTTGAAACCATTCAACGCATAACAAATCTGGAGACTTTCTAAAGTAATAAGAGACCATAATGAGAACTGAAGGAGCGATTATCAGGGTCTCATTTTCTTTACGGCATTTTAACCCTGTTCACGTTATCCTCCGTTGTGTTGAAGAGAGACGTGTAGCTATTGATTTTAACTCTTAATCTTTTATTATTGAGGGACATCCAAGATAAAGAGACAGAAAGCTGGCTAACTGTGTGACAAAGCAAATAGAACAAAATGGCAACTGAACCATAGGTCGGGGTCTGCAAACTGCGGCCCATTGGCTACATCCAGCGCACTGCCTATTTCTGTATGACCCACGAACTCAGAGTGCTTTAACATTTTTAAATGGAATGTGTAAACCAGACTACTAACCTTTTACTGACAACAGTTGCTAGATTTTCCCTCTCGGTTCACAAAGCCTAAAATATGGATTCCCTGCCCTTTTACTGGAAAAGTCTGCTAACCCCTGCAGCAGGCCAGGGGCATGGGGGTTTACTGCCCAATTATTTCAACTTTTCTGAATGTTTGAAAATATTCTTAATACGATGTCAGAAAAAGATGATGCTCAACATTCTAATAACACGTCTCCAGGGGACGTAATGGTGACTACATTCAGAGTGACTCCTTGCCTTCCATAGAATCCTGCCCCCTCATACTGAAAAGGACTCTGGGACTACAGGTAGAGTAATCTTGCTCCTTTTTCAGATCTACCGCATTTTAAAAGGCCAAATAAAAGCCAAATAATGGCTTTCCTGCTAAAGGTGCGGTTTGCCTTACGCTTTTAGAATTCAACTGGGTGCCAATCTCAGTGATTAATTTCATATATTGGAGTCCTCCTTATCCCAAATCCCTATTCTTTGGATCCAGAAGCATCACCAATGGGTAAGTAATCTTTTACCTTCAACTTCTCCTACAACTGGCTGAAATGGAGTGAATGTTTACTGTCTGAGTTGGCAATTCACAAGTCTGCAATAAGTGAGTCAGCCAATGACATCCATGGTCAATTTCTGTTTTTCCCATCGCATAAATACATAACGGGACAATGTTATCTCTTGTCAGTGTCAGGATATTGGCATATCTTCCAAGTGCCTCCCGGTGGACATTGCTATGCCAAGAAATTAATTTCTCAAATAGCTATCACAGTCCTTCTTGAGCTTGGCGCTCGAAACCAGTGAGGACCGGCTCTCCCCCTGGAGATTTGATGCAGTTGGTCAAGTATGATGCAGTTTGATGCGGTGTATTCTGGGCCTGGGGATTTTTACAGCCTCCCCGGGTGATTCAAAAATGCAGCCCATTTCTCCGTATTCAAGGGATGGTCCCCATTCTCTGGCACCACGTCACCTTTGGCGATGGGGGGGGGGTGCGAAGTGAGCTAATCCTCAAAATTTTAAAGGTGGACAAATGGAACACTTAATTCACGCAGACAGACCAAGCGAGCGAGCGTGCAAGCACGCACCCGAAAAAGCACGAGTGGGGTGTTCTGGCGATACCATCAGACAGTGTTTCTTGAACTAGCCTTTCACTAATGGCAGACAGACTAGCGGTGGTTAAGGTGGTCTTTAACTAGTGGTGGTCGGCCTGTGTGAGCCCGCGCCCAGGGGATCTCAGATCCCTTTATTTAAGGGATGTTTTATTATGCCTGCCGCAGTCCTGCCCTTTTGTGTTGCCTCGAATAAAATTATCTATAATTTTTTGTCAGTTAGTTAATGTCGATTTGGACCCTAGGGTACAGTTTAAGAGTGTAACACCATTTAGAAAATTACAAGCATCTAAATTACCTGAGCCTCCGCCAGCCGTGACATGCGGTGAATTGAACAATGTAATAGGTATTTTGTAATTCTCTAAAATGATTTTATAAAATTGTCACGATCAAATTAGGAACTAAAGAAAGCAAATTCATTCCCAGTAAATGCCAAAAAGTAATCACTTGCTTAATATGAATTAATAGAGACCGAATCCAGTGGGGCTTTAACGAGATGTATTGCAGTGGTTCTGGGACTTGCCGGTGTTGACTGTAAAACCTTTCTGGTAAATGAACGTTGGTGTGCGCGTTCGCGCTTTGCAATGGGCTGAAACATCAATTCAAAGCAACTTTTAAAAGGACATGATTTCTTCCGGAGTCAACGGTGGTCCTACGGACAAAGCAGGCAGAGGAGGGACACCGGAACCCCAAGAACTAGTGTGCACTTTTCAATGTGCCTTATACAAGAGCACGTGTTAGACAAAATAAATGTTCTGTACATTTGCATTGCAAAAAAGGTTTCCAAAGGAATGTCCATTCTGAGCAGTTAGTCTCTTTGCTAAAATGAGGGCGCGCGGCCTCGTATCTCACTGTGAGTGAAGTCAGTTTATGTAGTCACTTGGGTCTTGACTAGGAGGTTCTTTTCCAGCATGAACCATTTACATTTCCTTTCTCCTCTGCCCCTTTCCTCCAAGAGCTGGAGTAGGTACTGCACCCCGAGGTTAGGAATTTCAAGCTCTAGTGTGAGAACAGTGAAAATTTTGCTACTACTGAGTCATGGTGACCGAAACTTCATTAGACAGCCGCCCTTGGCTTCGTGGTACTTTCAAAGATCATTGTGAGCTCTTTCATAAATTGAGAAACCAATCTGTTACATGTTACATATGACTCAAAAGCATATTAATAAAACAAGCACCCACGTACCCGCATTTCAGATAGAAGAATGGGTACCCACGAAAGCCCCGTGTTTGTTTCCTCGGTGGAACCTTCCTCCTTCCCGAGCCCAATCGATCGTTTCCTTGCCTTCCTTTATACCATCCGCGTACGTGTGTGTCACTAAACAGGGTGCGGCTCCGTTGTGGCCGTTTGCGGACTTCGCAGAAATAGAATCACACTTCAGATATACTACTGCCCCTTTCTTCACTCGACACTGCCTTTGTGCGTTGCATCCACACCAGTGTGTGCCTTGCACGTTTGCCACATAGGAAACGTGATGCCCGACTCAGGACTTAACTCCTTTCCGGTTCAGCTGTCACAAATAGATGCCCGCTTTGGACAAGACCAAGTGCAGGCGGCCCCTCACAGACAGAGCTCACCTCCAAGCCCCCTGCCTGTCTACAAGTTCGCAAGCTGAGCCGTGTGTCCCCGGTTGTTGCCGCCTGAAATTTTCCAATTCCCCGTTGGCCACCTGCTCATTTTGGAAAGGCGACTTGGGTCAAAAAAAAAACCCCAAAAAACAAAAAAAAACCAAACAGCCTACCATCGGGCAGTGGGATCATAAAACTGAGAGGCCGACACCAGTCTGCTCTTTCTGTCATCTGGGGTGCGTCAGCTCTTAGACACCAAATACAACACAGTCGGTTCGGTCACAGCGCTTGTTTTGAAAACACAAATTTGTTCCAACGTGACTCATGCATTAGGGAAGAACTTGAGCACAATGCAAACGGCGCGTCTGTTTATGCACAATTTCAGCTGGGAGAAACGCGGCGGGAGCGCACAAAACACACGCGGCACGTGCCTCCAACGTCTACCAGGTCACACGCTCAGTGGCGAGTACAGATTTCTTAACCATTTAACACGTGTAAGCCGGGCTACTGTTTCGACTGGGTTTCTGTCTTTTCTGTATGTGTCGCTGACGGAGTTTCTGCGTGTTGTGCTCCTGGAGCCATCTTCCCCACGAGCGCTGTGGTTGCTCTTGTGCGATTCCGCACGGCCCCGTGAGCCGTAGGGACGCCCGTGTCGCGCTGCAGCACGACTGGATTGCCTTTCAGGTTCCTGCGGTAACGTGTTAATACAAACCGTCAAAAAGTCAACATGACGCATCAGGTCTTTTTCTTCTCTCTCTCTTTCCCGGAACGGGACGATGTCGCGCTTTTCTTTCGGCAGTCTCTCAATTACTCCAGCCCTTTCCGTGATCCGCCCGGAACAGCGGCAGTGCTGGCAAATACCAGCAAAGAACGTGGGCGCAGGGGAGCAGGGACCAACGTGGGGCTGTTGCCATCATCGGTCACATCTTTAAACTCACCATCCCCACCACCTAGGGGCGTTGCCGAAGCACCAGCCTGAAGGAAAACGGAACTGCATCGATGGTAGTGATAACATAAGAACTGGTGAACTTATTTCTGGCCAAAATTTTCAGCATCTGGGCTTTTGGGGAATTAGCCCGACTCTCATTATTCTAGCCAGCAGATCCTCCTAGGTGGGAAGTTTAATCTCAAGCATCCCTCCTGATCGATGAGGTCACTTCCCTTACACTTTGGTTACACGAAAATGCAAAAAGACGTAAGAACTCTGAGCCCACAAGGGTGCGTTCACGGCGCATGCGCTGAATGTGGACTTAAGCTTTTTAAGGATCGCTATTACCGTGTCACCAGAAGAGCAAAACAGGGCAAGGGAGTTGACCCACAAGAGAGTTGACTCATCAGTGAACTTTCTGAGTAACAAACGTCCATCGCCGTCTTTGCTCACATTACGTCACAGGTGCACTTACAAGTTTCTGAAGTGCCACACTTATGTATGTGGTTAATTAACTCTGATTCCACAGGCTGTGAGAGTTATGCCTGGCTTGCAAAGACAAGAATTTAATCATCTGAGAAGCAATGGAGCATAAATCCTGAATATAGAGCATAAATCCCCAAGCCAGACAGCTGGGTTCAACTTGCTGCTAACCAGCTTCGTGACCTCAGGCAAGTTACTTAACCTCTCTGCGCTTCAGTTTCTTTAACTCTCAAGGGCAAAACAGCAGACCTTACCTCCTCGTCTCACCGTGAGGACTAAATGAGTTAACAGAGATCACATGCTTGGCACCTAGGTGCTACGTAAGTGTTTGCTAGGCTTATTATCGGCACAGAAGAAATCCTGCCAGCACTCACCTCTGGTATACCCGAGCCACAGGCGTATGGTGCAAACACGCGCACCAGGGAGACGGCCAAAAACGCAAACAGCAATGCCCACAGGATGTACATTAGGTAATTCAGAATGTAAGCACTGGCGCCCTAGACGACAGACACAAAACAAGAAAGAAAGATGAGCCGTCACCAACCTGAGCGCCGCGCCCGCCCGCCCCCTCCGTGCAGAGGGCACAGCGGGAGCTTCGAAGGCATCGGCCAGCTTCCCAGCCGGTCCCGTGTCTACAAAAAGGCCCGCGTTGGTTTTATCAGCTGTTGCCATTGCTACGGCAGGTACACACAAACACGGCACCGGGCGTTCGTCCAGGAGCTGTGCCCACACACCTTCCACGGGGCAAAACCCTCAGCACTCGGGGAACCGCCAAGGTCACGGGGCCTTCCCCCTCGCCCGCCACGGGTAGGGGAAGGCGGGACGCCCAGAAGTCTGCCCTGGCGACCCCGGAGGCTCTGTCTGGCGGCGGCGGGGGACCGGCCTCCCTGGGCTTTCACGGAGGCCACGTCCGATGTTGCAGGATGCAGCCACCCGGCTGTGGTCCCCTGACCCGCAGCATCCACATCACCTGAGCCCGCGTGCGGGATGCTGGTTCTCAGGCCGCGCCCCGGGGCCGCCGGGTCACACACACCCGAGGTGGGGCCCAGCAAAGTGCGCTGCGACACGCTCTCCAGGCGCTTTTAGAGGGGAAAATGCATGTTCATCTCCTTCAGAATAACTCCTTGAACCATTTATTCCAAATTATCTGATGAATGAAGGCTGGCTTTCTGAACCAAACACACGGTCTGGGGTCTTTGATGCTGAGGACCTGGTTGGCCGGGTGGAGACATTTCTCTCGGCCTCAGCTTCTTGCCACCATCTGGATCACTCAAGTGAGGGGCGAAGGAAAGCGAGGTCACCTAGGAGTCAGGCCACAGATACGGCCGCATGTGCGCCTATTAAATGCAAAACCACGTTCCAGGAGACCGTTCTGGCCTTTACAATCCCATATATTCACACCCGAGGCAAGAGAAATCGGACCGAAGAATACATTTCACCCACTTAAAAATGTGCTTTTTTGAGACCAAAAATAACTTCTCACTCTTGGTAACAGTCATTCTTTGAATCAAAGCATAAATCTTAGAAACGGATGAAAAGATAGACGGCCATATTTCCCAAAAAAAAACATATTGCAAGGAGGAGAGAAGAAATAAAATACGGTGTCCAGCCAATATTGCCTGCCCACTCCCATCAACCCAAGGAGAGAATTTATTTTTGGACGTCATGGAGAGCACTGAGAACGTGTGAGATTTCAAGATCCCTGTCTACCTCTCAGATTGGAAGGAATTAATTTTCAATTCTGCTGAGAAGGAGGTTTAGCAAAATGGCCAAGTGCATTCCACATCGCTTCAGCTGTGGCAAGTACATGGTGGGGGGGGAGGGGGTTGGGGGGGAGAAAAGGGATAAATCACATCCATCTTCCAAAAATAGTTCTAGCTTGAACGTCCCCGAGTTACCCCTAACGTGAATCTTGCCGACCCAGCGCCCCCTGACCTGGGTTTCCGATCTGTCAGTGACACAGGCATACAGATCTGAAGCTCTAAGTCCCCTGTGCCGGGACACTCCCATCAGAGAAGGCCCAGAAGCACCCTCTGCGATGCACTCGTGAACCGCACTGGAAGACGAGAACTTGAACCCCACCAAGATAGCACTTCACACCTGCTAGGGTGGCTGCAATCAAAACCGGGCGAGGAGGCGGATGCCCTGAAACCCTCATACAAGCAAAGGAAGTCGGACACGAAGGTCCACGTATTGTACGATTCCACTTAGAGACAGAAAGGTCAGTGGAGTGGTTGCTTCTGACTGGAGGGCTGGGAGGAATGGGGGGGGACTGCTAAGGGGTGCAGGGTTTCCTTGGGGATGATGAAGATGTCGTGAAATTATTTTGTGGTTAATGCAGCACAACACTGCGGATATTCTAAAACCCAGTGGGCTGCACGCTTTCAATGGGCAAGCCATATGGGTGGTAAATTATATCTCACTGAAGCTGGTATTGTTAAAAAAAAAAAAGATAACTTCTTTTATTAGAAGGTATAAAAAGCAACCCTAATTCTGCAGCACGATCAACAGACCACTCTCGCTAAGAAAAATAACAAGGCTTTTACGAACACCTACGTATACCATGCACACGAATCGGTACGGAAGGCTTTCCCAACTTCGGTTTGCACATCAGAGCTGGGAAAAGCCAAGCCGCACTGGTATTGAGCACCGACGGCTGCCGGAACAGACACTTGGAGGTAAAAGTACAGACAGTCACAGAAGGCCCAGGTTCCCAAGCGCCCGTGGAACAGCGGCCGCTCCCAGCCAGGACCCTCCCCAGAAACGCACCTCTGACTGGTTCACCAGCAGCTCCGACCATTTCTGCCACAGGGGACACTTGTCCCTGTCCTCAAAAGTGGTCTCGTTGGACGTCCAGCAGCACTGCTCGTGGCTGTACCAGAAGGCAGACAGACAGACCCCCTCCTTCAAGTCGGTCATCCAGTCGACGGCGAGATCGATGACCCCAGCCAAGGTGCCTGGAAGAAGCAGCGAGAGCCACTTAGAGGAGTCGCCCTGTGATGATGCAGGAGAACACGGGGCCCGGGGCCAGCGCAGAGGCGCGGCCGGACCAGGAGATGAACATGCAGCAGAAGGAACACGTAGAGAAAGTTTCTTTCATCGATTGTCGGGTCTCCTGAGCACTTACAGCGTGGGCAAGCAGCGCCCAGGCTGGTGACAAGCAGAGGACAACGATCCGTGCCGCCTGCGTGCCTTAAATCCCGCAGGACTGACGGTCAGGCAGGTCTTAGGTCACCACAAGCCACCGGGGCCAAGCAGCTTTCAGAATTCACCCCTTCCAAAGTCTAGAAACACGGTACCTGTGCCCTGTAAATGACGCAACCCCCTCAGCGGCTTCTGGGGCACGAGGCTGGGATCACACACATTATTAACCTGTCTCAGGCCAACCTGACGATTCAGAGAAAATGGAGGCATAATGACTATACCAGCCTCATCGTTTAAGTACCGTTTTGCCACCAAACGGGAACCAAACTTGGAAAATCTCACCTATTAGGACTTTCCCGGATTTTTAAAATTACGGATAAGGGACCGTGTGGATCTGCTTTGAAGTCCGATGGAAGTGAGATTGAACAGAGAGTGTGCGGTGGGCCACGGAAGCCTACCTTTGGGTCTCCTTTCAGAATAACCCATTCTAGAGTCTTTTACAGAGGCAGGGAAGACTTTCAGGCCGCTACACTTTGCAAACTATTACTAGATCTTTATCTCAATACCACCTCCCCACCTGCATCAACCCCGAAGGCGTCCGCACACCTGCGACACGGCTCACCCTTCCCTGCTCTTCTCCTGTTACACCGAAAGCCGCCCCCTGTTCTCAGGAGAACGCCTGAATCCTTAGCAGGCAGCAGACCCGAACAGCTGGCCCCTCATACCTTTCCAGCCTCAGCTCTCTCCATCGCTAACCGCCACACTGCCCACACCATGTTCCTGGATGGAGCACACCAGGCTCTCCTCTCTGTGCCACCTCAGCCAGCACTGTCCTTCCCACACCCGCCAATCTCCTATTGACCTTCCAGAGTCAGTATTCACATCCTCCTTCGGGAAGCCTTCCCTGATTTCCTAGGTCTGGGCTAGGCGTACCTCCCAGGCATTCCCCCATCGCCATACCTGTCACATCCTGATAACATGAGTGTGCGTGTGATGACTGTATGTGTGTGTATAGTGTCTAGTCCATAAATGGGGCTGGGAGGGTGGAGATCCTGTTGTGTGGTTTGCATGCCATGGCCAGATGTCCAGACTCTGTGTCCACTCTATGTCCACAAGTGGCTTGTCCATTGTTGTATCTGTGTTGGGGACACGGCGCAAACTATACATCCATAGTGCGATAAATAAACGAACGAAAACCAGAAAACCCCGGTCCAGCCATTCACTCCTCCCTT
>NC_064817.1:6488995-6526839 GCF_023721935.1 Panthera uncia | reverse complement strand
GGGGGGAAAGACACTGGGCGAAAGAAGTAAGTAAACCGGGGGCTCCGATAGCAGGTGGGACATGCTAGAGAGAAAAATCCAGCACGTTACAACGGTGCAGCCACTTTAGAAAACAGCCATCTGCAAGGTGTCCACCCGGGAGAAAGGAAAACATAGTCCGTGCATGGACTCGCACACGAATGTTCACGGCAGCACTCCTCACAGCAGTCGAAGAGTGGACACGACCCACGCGCCCATACTGCTGCACGGAGAAATAAAATGCGGTCTATCCACACGATGGAACAGCATTTGGCAACAAAAAAGGGTGAAGCACTGACGCGCGTGACAGGGCGAACCCCGAAACGTGATGCCCAGTGAAGGAAACCAACCGCAGGACCACATACGGTAGGATCCCACTGCGTGAAATGTCCACGAGAGGCAAACGCACAGCCACGGGAAGTAGATCCGGGGCTTCCTAGGGCTGGGAGGAGGCTGGGGGCACTGGGGCTTGAGAGCTAAGGGGTATGGAGGTCTTCTGGGGGCTGATGAAAATGTTCTAAAATAGCGGTGACAGTTTTACAACTCTGCATACGCTAAAAACCACTCGATTGTATACTTTAACAAGGTGAATTGTACAAGATGTGAATTATGTCCTAATGAAGGTTTTACACGCACACGCACGCATACTGGGGCGAGGCTGAGACAGGGAGAGAGGACTTTTAGGAAAGGTGGTCAGGGAATGCCTCAAGGGAAGGGGACACTTGAACGAAGACCTAATGAAGGTGAGGGAGGGGTCCAGTAGATACCCAAGGGCAAAACCCAAGGATTCCCCCCCGAATTTCGTCACTATTCTTTCATTTGTGATCACCTCATCCCTCCTCCAACCTTCCGGGCGGACCGGGCGGGCTGGCCCGCACTGTGCAGCTCAGCTTCCTTCGGTGGAACAACGGCGACACCCAGTGGTGATTCCTGATAAACGCCCTGTAGAGGCGACGCTGCTCAGGCCTCCCCATAATGGGAGTCAAAACAGGATGCCCAGGGCGCCGCTGAGGAGAGGCCAGGCCAGGCAGTGGGACCCCTGAGTCCTCCCCCACGGTCAGAACAACTGGGGAACGGAAAAGTGAACGGGACACAATTTGCTGACTTTCCCTTCAAGGCCACCTTCACTGCCAGTATCATCCCCTTCTCGCCTTCCTCCTAGATCTGTCTGCTGGTGTGTCCAAGGGATCGCCCTTCGCCAGGGGGGTTTCGGCCCCAGCTGCACATTAGAACCGCAGGTAGAGGGGGCTGGGAGAAAGAGAGGAGAGGGGCTTTACCCGATGCTAGGGCACCATCTCCAGGGATCCTATTTCCTTGAAGCCCAGGCGGCAGAATTTTTGTTTTCATTCCCCAGGTGATTCTTCCTGAAACAACTGACAAAAATTGGGCTGGCAGTGAAACCAACCGGGCAGTGTCCGGATTGGTTAAAGAGAGCCCAATCGGGCTCTTACGTTCGTCAATAAATCCATGCTGCGCTGTGCGCCCTGGGAAGATGCTGGAGTATCTCTTCCGGATTTCCTCACTTCCTCTATTTACTCGTCCTTCCCAGAAGGCAAGAATAATGATACAGTATACAGCTTCCTACACCTATTCTACATAAAGACGTCAAAATTCACAGCGAATTCCTACCCTGCCCGCTTTCAAAGGTCTTCGTGGAAGCAAACAAATTGGTGGCGAAACGCCGTATATGCGTGAAATCAAATTCCCCGCCGGCATCGCTGCCATTTTATACAGGGGATGCCCCCCGGGAAAGGGAGGCTAAAATTAGGGAAATGGATGGACAGCCACCGTGACCAGAGGGAAAGAGCCCCCCCTTCCACACTAGTCTGGGCTCTTTAGGACAGGCCAAGGCCAATGGAGCCCCTCCCTGGCAACCAAGCCTCTCCCACAACTGTATATGGAATAAATGAAAGAATGCCCAGAAATCAAAATCCTCTGTAATCGGAAAATGTGTATCTACGCCCCCTTAATATTCTTTTTTAGAACATTTACCACATTCAGCCTGTATTCTAGTGATCCTCTGATCGATCCTATAACCACAACTATGATGATATTACAGGCAGGTGATTTCTATCAAGGGCATCTCTTAGTGTGCTCAGATATTTTATTCTTAGACGTTAACCTTCACAGCCTCCTAAAAGGAACTAAGTTTCAGGAAACAATTTCCACGGAGAGCTGGTACCTGTGACATTCAAAGGGCAGGTGTCCCCTCCAGATACTCATCCCTTCACTCTGGACACCTCCCGCTGGCAGCAGGGTGACGGGATTATAAAATGAAGGGCCCGGAGTCCCTGAGGGTCACAACAACGTCGGCCTGCAGGTATCTCCCCTGGGCCTAGTCCACAGCCCGCGGGGGGCTGGAATTATCCTGAGTATCTTTAGGATGTGTACAATTCGTTCCAGGGCCTGCCAGTATCCGTAAACACCTCCCTCCTATGGGGTTTGGTTTTTAGAGATCAAAGTGCTCCCACACTTTCTGGCATACAATACAAACTATGTGCCTTCGATAAAATCCACTACGGCAACGAACGACCGTGCGGTGCAGAAGCGGCTACCAGCTCTCTAATTACAGCTTTCCAGGGACGGCACTCGGGCCCACGCCTTGGGGTCTTGCCTTACTGATGGCACACGTCACGTGAAACGTGTGGTCGTGTATTTTGCTCCTTGGTATTTCAAGTAAGAAAAGCCTCGACGGATAAGAGAGGATCGCTTCTTTCTCGGGATACCGTCCCAGACAGTTGTCGATTTGGGTTTTGGTACCTCCAGCTCCGCCCAGGAGGACCTCCTGCCCCTCCACGTGTCCGCCGCGTGCCCTCCACATACCCGCCAGCAGGCCAATGAGCAGCATCACCACCCATCCTGACCAGGCGTCCAGCAGACTCTTGATGAACTCCCATATGGACTCCTTGCTTTTGCTGGTTATCTAGAAACAAAAAGACACAGCGGTTCATCTGGATACGCTTTGTAACCCATGCTTCCTGCCGAGGAACGGTTTCCTTGGGAAACGGGCCCCTAAGAAAATGAGTGTGATTAAGCAACAAAATTCCCACTGACGATATCCTTTCGGTTGCCCAGCACGATGACAGAATGGGCTTTCTGGATCACAGGGTGACAAGGATGCCATAACAGTCTCCAAAGAATTAGAATCCCCCCCGCCCCGAAAATCACTTAATTAAAAAAACTTCCGAAGTGTGATTTGATCTTTGATTATTCAGAAGCCATTCGAAGGGAGGCATGAATTCATCGTCACCACTTTCCATAAGAATTACTGCTGGGGGGGTGGGGGTAGGGGCCCGGGTGCCACAGACAGTTAAGCATCCAACTCTTGGTTTGGGCTCAGGCGTGATCTCACAGCTCAGGAGTTGGAGGCCCCTCTCTCCCGGCCCCTCCCCCCTGCTCGTGCGCACGTGTGCTCTCTCCTCTCTCAAAGATAAAGAAATAAACCTTATTTAAAAAAAGGAATGACAGGGGCGCCTCGGTGGCTCAGTCGGTTAAGCATCCGACTTCAGCTCAGCTCATGATCTCACAGTCCGTGGGTTCAAACCCCACATCGGGCTCTGTGCTGGCAGCTCAGAGCCTGGAGCCTGCTTCGGATCCTGCGTCTCCCTCTCTCTCTGCACGCCCCCCATTCGTGCTCTCTTTCTCTCTCTCAAAAATAAACATTAAAAAAAATTTAAAAATAAATAAAATAAAAACAAGAATTCCTGCTTTCACTTACACTGTAAGGTCTGCTCGCCAAAGAACCCCTTCAACAACGAGTTCGTTTCCTTTGCTTCTTTCCCAGGGTGAACGTTACGAGTAAGAGCTCCGAATGAGCCGCACAGATCACCTTTGCTCCCCCTTCACAGAGCCCCGCCTTCCTGGGACGCCTTCCTCTCGGCACCCTTCACAGCATCTTCTGGAAAGACCGTGCGCTCCGCGGCCCGGCGGGCCTCTGGCACAACTACCTGGCCGTGCGACGGTGGCACGAAAGGAGCCGCGAGGAACGCAGACGCGAAGGGGCGAAGCGGCGTGCGTGGCCGCGTTCCGGGAACACTCTGGTGCCCGACAGGGCCCGAGGGCCGGAGTCCGGCCGCCGCGTCTCCCGCGCTCCTCCACGCCGGGGGGCCAAGGGGCCGGGCCGTCCTCTGACCCCGCCGCACCCCCACACGCGTCTCTTCCCCTTCTCCCGCCGCTCGGTGCAGCGACGGGACACTCCTCGCCTACCGGGAAGGCGCCGTCCCCGAGGGCCCGTCCGCCACCTCGCCACTCTCTCCCTCCTTTCGCTCGCGGCCACTTCGCCGGTTCCCCTCCTCCGCCTCTACGTGCCTCTTCGAAGCGTCTGTCACGGGCGCCCCGTCTGCGCCCCGCCGGACCTTCTCCGTCTCCGCACGCAGGCCGCCTCTGCCGCTTCGGCCCCCCCCGACGCCCCGGCAGCCCCGACCTCACCCCGGAACCGCAGGGCGCCCCCCACCTGCCAACCGTCCCCAGCCGCGGGCTGCGTCAACGGCGCGCACTCGGAGCGGCTCCCACGGAACCGCCGGCCGCTCCCCTCTTCCTCCCGCCAACAGAGGCCTCCGCTTCGAACCCGCGGCCTCGAACCCGCGGCCGGGGCCTCGTCCCGGCCTCCGCTCCCCGCCCCCCCCCCAGACCCCCCCCCAATCCCCGTCGGCGGCTCCCCTGACAACTCCTGACCCGGAGCCTCTCGCCGCCCGCACTTCACTGCCCTCGGTCGCACCTGCTTCCTCTTTCCCCCCAGCTGATCTCCGAGCTTCCTTCCCGCGTCTCCCTTTGCGACGCATCTTTCTCGCACTCCGTGGCCGCGACCGGGAAGAGGAAACCCAACCCCCTCTTCGCGGCCTCCTTGGCCACCACGCCCAGCGCGGCTCCCCTGGCCCGTGCCGCCAGACTCAGGTCTTCCCTTCTGGGAACCCTCCGCCGGGCCTCCGAGCCGCCGGAACCACCCACGGCGCCGGGTTCTGTCATGCCTCCGCCACTCGAAAAAGGGCCGCTCCTGACCTGGGAACCCTTTCCTCTTTCTCCGCCTAGCAAACTCCCAGTCATCCTTCCAGACCCCAGTGAAATGTCACCCTCTCTAAAACACCCTTCCCTGACCGTCCCTCCCGAATGATCACACGGCCCCGATACCACCTCGCCGTGGCCACTGACGTATGTGCTGACTGCCCGCTAGACGCCAGGCCCTGAAATACGGGCTTTCGTACACACACACCTCATTCGGTGTTCACGCCGAATGACCTCCATCCTCGCAGAAGAGAAACCAGGGTCCCGAAATGGCACCCCAAAAGTCACCCCGCCTAAAGGGGCCAAGGGCACGATGTGCCTGACTTGTCTGGTTCCGGAGTCCCCTCCCTGCCCCCCACACCATACCTCTGTATGACACAGCCCCCCACCCCGAGCACCTAATACCGTCATTATCTGTCCACATCTCTGCCTCTCCCACTAGCCCTTCTCTTTTTTAGAACGCAGCCCAGCACGTGACATGTGACCCTAACCTCAGCTCAGGAAGCGTCCCCCTTCAATATGTCTTTTAGGAACGCCACCTACCTTTCTGTGTCTGTCGGTGTCCCGTGACTTTTCCCTTAGCCAGTCGATGGTGTGGAAGTCCTCATATGTCCCCACATCAGGGAATGGCTCATCGAGGAAATCCATCAGGTTTCCAGAACCACTCATCGCTCCTGCATGGACCATGCTAGTTACACCTGGGAGAGAGAACCTGTGATTAAAATCATCATGCAAGATATCTGCACAGACACGGCAGAATCATCCACATGTACTTTTTCCTTTGTCACGCGTGGTCATTATGTTCTATAAAGGCACCATGAACTCCAAACTGGTGAGCACGGAGGCAACGTCCCAAAGCGTTAGGTGGGGTTAGGCTCCCGCAAGCATCATCTTTGTAAACGAGGTCGCATTTTTGTGAACGGGTCAATCTACAACCTTGTTTTCTGTGTTCCTGTTTAAGGATATCTTACCGAATAGATGTTGCTGATTCACTAACACTGAAGTCGCGGCTGACAGCGCGACAAGTCGTGCCTGGACGAAGCATGTCTGACAAATGTCTTTTCTCCACAAGGCACGCTGCAGCCTTCTTCCAAATGGAAACACCAGGAGCACTGCATCTCGGGGCCATTGCCAACAGCACAATTACCCATAATAAGAGCACAAAAATGTGAAAACCCTGGCACGAAACAGTCCGGGCAAAGGACACTCGTTTCTAGTCTGGGAGCTGAAATCAGACGGAGGGGCTGGGAACGCACCTCTCTGGGGACTCGGACTTTTCGCCACTCTGCACACGCACACGTCTGTGAATAACCGGGACAGAGGCACGCGCGGGGGCTGGGGGGCAAGGCTTACAGGTACGTTTTAGCGAGTAGGCAGATGCGCAGACGCAGAACCGCAAATCACGAGGATGGCCACCCGCATTTCTGGAAAACCTCAAGTACTGTGGAAGCGAGGGAGCCATCCAAACGAGAGCACTGGAGGGGAAGCAGGGCGGAGGCACGCCGCTCACAATCGAATCCCTGGAACCAAACCAGTGACTGGTCCTCTCGTGAGATGAAGGAGACCACGCAGGCAGGCAGCCTCTGTGGTCGTCACTACAGATGTGGCATGCTGGGGAGCCAGTAGCTACCTGGCGGAAGCCAGGGTGAGCTGCAGAGGGCGGTGGCCCTGGGCGGGGGGGGACCCACGGAGACCGACAAGGGAAGACGACGACCTGCCACGTGACCCATGCTACGGTCTGAATGTTTGTGTCCCCCCCCCCAAATTCACATGTTGACGTCGTAACCCCCAAGGTGATGCTGTTAGGAGGTGGGGCCTTGGGGAGGTGATTAGGTCAGGGGCGCAAAGCCATCACGAATGGGATTAGTGCCCTTTTACAAGAGACCCCAGGGGCACCCAGGTGGCTCAGGCGGTTAAGCGTCTGACTCTTGCTTTCGGCTCAGGTCATGATCTCGCGGTTTCACGAGTTCGAGCCCCGCGTCGGGCTCTGTGCTGCCCACGCAGAGCCTGCTTCGGATTCTCTCTCCCTCTCTGCCACTTCCCCACCCGTGCTGTCTCTGTCTCTCTCAAAATAAATACATAAACTTTAAAAAAAATAATAGATAATAAATACATACATGTATACAAGAGACCCCGGAGAGCTCCCTCACCCCTTCCACCGTGTGAGAACACAATGAGGAGTCCTGACTGGGAAAGGGGCCCTCACTCACCCGACCGGGCTGGCCCCCCGGCGTCAGACTTCCAGCCTCCAGAACTGCGAGACCAAAGTGTCTATTGCCTGTGAGCCCCCCAGTCTGTGAGACTTGATCACAGCAGCCCAAACAGACTAAGAAAGGCCACGAGCCGGGCCAGGCTGGCCGCACGCCCCCTGGGCACAGAAGCTCTGGATACAGGCACTCACTTTTAATTTTTCTTCAAATACAGTCAAAAGGGCTCGGGCTGCCAGAACGGTAGCCGGGCGGAGTTTCTCTTCTTCCTGCCTAAGATAACAATTCCACCCCCACTACCCTGGCCCCCAAGACACCTTCCACGTTATACCACCATCAGAGCCTCGTTTACAGATCACGTAGGAGCTCATTTGAGATGTAGAAAATGCTTTGCAGCAGGACCAATGCTCCCCACCAGTTAGCAGAAAAAATAAGGCGCTCTTACAAAGACAAGAGGTTGGAATAAGCACTAAATAAAAATTACTTTGGCGAAGAGCATGGAAATTTGAATTATAGGGCGAGGACCACAAAAGTGCTGGAGTAGATGGTTAAAGAGGCAAAGGGTAGTTATAAAAATATTTGAGCATAGGCGTCTCTCATTGCTTTATGTCTCTTTATATCTGGAGGACTCAACCACGACCTGATGAAACTAACTGCGTTTTAATCAAATGGAAAAGTCGCTATGGGCAAAGTGGGGTAATCACCTTACAAGCAATAAAGTAGCAATAGTGAGTGATTTATTGACCGTCTGTGCAACTCGGCTGCTTTAAAACTTTAAAAGTTTGAGGTCTGAGCTATGCCAAGCTGAAAACTATACCCGCTGATGGGTACCCAGGGAAGAATCATGTTGCATAAGTCAGTAGCAACCAATAATAAAAAGGAAGGAGTGAAATTAGAAAGCAAAGATCTCATTCTCATTTCTACAAAAACAAGGTGGTAACAGCTTTGTATTATATGTGGCAAAGAAAATCTCTGATGGGAAAAATAAGAGAGCAGAGACTCGAACATTCTATTAAAAAGGGACTCCGTGTTCCCTGAAGCTTAACCAAATCTGTAGTCAAGCAACAACTCCAGGCAATCAGGGTTGAATCAAAAAGTCACTCTTGAGAACAGTCACCACCTTTAAATTCTGATGGAGTAGGTCACGGTCGTGACAATTAGACACATAACTGGTAAAGGAAAATAAACGGGATCTAGTTGGGGTCTTCTGTGGGAGCCCAGAAGGAGGTGGTGAGGTCACTTCTGACACTGGGATTATTAGGAAAGACAGGAGGGTCCGGGGGAGGGTGAGAAGAGGGCATCCAGGTTAGAAAAATGGAAAGAATTCTATCTGGAATCCAGGTGGGAGACATGGATGGGTAAGGAATGAGAGTCCAGCCAAACATGAGAGCAACTAGAAGCGAACTCCAAGGACTTGCTGAGAAATAAACTTAACCTTCGTAAGTCCATCATGGTTCAAGGAATAGCCCCAAATGGATGCCAACAGTCATCTGTACCTCAGCGGGGAGCCCCGCTCCTCTCACCTGTTCTCATTTCTTCTCTCCAAGAAGAGTGCTTCTGCTGGCACGTGACACCTATGCTTATGGCTTCAAGGCCATGGTTTCAGGAAGGACAACATCCTGGAACCTGGATCTGAGATTCCTACTTGGTCTGGATCATCTAGGTCAGGGCTCAGCACACACAGCCATGCCCAGTCGTTTAGGTAGGGTCTATGGCTGTTTTCACATCACAAGAGCTGAGCGGTCATGGCGAAGACAGTATGGCCCACAAAGCCTAGAATGTTCAGTATTTCGGCCGCGTACAGAAAGCGTTTGCTGATCCCTGATCTACGCAGTGGGCTGACTGCGAAAAAGGTCATATTCTCTACCCCTCCGTGTACCTACCACATTTTCAAGGGGACTTCACAGGTCCTCTTTGTTAAGACGTGCAGTCCATCTCTCCACCCAGTGACTCTGCACCGGCCTTGTGACATGTGGCAGAAGTGACAGCATGCACGTGTGCTCAGTCTAGATCCCAAGAGGTGAGGAAGCTTCTGCTTTTTTTTTTTTTTTTTTTGACCTCCACCTCTGTCACGGAAAGGAGCCTAGGCTAGAATGCTGGAAGCTGAGAGACCGCACGGAATGGAGAGCTGGGTCATCTTGGCTGAGGCCGTCCTAGGTCACCGAGGCCCAGCCAGGCACAGATCGATGAGCGAGCCCAGCCAAGATCAGCTGAGTTTAGCCCAATCAAATCACCCAGCCCACCCACAGACTGTGAGAAGCATAAACGGTTATTGTTCCAAGCCACCGGGTTTTTTGAAGAGCCTGTCACGTGGCAGCGTCCTAACAGTGTTTAACATTGTTACTTGGGCTCGAGGGAGAGGAGGAATGAGGCAGATAAGCGAGCTGTGGCATCGCAGACCAGCCCCGGGGACGGGACAGGATGAGGACCGGCTGATAAAACGCCTCCAGCCAGAGGCATCCGCGGCCTGACAAAGTAACATCTCTCCCACGCGACCCTGTTTACCTACAAAGGGGCTCTGGAAGACACATGGGGCACCTAGATCTTTTATGCAGTCCTTTAAGGCTAGAAGGTATCTAGGTTTGGTCTTCTGGTAGGACTCCAAGGGGCTAGGGTCAAAGTGTTCGACAGCAGATGACAACAACGGACCGTGTCCAGTAAAACTCACTTCACCCAGGGCCCAACGAACACAAGCATGTGTTGACTGTGACACTCTCGGTGACATAACTTAGGACGTCGATGTTGAACACAGCTCTGGATGGGTCGGCTCACCCTCAAAACAGGGATCTGTAAAATGTTAAGGAAACCCGCACTTTGCATAGTTGGGTGTCGGCAATAACAAAACGGTTTCTCCAAAAGGTGAATGAAGGCAGGAAATCACCCAGATCGAGATGAAGAATGACGGGTTCTGACCCAGGTATAACCAAGGCCTGACTGAACATAGAACACCCTATCCTAGGCTAATAAGGATTATCAGCATGTCTGACCAAAAACGTCACGCAGAAACCCATACATTTGAGCGTCCGTTTCCTCTACCTTGAACGGCTTTCCTGCCCTCTGACTGGAAAGCTTCTATTCACCCTCCAGAATCCTGTTCTGTTTCACTCTCTCTGGGCAACGTGCACTAATTTCCCCAGAGGGATTTGAGGGCTTCCTCCTTGGCAACCCAAAAGCACGCTCGGTTTTTCTTATTTTTTTCAAATGATGGTTAAAACAGTAACAACACAAGAGCCACCCTCGTAACAAATCTTAAGCGCACAGCACATTATTGTGCAGAATGTTGTATAGCAGATCTCTAGATATTTTTCGTCTTCCGTAACTGAAACTTTATACACAACCCCCCCCCCATATCCGCTCCCCCCAGCCCCTGACAACCACTGCTACCTTCTGCTTCTGTGAGTCTGACTCCCTGCAAATGAAACGATGCAGTATTTGTCTTTCTGTGACTGGCTTATTTCATCCGTGTGGCTGCGCATGGGAGGGCTCCTTTTCAAACGCCACTGTAGGTACACATCACGTCGCCTTCGCCCATTCATCCGCTGATGGGCATTTCGGTCGCCTACTTATCTCTGTCCTTCTCCCAGTGGATCACGATGCTTTCTTTGCTGACTCCCGTTGGTAGGTAAAGGTCTGCTGGTAGCTCCGGTACCTCGGACAGGGGTCTGGGAGCTAGCTCGGGCCCAGGAACGCTCGGGGCACAAAGCAAGGGCTGGCAAACCACAGCCCGCAGGCCAAATCCAGCCCACCGCCTGTTTCTGTAAATAAAGTGTTAAGGGCACATGGCCGCACGCCTTCCTTTTACCCCCCGTCTGGGGCTGCTTCGCCCTACCGCAGCCGAGTGCAGCAGCTGCGACAGAGACGGTAAGGCCCGCAGAGCTGAAAACACTTCCCCACTGGCCCTTCATAGGAAACATTTGCTAAGCCCTGAGTGTCAGCTCAGTCGCTCCAAGGGGACAGAAAGGAGAAAGGTGGCAAGGACAGCCTGCTGGAAAGAAAGGCTCATGAGCCCGGGAGGTTTCAGTGGCAGTTTCTGGCGCGTCCACACTGCAGGAGGAACCTTGGGGTACTCACCCCCGTGGGGACCAGCCTTCCTCGCCGATTGGAGGGTTTTCACCTCTTAATCTGAGTTACGAGTCTCCGCTCCATCCGCCCAAGTCATCTGGGAATTCGCTCACAGGGAAGTCGGCAAATAAGGCAACGTGGTCTGATCTGGGAAAGAACTGCCAGGCTCTTACGGCCGGGTCACAGCCAGGCTGAGAGAGGAGGGGACAGGTGGAAGGTCTTCAACCACGTCTTACGTGTGGATGTAAAACATGACAGCAGCACCACGCGTAATGGCTCCAAGTGGGAAAGCACCCAGAAGCCCGTCCAAGTAGAGGAGAAAAATGTATCAGGGCTTAGTCCCACAATCGAACACTACAGAACAGGCGCTGGCAAAATGCATCATCCCGTGGCCCAAGTCCAGCTCACCGCCTGCTTTTGCACGGCTCACCAGCCAAGCATGGCTTTTACATTTTTTTAATCATCAAAACACAAAAGAATGATATTATGTGACAAACGAAGATTGTAAGAAATTCAGTTTCGGTGTCCACAAAGTAAGCGTTATTGAAACACAGCCCCAGTTGTTAATTTGTGTATTGTCTCGTGCTGTTTTTATGTGGCAAGGGCAGAGCTGAGTAGTTCTGACAGAGGCCACACGGCCCCCGAAGCTTCAAATATTCACTATCTGGCCCTTAATAGAAAAAGTTTGCTGGGGTGCCTGGGTGGCTCAGTCGGTTGAGCGTCCGACTTCGGCTCAGGTCATGATCTCGCAGTTCGTGAGTTTGAGCCCCGCGTCGGGCTCTGTGCTGACAGCTCGGAGCCTGGAGCCTGCTTCCGATTCTGTGTCTCCTTCTCTCTCTGCCCCTTCCCCGCTCATGCTCTGTCTCTGTCTCTCAAAAATGAATAAATGTTAAAAAAAATTTTTTTAAAAGAAAAAGAAAATGTTTGCTGCTATAGAGCAAAGAGAACAATCAGTAATTACACCCAACGACAGAGATTTTACAACATAATGTAGAACAAAAGCTGGAAGTAAAAGATTCCATTTATACAAAGTTCAAGGGGCACCTGGGTGGCTCAGTCGGTTAAGCATCCAACTTCAGCTCAGGTCACAATCTCCCGGTTTGTGGGTTCAAGCCCCGCATTGGGCTCTGTGCTGACAGCTTGGAGCCTAGAGCCTGCTTCGGATTCTCTCTCTCTCTCTCTCTCTCTCTCTCTCTCTCTCAAAAATAAATACAACATTAAAAAATGTATTAAAGTTCAAAACCAGCAACATTAATCTGTGGTGAGAGTATGGATAGCAGATACCTCTAGGGGTAGGGGTAGGGCCTGGAAGAAGTCACAGAAGGTTTCTGGGGACCAGTCACATTCTGTTCCTCGAGTTGGCTGCTGGTTACGTAGTTGAGCTCCCTTTGCAAAAATTCGTGGAGGTGCACACTTACACTTTTTGCATTCTTATAGATAGATGTTTACTTCCATAAAAAGTTAAGAAAAGTGGTTTCAGTCTCGCAGCACCTCAAAAGGTTAAACACAGATTCACCACATGACCCAGCAATTCCACTCCCAGGCTTATATGGAAAGGAACTGCAAACACGTCCACAAACACACAAATGCTCACAACAGCATTATTCCCACCAGCCAAAAAGTGAAAACCACCCAAAGGTCCATCAATTGATGAATGGACTAGACCCTAAAAATGCAACTAAAGGACCTCACTAGCAACATTTCGACCTGGAAGCTTTGGGAAAATTGAAAAGGTAGTTTCTAACACACACACACACACACACACACACACACACACACACACACTGAGGTTTCTATAATATCCTACAATCAGAAGAGTTTCTGCAAGTAATTAGCTACTCTGATGCTTCAAGATTCCAGACGCCTTGGGCTCAGTCGGTTAAGCGCCGGACTTCAGCTCAGGTCACGAACTCACGGCTCATGGTTTCGAGCCCCGCGTCGGGCTCCTGTCACACCCCAAGGAAGTTCTAGGGAAGACCGGCCTTTGGTCGCTTCCCCCACAGTTGTAAAACCACTGCATGACCACAGGCACGTGAACTGCCCTGTATAGGCTTTGTTGTCCTCACCCAGTTTCTAGAAGAACGACTGCATCCGATGCTACCCGTACCCCTCAAACCCTTCCGATAAGCTGCAGCCGATTTCCGACAGTATCTCCATGCCCGAGACCCCTGTTTCAGGCCCCCCGAAAGTGGCCCTGGAGCCACGGCACGCCCGAAGTACATTACTGGGAGCAGGTAGGACCCGAGGGCTCTCAGGAGCTGGTGTAGAAACACCCCCACTCCCTCACCCCTCGAACGGAATCACTTCAAGGCATGTGTTTTGCACCTGTACAGAAAAGATTTACCACTGCAGGCCGGACACTGCTCTCCTTGGGAAGGCCTGCATCTGGGAACTTGGACTTCAAGAGGGTTCCCACCATCCCCGAAGTGGTAAGAATGGCTCACTGTGTGTACACTGGCTGTCCAAATAATGTCATTTGTGCCACACTCCCGCTTTCCCTCTAAAGGTCTGGAATTTTGACAGCGAGCTAGACAGAGGGTGCCGGCGGAAGCAGCCTCCAGTGAAACCCCCAGCACTGAGGCTCTAACGACCGGGCCTTTCCCCTTTGCTGATTTTGCCCTACAGCCCCCCCTCCCCGGCTATAATCAAGCACAGCCATGAAAACAACCATAGACTGTCCTGTGAATACCCCTGGTTGAACCCAGAGATGATCTCGGGGACCGGTGACACACAAAGCCCCTGTTCCTACAGCGCCCAGAGCATAGAGGTAGCCTCCAGTCGCCCACTGGGTGACCCGCACCTCCAGCCCAGCCTCTGATGGCTGCCTTCTTTCACAGCCACACTTGCCCACGCGCCTCCCAAAAGACCCCGCACCGGGCTCCTGGTCTCAGGGTCCACCTCTGGGAGAACACAGATGAAGGCAGCATGGCGTTTTCTGCTTCGTCGGCCACTGATGCCTTTGCCTGTGTAAAACCCACAAGGGGTGTTCTTATGGCCCCGCACCAAAGGGCAATGTCTTCATGACGTGGGGCTAAGCGAAGACTTATCAGAAGGGACACAAAAGCATGATCCATAAAAGAAAAACTGGACACATTATGCTAACGGGCAACGTAAAACAGATTAACAGTCCGTCAATACAAGGGTCCAAGCCGTCCCGAGGCCTCTAGCAATTCTGGGACAGCCTGAGCACCCAAATGGCCTGTCCTACGCCCCTCGACAGGACACTGGTGGCCGATCACTGCCTAGATGGGATACACACAAATCCCAGTGTGCGTCAGCACTCCCAGCACGCTGGATCCAGGTCCCACGCCCGGACTTTCAGCTTTAGCAGCTCCGGGGTGCGGCCCAGCGATCTGCATTTCTAACAAGCTCCCAGGGAGGCCGACTGATGATACTGGCTCGTGGACTGTACTTGGGGAACCACTGGCCCCCTTCATTTTTTGTCCCCTCCTATTTCCCACTCTCTCCCATGCCCTGTATCCTTCCCACTGTATTTTCATCACTAGTATTTTTAACATCGACCTTATTTACAAACTGCGTTTTGTTAGAATAATTACTTGCAAGCTTGCTTCCTTCCGTATCAGATTGGGAGTTCCTTGAGGTCGGTTGCTCACCTTGATTTACTATCTGGACTTTTGAGGAAGCGTTTGCTGGGCCCTGCCATACAGTAATATTACCCACTAAACCTAAAAAGCTTAGCCGACCACATACACTATCTCCATTCTACAAGCGCATTACTAATATTGTAATCCATCTATAGATTTAAAAAAAAAAAAAAGACCTCTATCCAGCACTCAGCTCGATGCTTTGGACATCACTGCGTAGACATACTGAATAATACATACAAGAAAGATACCTTATCCGTGCACACACTCAGGACAAAAAGAGTAATATAAACCAGACTGAAGTCGCTACCCACGTAAAACGTGAGTGGTTTTAACACCTTTCTTTGACTACATATCATCTGGTTCACGCACCGTCCCACACTTGTGTGACACCACCTTCCCTGCTAGGTTGGCGGGGTTTCCTTTTAACTGCTCGATTCATGTTGATTTTCCTTTATTACATTTCACCCATGAAAACAGCTGAGCTGAGAAATACATAGACGACAGTGCGGCTGCCAAGCATCCTGGCTGATACTCAACCGCGGGCCCGTGCCACCGGGGACCACGGGAGTGGACTCTGAACCCATCGCGGTGGCTAAAAGCACCACAAGCTGACAGTTCCTTTAGGCGAACCTTCTTCGCCATTCTTACCCAAGTGGAGGAGGTGAGAGGGAAACTGGTTTAAAACTCGCTTCAAACTCTCTCGAGAAGTTTCCTGAAATAAAGTTTGATTAGTTGCCCCGCACACTTACTGTAGGGATTCGAGCTATTAGACTCGATCCCAGATACGGGATCCCAGGCCCGCAAACCCTGGCACAAGAGTAAATAAATCAGTAAACAAACCGGACCACACCAAGGCGTAGCAAAATCAAGTTGTTAACACCAGCGGAAAGGAGGATACCCTGAAAGCAGTAAAAGAAAACAGACACACGTGTACACAGCGAACCCTTCAACCACACACAGCCGTGACCACGAATGACGTGCCACTACTCACACTGACCAGGCTGAAGCTCGCAAACCCAACGTCAAGCCGGACACGAAGGAATACGCGAGTCCGCTGATAGAAAGTTCCAAACCAGCAAAATGAATCTGTCGGAGCAGATACCCTGGGGCTGGGGAGTCCCTAGAAGGGGACCCGCAGGTGGCTTCTGGGGACTGGTCATGTTCCGGTTAATCTAAGCCCTGGTTATCCGGGTGTGGTCCCTTAGTGAAAAATCAGCAAGCTGCACACTTCTGCTTTACACATTTTTCCGCACATGTATTTCAGTAAAAGCCTTACTGAAGGGCAATCCAAAACAGCCATCAGCTAGAATTAAATCTCACGGCCTCTAACTTTACAAAAGTTAGACTTCTGTAGGCTACAACACCTCCCTAAAGAGCCTGTGATATACTGCATCTTCGAAATACCTGTCACATCACCTCTTGCAAAAATGACCTCCCACCGAAGTAATTCAGGTGGAAAGTCTGAACCCTCGGACAAAACCAAGGCACCGGGGCTGGCAGACCCGCCGCGCGGTGGGCACAGGACACAGGCTCCACGCGGCGTTACAGGTCAGCATATGTTCCCCCGTCGCAAGAGGAAGAGGGGAGATGCTGGCACAGCAAGTTATATCCTACGGGGCGCCTGGGGGGCTCAGTCGGTTGAGCGTCTGACTCTCGATTCTGGCTCAGGTCACGATCTCACGGTTCATGAGTTCGAGCCCCGCACCCAGCTCTGTGCTGACAGTGCGGAGCCTGCTTGGGATTCTCTCTCTTCCTCTCCCTGCCCCTCCCCTGCTCGTTTTCTCTCCCTCTCTCTCTCTGTCTCAAAATAAACAAACAAAACCTTAAAAAAAAAAGCAGATTACAACCTACACTGGCAAATGCTGGGTTGTCAACACGACAGCCAGACATCCAACCCGACTGGCATTGGGGGTTATTGTACCAAAGTGTCCAGACTCTGAAGATGAATATAGGGAAATACATTGTGAAAAAATACAGGCAGCTGTCCATGTACTAAAAATCGACACACTCGAAGTCGTCATCAGTATGCCCTAACTTACTGTGAATGCACCTATAAACCTTGCACGAAGCGCCTCTCCCCTCGGCCAGAGAGAGAGAGAGAGGGGGGGGTGGGGGCTAGAGAAGGAGGGGGCCACACCGTGAGCAAACATGGAGCAGCTGGAGAAAAGTGGAGCTTCAGAAGGGTCAAGAGGGAGGCAGTCCCCGCGTGGCGAGCGGACCCAAGGGGTAGCCGGCGCCAGGCCTCCCCCACCACGAAAGTTTGGGTCCTCACCACTGTACTCGCTGTCCAATGCCACACAACAAATTACCCCGGGACTCAGCAGCTAAAAACGCTAAACACGTATGATTTTACAGCTTCTGTGGGTCAGGAACTCGCGAGCAGCTCGTCTGGGTGTTTCCGGCTCGAGGTCTCTCGGGAGGTTGTGGTCAAGCGGTCCGCTACGGCTGCGGTCATCTGAAGGCTCGATGGGGGCAGGAGGACCCGCCTCCGAGTTGGCTCCCGGACACGGGTAGCAGTCGGGGCGGGCTGCGGGCGGCAGGCCTCAGGTCGCCGTCCTGTGGCTCCACGGGACCTGGCGGCTGCCTCCCTCCAAAGCAGGTGATCCGAGGGAACAGGCGGAGGCAGTAGAGTGTCTTGGGACCTAGCCTCGGAAGAGCCACGGCGTCACTGGCACGGCGCCCTACTGGTGGCACAGGTGGGCCCTGGGTGGCCAGCGTGGGAGGACACCGCGCGCGGGCCCGGGCACCGGGAGGCAGGACCGCCGGGGCCACCGTGGAGGCCGGCTCCCGCGCCAGCCACGGCCCGAAACCCCACCGATGTCAAATCCGTTTGAGACGACGGACTCTCCCTTTTTGTTTTTTTATTTATTTATTTTAATGTTTATTTATTTTTGAGACAGAGACAGAGCATGAACGAGGGAGGGTCAGAGAGAGAGGGAGACACAGAATCTAAAGCAGGCTCCAGGCTCTGAGCCGTCAGCACAGAGCCCGATGCGGGGCTCGAACTCACAGACCGCGAGATCATGACCCGAGCCGAAGTCGGCCGCCCAACCGACTGAGCCACCCAGGTGCCCCCGGACTCTCCCTTTTTAAAACATAGACACCTTCAGGATGGTGAGGGGCCGGGACGCATTCCCTCCTTCCAGCCAGTCCTCCAGATCCCGAGGCGGGTTCCCCAGAGGCGCTGACAGTGAGAGGAGCCCCCGGTGGTCGTGGCGCAAGGGGCCAGCCGAGGGCCACGGGGCCAATGAGCGTCCCCAGAAGAGGGAAGCCCAGAGCCAAAGGGCAGGCGGAAAGACCTCGAACATTAAACTTTGCCCGGAGCCAACAGAGACAGGGGAGGGCCGCGGCGGCCTCCTTCTCCTTCCTCCTTCCTTCTTGGCCGGCCTCCCAGCTCCCAGCGCTCCGTGCTCCTTCGCTTACAGCCTCGCTTCCGCAGGACCGGGCAGCCGGCGCGGGACTGTGACCCTCCCTCCGTGGTACGCCTCCTACAGCCCCGGGGCCACACAGCTCTCCGTCACGGTGGGAAACACAGCCAGCGTGTCAGAGAGGGGACGAGGCCGACTGCACGTGGCCTCCTCGAGTGACACAACAGACTCAGTGTTCTCAATCCCCACCGCTAGGGGGAGGGAGGAGAGGCAGGAGTCTCTGCGCCCCTGGTGCCAACTTTTTCCAGGACTCTGTGTGCCAGGCGCTATTTTAAGCACGTCACACGTATTCGGTCGCTAGAGCCCTTGACAGTCTCCGAATTAAATACCGTCACCCTCGGGCCCACGCTACAGATAAGCCAACGGAGGCAGAGGAGAGGTCAGGTCACAGGTTCGAGTCTCCCAGAAGGTAAGCGAGGAGCCAGATTCGAGCCCAGGCCCCGAGGGCCCTTCTTCCGCGACAGCCTCGCAGGCCTGGGTCCTCTCGGGACCCGAGGGCCGCCGCTTCGGCTGACAGGGCGCTGCCCGCCTCTTCCCTCCTAAACTGTGCGGAAAGCTTGCGTGGAGCTTCGATAAAGGCAGGCTGGGCGACCCTCCGGCCTCTGAGAGCGGTGCCATGCCAGCTCCCCAGGGCCGCCCCAACCAAGTACCGCAGACCGGCCGCCTCAAGTAACGGCCGTCTATTGCCTCACAGTTCTGGGGACCACGAGTCTGGGATCCAAATGACAGCAGGGTTGGTTCCTTCTGAGGGCGCTGACGGAGAATCTGTTCCAGCCTCTTTCTGGCCCGTAGACAGCCATTCTCCCCACGTCCCTTCACACTGCCTTCTCTCTGTGCCTTCCTCCTCTTAGAAGGACATCAGTCACACCGGATTATAACAACCCTGATGGCCTCATTTTGACTCGATTGCCTCTATAAAGACCCTATCTCCAAATAAGGTTGCATTCTGAGGTCCCGGTGGTACCTCAACATATGAATTTTGAGGGACACAATTCAACAACGCTGGGGGGAAATAGCTCTCTGTCTCTCCCTGCCCTTCCCCCCGCCCCGCTCCCGGGACCTCTTCAGACTGACCTTCCCTTGGCCATTTCCTCCGCGACAATCCATTTACCGCTTAAGGTGCAGTACACACCCCCCACACACACACACACAGGTAAATAAAATTTAAAGAGACACTCACGACTGGCCACTCTGTAAAGGTTAAATGTAGGCAGTCATCCAACACGGCTTTGAGGTGTCCCTCCTGGAGCTCTCAGGACGAGGCCACCGGGTGGCTTAAGCGTACTCTAACTGGGTCACCAAGATGAGGGCTGAGGGGCACCTGGGTGGCTCAGTTGGTTGAGCATCTGACTTCGGCTCAGTTCATGATCTTGCAGTTCACGGGTTTGAACCCCACATCGGGCTCTGTGCTGACAGCTCGGAGCCTGGAGCCTGCTTCGGATTCTGTGCCTCCCTCTCTCTCTGCCCCTCCCTTGCTCATTCTCTCTCTCTCTGTCTCTTGATAATAAATAAATGTTTAAAAAATTAAAGAAAAATAAATAAAAATATGTTTCCCTTAGGGGCGCCTGGGGGGCTCAGTCGGTTAAGCATCCGACTTCGGCTCAGGTCATGATCTCGTTCGTGGTTTGTGAGTTCGAGCCCCGCATCGGGCTCTGGGCTGATGGCTCAGAGCCTGGAGCCTGCTTCGGATTCTGTGTCTCCCTCTCTCTCTCCCCTCCCCTGCCCGCACTCTGTCAAAAATAAACATTAAAAACTTTTTTTTTAATTAAAAAAAAAGATGAGGGCTGATGTGTGGTCAGTTAGTAAGCTTTGGGCAAGAGGGGCGCTTATGGAAGGCATGACTAAGCTGAGAGGAAAAATAGCTCGTCTGTAATCTTGGCGGTCAGCCCTCCTATCTACTCACCACAAAGCCCACCAAAGCAAGCAGCGCCCCCAAGGGTTACAGTGGAGGGAGAAAAACGGCTTCATGTTTGGCCACAGCCACAGACGAAGTTCCACATTTAGCCAGAAGGGAAACGAAGCAGCAAGGGGCAGGTAAGCACAGGCTGCCCCCCAGAGACACGGTAAAAAGTGCTCCCTCCAGCCACGCCCCGCACCTGCCAGGCACCTGAGCTGCTGCCCAGGGGGGCGAGCCCGACTCCACCCTGGGAGGCTCGAGGGCCTGTCCCCAGGCCTCCATGGCTCCCCTTCTGTGACTTCAGGAGGGCTTACCGTCACCTCCGACAGGGAAGCTCTGGGCTCAAACTGGGCTCCCTGCTCTGAATGACACGGAGGTCTGGCCAACAGCAGGTGCCTCAGCGAGCAGAACCGCAGTGTGAAACCTGGCTGCAGGGAAGGAAATACAGCACGGCGATGGTGGACAACACCCGGCTGGGGCAGGGAGAGCTCGGATAGGGTGACAGTGGGTGGCCGCTCGGAGGAGGGCTCAGCGGGCCGTGAGCGACCTGGGCCGGCCAGCATGTGACACGGGGGCTTAGCCCTCCAGGCACAGAGAGCAGCCAATTCACAAACCCAGTGACAAGGATGAGTGTGGCAGGCTCAAGGTCCAGGTGTCACCGTGACCCTAAGAATCATGGCCACCAAACCGTGACTCAAGGGCACAGGGGACTTCATCCACCACGGGACAGCCGGGAAGAGATCATATGTAGACCGCAAGCGCCATCTCACGTGCTGTCCCTGTGCACCGCTGCCCATCGAGGGTAATCGTGCCCCTGACCCGGGGCGGCCTCCTGGGCCCGTCTCCACAAGCTGCCGTTACACGTTCGCACTTGACGGCGCAGTCCGCGTGGCGCCCAGCACGCTGCCGCCAAGTCACCCAGAGGCGCGCTCCGGCTCACCTGGCCACCCAGGTCCCTGAGGTCCTGGCCGCCATCGCATTCCTCACCGGCCAGCCTGCTTCCTCTCTCAGCCACCTCGGACTCTTCTCACAGCAGCCAGGGTCACCCTTTCAAACACAAGCCCCCACACGTCGCTCCCACGCCTGAAAGCAGCCGGCAGCTTTACGCTCAGAATAATTCGGGGCCGGCGCCGCCCCTGCCGAGTCCCTGCACGGTCCGCCCCCCGCCACCTGTCGGCGCACCTTCGCCACCGCGTGTTCTCTGGGTCGCTCTTCTCCGGACCCACCGACCTCCTCGCGGTTCTTCAAATGCACCTGGCCGTGCCTTGCCTCAGGCCCTTTGCACTGGCTGTTCCCTCAGCCCCGAACACTCAGGCCCTCCAGGTTCACATAGCTCTCCCTCATTTCGCGTGGGTCCCTGTTCACGTGCTAGCCCTCAGAGAGGCCTTCGTGACCCCCCGACTGGCACTCTGAATCCATCACCGTCTATCCTTTGCCCCCTGCTGTACCTCACTAAACGCACGACCGATAAAACGGTTCCTTTCCCTTTCCTCAACTCGAACGTCCCACCAGGGCATGAGCCTTGTCTGTTTGGCACCACAGTGCGTCTCGCTGCCCAGGCTGGTAGGTCTCAACCAGGGGCACTCCTGCCCACCCGGGGACGTTTGGCAATGCCTGGAGTTTGGCTGTCACAACTGTCACAATGCCAGTAGTGCTTCCTACTGGCATCTGGTGGGTAGAAGCCAGGGAGGCTGCTAAACGTCGTACGATGCACAGGACGGCCCCCCACAGAGAGTCGTCCAGTCCAAATGGCCGCAGTGTCAACGTTGAAGAATCCGGGTCTGGACACATCGCAGGGACCCAACAAATATTGGCTGAGCAAGGAAGTAAATGCGGGAGGGAAGGCATGAATGAACACCGAGGCTCGCGTCTCATGGAAACCTCTCTGTAGCCAGATATGAAAGTGTACATGCTACAGGGGTCCGTGTATATGCGGTTCAAGAACACGCAAAAGTAAACGGTGCTGATGGAAATCAGAATAGTGGTTGTCACTCGCACGGGGTTTGGCTCAAGGAAGGCAAGACGGGGCCCTCCGGAGGTGTGGGGAACAGTCTCTGTCAAAACCAACCGGAATAAAAATCCATGCATTTTGCTTCCGTGTAAATTACATCCCACAAAAGCAAAAACCGAAAAAAAAAAAAAAAAAAAGGCACGATATACACTCTGTAGATGGGTGCATTTGCACAGCCATTTTCAGAAACCACATTTCAGCAAGTTATCGGTGGCTGCCTGGGGAAGGGGGGGGACCAGGGGAACGGGGATACAAAGGAGACTTGGTGTTCTCTGCCTAACCTTGATCCTGCTGGAAAGTCACCGTGCGTCCATAACGTGGACGAGCCATTCAAAAATACTTCCGACGGCCTGTGAAGGAAAACCACCCCTGCCCTTAGAAAGGAAACTTTATCTCTGCCGTCCACTGAAAAAGCGGTTAAGCAACGGTTTGATAACACGGTCTTCCCCACAGCCGGCACGCAGGGTTTGCGGAGGAGGGACAGCGTGTGCGGAACAGACTGTCCCCAAGGGCGCCCATCGGTAGTGGGAAAACAGATAAGCCTCACCACTCGCTAACTAACAGCGCTCGGCTCCATCGGGCGGGAGGGTGGAGGCGGGAGGGGGGTGGCTGGGAACCTCTGGCCAGCAGGCCTCAGGGCCACGGGGGGCACCCGGAGCCCAGCTCCAAAATGCTCCTGCCGGGCCTCACCCCGTGACCCACTCAGTCAGAGCCCCCCACATGCCCAAGAGTCTACGTTTCTTCTCTATCTTGTTAAAAATGTTTTATTATGAACATTTTCCTTTTTTTTTTATCTTTTTATTTATTTTAGAGAAGGGGAGAAGGGCAGAGGGAGAAAGAGAGAGAACCTTAAGCAGGCTCTGCCCTGAGCACAGAGCCTAATGCGGGGCTCAATCCCACCACCCTGGGATCATGACCTGGGCCGAAATCAAGAGTCGGACGCTCAACCGACTGAGCCACCCAGGTGCCCCTATTGTGAACATTTTCAAATACACAGAACATTATCCAGAAGAGTCAATGAATAGCAGCAAATTCAGTGTTTCCATTTGGCCGAATTTGCCTCACCTTTTTCTCTTCCCATTTAACTGAATCATTTACACATCAATTATTTTCTAGAACAGCGGTTCTCAAAGGGTGATCTGGGGACACCATGGGATCCCCAAAACCCTTTAAGGGATCCATGCTATCAAAAATATTTTTATAATAATCTTACATTGCTATCTGCCTTTTCCCATTCTCATTCTCTTGTGAGTAGACAGTAGAATTTTCCAGAGGCTACATGACGTGTGATATTGCAACAGACTGAATGTAGAAGCAGGTATGAGAATTCACCTGTCTTGTATCTAGCCGTACGTTAAAGAGATCTCCAAAAATGGTTCAAAGAAATTGCTAAGTAACTTGTTGCTATCGTGACACTCCGTCCCTAAATACTTCAGCACGCGTCACCAAAAAATAAGACTCTTCTACGTACACGTGTGTTGGCTATCTACAGCTGTGTAACAAAGACCCCAAAACGTGGCGGCGGGAAACAAACCCGCGTCACCTCACTGTTCGCGTCAGGAACCCCAGGGTGGCTTCGCTAGGTGCCTACCACACCACAAGATTATCACATCTAGTGACACTGACGGTAGTTTCCTTATATCGTCTAATGACCACTCACATAAACATAACCCGGGTGTCCCCGGGCGCCGATTATAGGTGTTTGCTCGGGCCGGGGCCCAAACGGGGGCCACGAGTTATATTTGGTTATTGTCATGGGCTGAATGCGTCCCCCCAGAATTCACATGTTGAAAGCTAACCCCCAATGTGATGGCAATCAGGAGACGGGGCCATAGGGAGGGGACCAGGTCCTGAAGGAGGAGCCTCGTGATGGGATCAGTGCCCTACGGAGAGACCCCAGCGAGCTACGCAGGCTCCTGCCACGGGCGGGGGCAGGAAGGTGGCCCCCGCAGCCCCGAAGAGGGCCCTCACCGGAACCGACCCTGCGGGCACTCTGGTCTGGGACCGCCAGCCTCCAGGGCTGCAGGACATAAACAGCTATTGTTGCTAAGCCACCTAGTCTGGCACTCTGGCAGCAGAGGGCGCCGGGACAGTCACTCGGTCTCTTAAGTTTCGTTTGATGGTGAATACCCTCCTATTTCCTACTTCTTTCACGGCTGTGACTTGTGGGCTGTGACTTGTCACAGAGGTGGGCCTGAAGGCCCAGCGAGGGTGCCACGCCGGCGGGAGAGGCGCAGGGGCGAGAGGGGCCCGCAGGGAAAATGTCACCCCCACGCAGCACCTCTCTCCCTGCGGGCCAAAGTGCCTGATGCCAATTTTGGGGGGGCCGGGAAGAGCCGGAGAGAAGGCCGATGGCAAGGGGACGGGGAACCGCACAGTGCAGGCCGCTCTAAGTGTCCCACCCCACCCCCACCACACTGGGCGCACGATGCAACGCCACGGCCATCACCACCAAGGCCATCACCGCCAAGGCCATCACCGCATGCTGACTCCTGGGCGTTTCCCAGCCTGCCGACCGTCTGCCGTCCCTCTGATCCCCCCGGGTCAAGGCGGCAGGACCAGCAAGTGCCGTGGGCCCCACGAGACGGACCCAGCACCGCTCTGATCCCCAGGCTTGGCGCGCCTGAGCACCGTGCCCCGAGGGGGCTCCGCGGTGGGCGAGACACCGCCACCGTCCTGCCACCCTCCCACGGCGCCACGCGCTGCCGCCACGAGGAAGGGTCGCGGCTGTGGGGCCTGCGGGCGCAGGGAGCCTCCCCGTCCCAGCTAGATTCCCGGCGACAGCTCGCTCACAAACAGGCCTCCCCTTCCGGACAGAAGCTCCTTCTGGAACCCACAACGTAAAAAAAAGCCTTCTCGTTGTATTTCCCAACATATACGACGTGACGAAAGGGAATTGGATCTCTGACGGAGGGCTTAGCACCAGACGACTCATAGGAAAACGAATTCTAGAATACCGGAGCCAGAAGAACATTTAGAGATCATCCAAATCGGTGCTTCTCAACCAGGGGCACCGCTGCCCACCCCAGGGGACACGTGGCGGCGTCTAGAGACATTCTGGTCGTCACGACTTGGGGAGGCGCTACTGACAGCTAGTGAGTAGAGGCCTTGATGCGACCGAGCATTCTACAGGGCACGGGTGCCCCCCCCCCAACAGCCTGAGCCAGCCCCCAATGTCACCACTGCTGAGGCGGAAGAACCCTGAGATCTACGTTTCTTGGTTACTTTGAAGAAGAGAAAATTGTGGCCCAAAGACACGAAGTAACGTGCCCAAGGTGCCACGGTCCGGAAGCCAGAAGAATCCAGGTCACAACTACATCCGTCTCTATCACCCGTTCAGCTCTATCTAGGGTTGGGCTGGGGGAGAGGGAAGGCGGAGGGCCCAAGGATCTTAATTCCTGTAGCCAACTTGAACCGAATGAAGGAAGCTGCAATAAATAAGTTGCTGAATTACTGCAACAACACATCAGGGTGTCCAAACCCTGAACGAAAGGCCACACATAGGAAATTACACCAGATACAAAGATTAACTCGAACTAGATTAAAGACTCGAACATAAGACCTGACACCATAAAACTCCTATTAGAAAACACACGTGGGGGGGGCGCGCCTGGGTGGTGCAGTCGGTTAAGCGTCCGACTTTGGCTCAGGTCATGATCTCACAGTTCGTGAGTTCGAGCCCCATGTCGGCTCTGTACTGACAGCTCAGAGCCTGGAGCCTGCTTCGGATTCTGCGTCTCCCTCGCTCTCTGCCCCTCCCCCATTCATGCACTGTCTCTCTCTTTCAAATATAAATAAACATTAAAAAAAATTTTTTAATTAAAAAAAAAAAAGAAAACACAGGCGGTAAGCTCCTGGACATAGGTCTTGGCGATGGTTTTTGGAATCTGACACAAGCAAAAGCAATTAAAGCAAAAATAACTAAGTGGGACTACAGCATATTAAAAAGGTCTGCACAGCAAAAGGATTCGTTTATAAAATGAAGAGGCAACCTACTGAATGGGAGAAAACGTTTGCAAATCATGTAACCGATAAGAGGCTAATATCCAAAAAATATAAAGAACTAATACAAGTCAACAACAACAATAAAAAAAAAAAAAAACAGATCCAAAAATGGGCGGAAGATCGAAATAGACATTTTGCCAAAGAAGGCATCCAGATGGCCAACGGGCACATGAAAAGATGCTCAACATCACTCATCATCAGTGAATTGCAAATCAAAAGCACAACTAGGTAACACCACACACCTGTTAAAATGGCTATTAACAAAAGGACAAGAAATAACAAGTGATGGCGAAGAGGTGGAGAAAAGGGAACCCTCACGCACGGTCGGTGGGAATGTCAGTGGTGCCCCCGCTATGGAAAACGGTACGGAGGGTCCTCAAAACACTAAAAATAGAACTACCATATGATCCAGCAATCCTACTTCTGGGTATTTATCTGAAGGAAACAAAAACACGAACTCAAAAAAATATCTGCCCCCCTATGTTCACCGCAGCATCATTTACAATAGCCAAAGCATGAAAGCAACCTAAGTGTCTGTTGATGGATAAATGGATAAAGAAACTGTGCTATATATTTACAGTGGAATATTATTCACCCGTAAGAATGAAAGCTTGTCATTTGCAACATGGATGGACCCCGGGGGGCATTATGCTAAAGGATGTAAGTCAAACAGAGAAAGATAAATACCTTCCGATCCCTCTTATATGTGGAATCCAATGGGTGGGGGGGGAAGCTAGAGAACAGATTGATGGTTGCCAAAGGCAGGGGGACGCGGTGGGAGAAGTAATTTTTTTTTAATTGAAGCTTCAGACATGGTTGGATCCAGGGACTTGAAAATAATTAGTGACAAATAAAGATCAGTTACCAGCGAGGTAATGAAAATTGCTAGCTGTCTCCTTGATAATGATTTCAGCTTGCAATGCGCGGCCAAATCCAATTCATCCTGGACTCCTGCACCAGCGAGGACTGCAGGGGCACCACCGATGGCTTAACCCCCTCTGGGGTGAGCAAGGGGGCTCCCACCAGGCCTTCGGGGCTTGTTCAATTACTAAACATTGACTGATTTATTAAACCCTAACTAAATATGCCCTGTATCAGGCCCAGAGCTAGAGATAAAGGAATGAATACAGACACAAATCCCTGCCTTCATGGACTTCATATTCTAGCAGGGAGAAACACAATAGACAGGTCAATTCTTTAAAAATTTTAAAAGGGGGCGCCTGGGTGGCTCAGTCGGTTAAGCGGTCCCACTTCGGCTCAGGTCATGCTCTCACCGTTCGTGAGTTCCAGCCCCGGCATCGGGCTCTGTGCTGACAGCTCGGAGCCTGAAGCCTGCTTCGGATTCTGTGTCTCCCTCTCTCTCTCTGCCCCTCCCCTCCCCTGCTTGATAGCGCGCTCTCTCTCTCTCTCTCTCTCTCTTAAAAATAAACGTTAAAAAAAATGCTTTGAAAAAATCAAAAAGAAGAAAAAAATACAAGGAGAGATCACTGTTACCTACCAGAAGAGCTAGATTTTTTTTTTAATTAGTAATACCAAGGTGCCCGCAGGGAATCATTTACATACAATAAGACTCATTCACAAATAAATAAATAAACACAAAGAGATACCACTACATACCTACAAGCATGGCTAAAATTAAAAAACAAAAAATGAAAACAACTCAAGGTGCTGGCAAGGATCCTGATTAACGGAAATTCTCCTACGTTGCTGGTACACCCACCTCGGAAAATAGTTTGGCGTTTTCTTATAAAGTTAAACATAAATTTTAAAAAAAGACTACAGTAGCAAAGACACAGCTACAGAGATAGAGACAGAGACATGAATGTATGCATATTTATATAGATATAGACGTGGATGTGGACAGAGATACGATTTTGATATTTGGATCTCTAGGCTGAAGTACACGCGAGACTACGTTCCAATATCTTGCCAGCTCGTTTTCTGACACAGCATTAATTTCTCTGAAACATTAGTCTGATTTTAGCAAATGAGAAGCCTTGCTGACTTCACCCCACCCCGCATTTTCTTTAAACATTTAAACATTTACACATCTCCATTTTTCTCCCCCCCCCCCCCCCCCGCCGATGTCTTCTGGATGGCAAACTTACGAAGTTCTAGGTTGGAAGAAAATTATCCGTTGTTTTTATAGCTTTGCCTTATTCTGAAATAAATAGTCAGGGCAAATCAATTGAAAATTAGTCAGAAAATAGGCAGAGAGAGGAAGTATATAATCCCCTTCTTAGAGCCAAAGCTATTGGGGCTGCCTGACATCACAGTAAGCCCACAGCAAGGGGAAAAGAATAGAGAACCCTCTTTAATTATCAACTAAAATAGCACTGCTTTTTAACATTGTCCTCCGACAGTTGCTGGGGAATCAAATTATTCATGGTGTGAGTTCCAACACAGCTTAGGGACACCCCGACCTCCAGAGGAGTGATGTTTTACAGGAAGGAATGCCACATTCTCCTCCTAAGGGTGCCCACCCATGTCCTGGCCTCAGGCTGTAACCAGAGAAAGGAATGTAAACAGGTCAGAACGCTTAAGAGAGCCCATTAAAATCCCACCCCCACCCCCCCACCCCGTCTGGCTAGAATTGAAAAGTCACCTGACACCACCCCCCCCTCATCTGCCGCTGAGTCATCAAGCCCCTTCTTCCAGAAGGCTAATTATTCAGCACGGGTGGGGGGGGGCGGAATTAAAAAGAACACTGGGAATTCTTGGGGTTTGGTATTTGTCTCCACCCCCCCCTTCCAAAATCCACTTTGTTCTTCAGAGATGCAGCTAATCCGCTCTTAACGCCCGCAGTTATCTTCGGAGGCTGCAGCTCATTTTATTTATTCTATTGTGTTTTGTTTTCTTGGATACCGTTATTTTTTAATCTACCGAAAACACCTGGCGGGGGGGGGAGGGGGGATGCATTTGTGACATATCCCCTTTCAACGCTGGAACCTTGCAAAATTCTGCAAAAACGATTTATATTGCACATCTAGCTCTTTGAATTGCTAACCAAAAAGTTTCCACTCCATTCGAAGCCAAGGGGCTCTTGCTTTAAAAGAAATCAGGCTAAATCCTGAGGACAAACCCCTGTAAGGAGAATTAGTCAATGTGTCATGATTTATGAAGCACAATGGCAGCTGGAAAACAGTTGACAGTTATCTTGGACAAGCCCCTTCCTCTCCCTATAATGCACGTAGGCTGACGGTTCCAGATTCTTCGCTCTCCTGAGCGAGAGGCCCCGGTCTTCCCGTCTGGCCCCTGCCCACTTCCCCGGATGGGCACGCCAAGACCCGAGTCACGCGTGGGCCTGCGACAACCCCCCCCCCCTCCGCCGCACCCCCGCCTGGCGCAGGCAGCAGCCGCAGCGGCCCAAGACCCCACTTTCGCTTTCCGGGGCGCCGACGGGCCGCACGCCTGCAGGCCGGGGCTCCGCCTGCAGAGTGGGCGCCGCGCGTCCCTTACCTGCAGTGCCGCATGGCGCGTCCGGCCGCCCACCTGCACAGCATCCTAGAGCATCCTTTCTTCAGCGCGACGGCTGCGAGCGCGGTGACGTCACCGGAGGCGGGTCCCACGCCGCCACGTGACGCCCTCGGGGGGAGGCGGGGAGAGGGTGGGGGGCGAGGAAGACCTGGAAGTCCCCGGAGGTGAGGAGCGGGGGACCGGGAAGCCCCGCTCCGGGGCCTCCCCTCTGGGCAGTTTGCTGGACGCGCGCAGCTTGCCTGGCCTTTCACCGGCTACGGGAAACAAACAGCACACCGGAGGAGAAACCCGAATGATTACAGGCTCCAAGCGTGTAATAGGATTTCAGAAGAGTTAGCAGTACAGGGATTAGTAACGACAGGGAACAACTTAGTGTTTGAGTTTTAAGAGTCTTTATCAAATGCAACGGAGAAACCGATTTTGTGTAAATCAAAAGGGCAGTTGAAATACGAAGCGCACGGAAATACTTTGCGCTGAGGTTCGATGTTTGAAGTCATACCTCAAATACTTTAATTTGAAGCATATTCATCATGGAATATTACGCTAATTGCACTGGTGAGTAAGGCTTTTGTCTACTGTCACTAGCATAACATTCTAATCCATATTAACGTGGATTTGCCAAATAAAAAAAGTAAGGATACCGTATATTCATGCCACCTACCCGTGTTTTCTTAAATCTTCTGGCAAGGAATTTGATCTCTCAGACATGAAGGAGTGAATTCACAAGAACTCACTATTTCACGCTTTTTAATTTTTATCACATTCTGCAGAAAGTGAGTCATCTTACTATTACAGAAAATATGCACGATGTCAACAGTTCTCATTCACAACTCAAAACAGCCTTGCCTAGAAAGCCTTAGAAAATTCCCAACAGTGATCATGTAAATTTGAAAGGGCATATTTCAAACTTGAGCAGGGAACATACCAAGTTTTCTTCTGCCAAACCATATAAACGGTTTTGAAATGTGAAAGGACAAAAGCAGGAACCGGTTTTACTTGTATCCCAGCTTCATATAGACTAGTTTATTTTCAATAGAGTTTAAATCCCAATTTTAACATTCCCTTGCCCAGCCCCCCCCCCCCAAAGAGATGTGAAACATTGTTTTACAAGCAGATAAGAGTTACCTACTTGCTATTTATTCCGCAGGTTTCACGTCCTTCTATATTTAACCTGGGCCCTTTTACCGCCATTCCCTCCACAGTAACCAAATATCTGTTCAGAAGGTCAGTCTGTAATTTGGGAACAACCAGGGGCCCTTGCCCCTCACAACGATCTATTATTTTCAGCACCGGATTTTAAAACTCAACAAATGTGGCCGTGTGGTTTTCTAGGTCACTCCTCGCAAGCTTGTTTTTCTAGGTGATAAGTAACTCTTACCTTGGGCTTTCTGGTTCCTGAGATAGAAAGTTAAAAGGCTACCGAAATCCCCCGTTCCCGTGGGTGGAGGGTCTAACGGAGACAGAGTGTGACAGGCTCACTTTCCTGCCAGAGGCAAATGTCGATTTCATCCCCAGGCGCCCAGGGCGGCCCCACCCCCACCCCCCACGGAGCCAGGCTCGGAGGTCACGTGCTGGGCCCAGCCACTCAGCCCGGCCCAGCCAGCTGGGTCACCTCTCCGGTCTGGAGGCCCGCCATGCCAAGCTCTGTCGCCTCCTACCCTCGGTGTGTGTCCCCGGCCGGCGAGAACCTCGCGTCCGGGACACAGGACGCTCTGCCCTGAGAAGCCGGCCTGCACAGGCTGCTGTGACAGAGTTCCAGGAATCGAGGGGACGTGGGGAGGGTCTATAAAATGCCCTCATGCGGTCTGAAATGACATGCTCTGTGTTCCGGCTCGGCAGAAACAATTACAGCAAAGGCACCTTCCTCATTGTGGGGCGATTTTTTTTGCCAATAGGTCAGTTTCACCTTCTCTTTCGGAGGGGATTGCTCAAGTGTAAGACACATTACAGCCAACAGGGCGAGTCAGAAAAGGCCTAAAATGGCCGTGTCAGTTTCCAACAGAATGAGATGACTTCTGTCAAAGGTTCAAAATAGCCGAAATAAAACCAGCGAATCCCTGGAGCACTAAAACCAGAACATGCTTCACAGTGGTGAGTTATAATGGTATAATTTTCAGTGGTTACCGGTCATAGCAACTTTGGGAAGCGGTGCACGTTTTGCTTATCCTTTCCAGAGACACAAGCAAGAAATGACCAGGTCCAGTTAGCTTTGCCCGCCTGACTGGACCGGCTCTGTCTGCTCGGGGACCCTTCAAGGTTGGTCTTCATTTGTTTCTGATTTTAACAATTCCCCCGCTTTTGGTCATCCGTGAAGCAGGCTGAGAGTATGACCGGCCATAGGATCACGGTCTTGGTAGCCAGTCCAGAGGATCACACATTTCTGTTTCCATTGAGTCATCAGGCCAGAGGGCCCTGTAGTCCCCATCTTCGTCATTCATTCACGTGGTTATTGCTGATTTCCTCCAGTTGCCTGATCTTGTTGGATACCATTTGGCAGGGGACTGACTGCCCACAGGCACTTAAAAGCTTCAAGTGCATACAATATGATGATTGTAGGGAGAACAATAGCCAAGGATTGAAAAATTCCCCAGAGCCGAGATACCCAGGAGCCAAGGTTTAACCAACCAAATAAATCAACCGGGTTATAATCAGATTCAGGTTTTACCTCACTAAGTCAATCTACAAAAAAAAGTTTATTTACATAGGCATAACATGATGTATTAGCAAACCACATATCCTCGTGATTTCCTAGGACAGGATGAACTTGATGTTGTATTTCAGGAGGCGGTGTCGCACCTGGGCTTCCACCTGAATTAGGCGGCTATGTGATGTGGGCAATCAGGTGATTTAATGAGAGGCATTTCTATGTTAACAAAAGAAAAACAAAGGCCGACAGTTGAAGCAAATTAGAAGTTCCGTTTTCTAAATTGGGAGAGCAGTCCGTTGAGAAGATTTCGAACTGTCGGATTCTAAGTATCTTCAGATAGAGTGCAAGCAGTGACAGGCAATCAGACTGTTTGTGGTGTGAATGTCCCTGGGGGTGGTTCTGAGTGGCCACCTGGCCACAGGCACAAAGATGGTCCACACCATCTGAAGCCCATATCAAGTTGTCCAGCTTCAGCCTGCCTGGCTTCGGAGAAGGGGCAGGTTTAAGTTCACAGTGATTCCAAGTCAAAATAGTGGGAGAAAATTGGAAATGCTGGTCTAGAGAGTGGCAGCCAAATACTGGAGGAAGCTGGAACTCAGGATCCAGTCCAGCTTACAGGTAGAAAATAAGCCTCAAAGACGATCACCAGCACTCGAATCTAACATCCACCAGGGTGTGTTACCGAAACATAATTTTCTCTCCGTGATCATTTCCATTTCCATCCAAGACAACGGAGGCAAGACTGATTTGTTTTGCAAATTAAGTGGAGTTTTAATAAACTCGGCCTGATTATTTATGTAAGTGCAGCAAGAATAGTGATTGATCATGTTCTTCCGGATCCTTTTAAATCTGCAAAACCAAACATGAAAGAACCAGCAACATTTTAAATGAAGTCATAAAAATTATAGTCATCTTCATGGATCCATTTGGTCTCTTGTAATTAATTCTTGTTGAGCTCGATCTTTTGTCGGTTTTATGAACTCATCACTTTTCCATGGAAGTTTTAGAAATTCTTACCCACTTCAGTATTACGATCTTAAAGTCATCAGAAACCTCTATTCTACAGAGTACTTATCAAGGTCTTTTTCATGAATCTCCTCAAAGATAAAGCATCTTTGCAGGAACATTGTTGCAAAAGCATCAGGATGAAACAAAAGACTTAAAAATCGGCAGTAGTTAAACATCAGATGAGAATTTATTATAATGCAATGGACAAGAAAATTTGGTCATTTCTGATATACAATATTTTAAAACAATCGCTGGAATTATCACTGATAACACTATGTCAGTACACCAGATTCCTAAGAACTTCATATAATTTCTAGAACATTTATATCAATAACATCCATGTAAATATTTCCTAAAAAAGTTTAGCATCACTTGTTATTTGATAATGCTTCCCATGAAATGTAACATAACATTAAAGTGTTAGTTGAAAAAATAACTTAGCTTTTTAAATAAAGAAGACCCCGTTTGCTTATGTAACCTGATGAAGTCAAAACATCAAATCTTTGTTTTCTAGGCGGATTACATTAAAGGTAAAGAAAAACCTTTGTTTGCAGTTTCTTACCAAGAGCAGACCCATAATCGAAGAAAACTTTGTCCTTCTAACAGAGAGGAAACCAAATTCTAATTTTGCACCATTATACTTTGGATGTTAAAATTCTTCCTTTGGGGCACCAGGGATCCCATGGTTCATGAGTTCAAGCCCCACATGGGGCTCACTGCTGTGAGTGGGGAGCCTGCTTTGTATCCTCTGCCCCACCCCCTCTGCCCCGCCCCTGCTCGTGCACGCATGCGCGCGCGCGTGCGCGTGCTCTCTCTTTCTCTCTCTCCAAAATAAACATTTAAAAAATAAAAAATAAAATTAGTCCTTTTTTTTTTCTTTTTAACTTAAATAAATCCATTTTAATCTTGGTCTGCTTGGCCACACATAAGATTCCTTTCTCAAGATCCCTTTTCCGCAAGCCTTCAACTTTGTATATCCATTTGCATTTAGTCCTATCTTTTTTCTTTCTTATTCTGGAACAGTGATTTTACTTTAGGATAAAATTACTTTCTTTTTCTTCCTTACGAAAAATGCATCTCCATCCCTCATATCATCTTTTAGCCAAAACACACATCCTGCTTTTCATATCCAGCCATTTTCTTTCACCCTTCTTATTTCTAGTAGTTTCGTAAAACAAAAAACAAGCAAACAAAAGCCTCTTTTTCCTGACAACTTCACCTTTATTCGTTCAAATGTTTTCTCAATTTCAAAAAATTACAAAGCTTATCTAGAAACGAATCGGCACAAAGCTGTCGCCACAGAATAATTACAGATTCGCTCGTAGACAATAGCATATAATACAGTGGAAATAGACCACACGCTTTTTGAAATTTACAGTATGACATTCACTCGCATCTCCAGGCTCAGCCTGACATTGCCCTGGGAGACCGGGGATGATACAACGGGCAGGGCCACCAGGGTCCCCACATCGTTGCTGAAGACGTTCGCCCTAAGCTGACCAGGCAGAATAAAAATTCAAAAGACCGGACAGCAAGGTCGAAAGTGGCTGTAAAGAGCTGGGAAGCCGCCACCAGATTTCCCAGCCTTGCAAGTAGTTAAAAGAAATGGGGCAAATGCTTTTAAATAATTTTTTTCTTCTTTCTCTTCCCTTTTGTTCTTCTTTCTCCTTTCTTTTTTTTCTTTTTTTCATGGGTGGTTGTTCTCCTAAGGGCCTTTCCAGCTGGCCACACAGACCCTTCCGATGCTCAATTTGCTGTGGAAAAAAAAAAAAAAACAACAACCCAGTGGCTTTCCAACATGTTGGAGAATTCCACAGCAAGAAACAGAGTGAATAGTATGGCCCTGCACATACTCACACATATAAAACCATAGAAGTGACTGAAAGAAAAGTTTAATAAACTGACACACGTTTCCCATTTTTAGTATATGCCACGCACGCACTCTGTTTTGCGCTTTACGAAATCATCCTTTCCTTTATACACAGATAATAAATCCACCTATAATAAGTCCATCTATAAAGGATGGATAAAATTGAAGATCCATATTTTCCATTTATCCAGATATAAGTAGATCATACGCATATTTTCTATGCACAGGAAGGCTAACGTTCACTCACCGAGGGTCTGTGAGCGCAGTTTGGGAAACTGGAAGTTTCGGTAAATCCGGGCACAGTAGGAAGAAGCTGCCCGGCCTCTCACCTCCCCAGGGGGCCGCCTGCTGCACCTGCGTTGTTTGCCTGGAGCCCGTGCAGGCTTTGTACCGAGTTACCTGCCGCTTCTTCTTCTGGTTCATTCGCAGCCCTTCCTCCCATTTTTTAAACTATTTGTAATCTTTGCCTTCCAGGGCAAACCAGGAAGCAGGTGACTGCGCGCTATCGTATATTAGCATCCTGTGGTAGATTAACGAACTGATAAATACATTGCAAGATTATTGGAAGGGTCTTCTAATAATTTTTTTCCATGTGGCGTCAAACATGTTTATCGATAGACCCAAATATTTGCTCCTCTCTGTAAAAATTAAAAAGTAGATAAACTTCTGCTTAGCATTTAATGTTCATCTGATTTGGAAATGAGTTAGATATTCACTGAAGAGCCATTATTTGGTTTAACTTAGCATAAACTTTGACCGTATTTACACATACTTAAATTACTTCTTTTTAACGATGATGCTCGGATTAGACATCAAATGGTTAGCCATTATCTTATTTATTGTTTTGTTGTTGACAAATTTCGAAGACATGCTTGCTTTTATTAAACCAGCAAATTTAAATGAATTTTTATTTATCAAAGATTATCCCAGATCATGTGAACTTGAAACAAACATTTGGCTTACTTTCTACAATTTCTAAGAGTATACTTGATTTCTGTAAACACTCAGTTTTCTTTAAGCCAATTAAATAGAGCTCTTTGCAAATTAGTTTTGGCAATACTCATAGAAAAATGTCACACATTATGACATATATACACAGACATACAGACACACAGACATACAAAATACAGACACAGAGCTCTTACAGCCTTTGTTTTAAAATTTTTAGCCATGTTCCAGGTACAAAACTCAAAAATAAAAATGGTTAGATCTAAAATGTGTTTCCCGGCAGATACACTAAGTTAAAGTTACATGCTCAGGTGGCCAAAGTTTTTCTAAAGATTTTTATTTGCATGCTGTAAGGATCCTTTCAGAACTGTGTTTGAAATGAATTTGTCTTTGAGAAGCTTCTCCTCCTCTCCCCACCCAGTGTCCTATTTTGTGAGATGAGACTTTCAGACCCGGAATCTCTGGGATCCCTTCCATTTCTAGCACTCGAAGATTCTAGCAGCTGATGACGTTCCATCTGCCGGAAGATTCTTTCTCCCACTTCTCTTGGGTTTCAAGGTCCACGCGAAACCGTGAAAACCGTATCTACAAAGCTCACTGCCTCTAAATGGTGCCGGGTCGGCCCAGTCCGCGGGAAACGGCCAGGACGAGCCGGGGCACACATCGGCTGGGGCGAGAAGTGGCAGGGCCCACACAGGAGAGGAGGGACGGCGGGTCGTTCCTTTGTGTTTAAGGACCGGTCGGTGCACACGGGGGGATGGTGGATGGACAGGAAAGACCGGAGCGAGCGTGCCCTCTGGGCTGGGCGAGGGGCAGTGCACCTGCTCCTCGCGTGTTTCTGCTTCGTGTCAAGCAGGCACGGCTGAACTTCACCGTGGCTCATGCTGGGGTTCAGGGCAGGCTGCCCCGCAAATACGCCACTTTGGCACATTGATTGTTTCGAATTCAAGTCGCATAAGAAGCAGCCCGTGCAAGGACACTCTGGCCTGCCGTGTGCCCTGGGAGCAGGACATAAATCCCCCGTGAAGGGGCCCGTCCCGAACCCGGAGGAAGGGAGACGTCCTTCCTGCCGGAGATGGGGGTCCAAGGCCAGAGGGCTGTGGAAACAAACCTGTTACTTCTCACTAATTTGCTACCCCAAGCCTGGACTTTCGTCAATTCTTCACAGATCTGTGGCTTCTTTGTCTACAAGGTATAAAAGCTGCTTGCTGTGGTCACTTCTTGGCATCTCCTATTTCTCTGGGCTCCCGTATGTACAAAATTAAATTTGTTTTTCTCCCATTAATCTGTCTTATGTCCATTTAATTATTGGACTAGCCAAAGAACCCAGAAGGGAAGAGGGGAAAGTTTTCTGCCCCTACAATACAATATATTTGTATCTACACGGATACCTTTGTATCTGAACACACAAAACAGGTAGCAAATTCGCTGAAGTATCAATCGTATTTCACTGGTTAGTGGGATTGGGGGTGTTTTACATTTTTCTTCTTTTTAGCTTAGTTACATTATCTAGATTTTTTTTTTTTTTTACAATTAATGTGTATTATTCTTGAAACAAGAAACGGTTATTGCTTGTTTTCTTAAAAGCACCGTGGCAGACAGGATCATGGAATGAACATTTGCGGTTGCTTTTCTTTTTTTTTTTTCTTTTTTTTTT